>NC_142138.1:72115003-72419268 GCF_024610735.1 Ursus americanus | reverse complement strand
TTGTTTTCAGTTGTGCGTTCTTCCTTGCTGGATCACAAGCCTTGTGAAGAGTGGGAGCCTATTTTTCTCCATCTTGGTTCCTTCCTCCAACTCAGGGCCTTAGTCATTCTTTGCATACAGGAGAACTTGATAAAGGTTGGCTTTTCGAGGATGATATTCCCAACTCAAAAGAAGGCCACACAGGCATCAGTAATTCCAAAGGGTAGAAATCCAAGAATCACTCTATGTGGGTGAAGTAGACTGTATTGTGTTCATAAAGATTTTGCTGCTTCTCCTCCTCTCCCCCAGGAAGTATCCTACCCTGCCCATTGGTGATGGCAGCTGTGGCCATGGGACTTGGTTTGCCCATAAAGTGTAAACTTTAGGAGCTGCAGTTCAGCACACTGTCTTGCCTCTCTGCTGTAAGGGCTGACCATGTTCCGGACTGAAGCTGCTGTGTCAGCTTGCATCCTAAAGTCAAATTAATGTGCGGCAGGGCTGTGGCTGACCCTCAGTGGATGTCTAAGGTGAGGGAGAGGTAAAACTTTGTTGTTTTGAGCCCCTGAGATTGAGGGCTCATTGATTATTGAGGCATGACTTGGTCTACCCTGACCACTGGGTTATGCAAGAGATGATTTCTTTCTCTTAAGGAGATTCTATTCCTACTTCTGCTTGGTGCTGCCCAAAGGGAAAGCAGATGCTGAAGTCCAGTGTATACTAACTGGTAGCCAACACCATGACTCAGATGTGCATGGATGTGGATGTGTGTATGGTGTGTGGTGCGTATCCATGCATGTGCGTGTGCAAATATGACTTCAGAGGTAGGATGGAAAAGAACGGAAGGAGAGGGCACGAAAGGGCAACGTGGGCTTACATAATATACAACAAGGACTATCTGCTTGTGGGCAACTGATATTTTCCTACAAATGACTTTCTGTCTGCGGTTGGGGAACAAAATAAACCATCTTTTTCCTCACTCTGACCACAGTACCTTGTGCCAAACTACATCACAAGTCAGCCCCTAGGCAGTTGGGGCAGAGTACCACCTGCTGGTCCTGCCAAGCCAGTGCAACTGTTTCCAATTTCAAGAGTGCCTTCCTCAGGAGGCTGGTACAGACCAGGAGGCAGGGAGGCCTCAGATGCAGAGGAGATCTTAGCAATTCCTTCTCCTCACTTTATAGGCAAAAAATCTAAGGACCTCAGCTGGGACTCTTCTCACCCCAATGGCCTCTCAAGTTGGATCATGTTATCCCCAGAGGGAGAGACCAGTTACTCATTGGAGTCAGTGCCTTTCCAAGGTTTCTTGCTGGCTCAAGATGGCGGTGGGGTTTGATGAAGACAGAATGACTTGAGTCAGTGCATGGGAAATGGGGGAAGGACTCAGTGGGGTTCAGGAAATCCAAACTGAGTGGAGAGCAAGAGAAACTCTCCCTGCAAAGGCTGCCATTTACTGAACAGCTACTGCATACAATGCAAGGCTCTCTACATTGCTGCCCCCAATCCCTGCAGGAGAAGAAACATCACCAGTATTTGGCTGATGAGGAGACTGAAACCCAGAGAGGTTAAGTAACTGGCCCCAAGTCATGTAGCTTGTAAATGGTTGGACCAGAATCCAAGCCTACTTCAGTCTGGCTCTAAGACTGAACTCTGCATGGCATCACGCTGCCTCTTCCCAAACGATACGCTCCCCATGTCTCCTCAACCCTCTAGCACAGGCCATGTGGACAGGCGTGGCACAGACCACACAGGCCACACTATGCAGGTCTTTTAGAGAGTCGGTGGACGGTAACATGAGGAGTTGCTGAGCAGACACAGACACAGTGTTTTGAAGAGCAGTACAGCATTGGTTTATGGGGGTATCTAGCAACATCAAGCCCTTCGTTTGATGAACAAACAGGCAGTGTGAGGCAGGAAGACAACTGACACAATAGAGTGTGACAATCTCTAGGCCCCCAAGTGCAGCACACTAGGGAAGCCGAACATTTTAGCCTCCCCTGGGGGTTCACCAAAAGCTTTTGGGCAAGGTGATATCTTTTCCCTTTTAAGAATCACTTCTCTAACCAACTACTGTTACTGAAAGCGCAGGGGAGATGTTGTGAAGCACAGGCCTAACTTGTGGAAAGCTTGCACATGCTGGAGTGTGTTCCTGGCTGGTGAGGCTGTGGGGCCTCTGTCGCATGGAGGTAGGGCAGGAGCTGGCCAGGGAGGCACTTTTGTAGTGGGGCCCATGCTGAGAATGAGTGAACGAGCTTTATTGACTAGATAATCTGGTGACATGCCACCCTGGTCTCTGTTCACCTTTGGTTGTAATCAAGCTGTTAGCACAGTTCTGTCTAAAGGCTGCTCTGGCTTCTTTTTGGTAAAAGAGGAAGCCACAATTAGCAAGGAATCTCCAAATGGAAGGTGAATCTTGAGATGTAAGAATTGGGCTGAAGGTCCATACATTCTGTCTCAGAGGTTATTCTCGTTGGTGACCTCACAAGATGCTCTCTAATTTCAAGTGGTGGAAATTTCTCACAGAGGATGCTTTAATTACCACTCAGTTCCTACTCTTCTTCCTGCAAAAAACTTCTGGTCCCCAGCCTTAGGGCAGACAGCCTCTCTTCGGTTAATTTTGGGTAGGAGGAGCTTATAATCAGCCTGAGTCTGGGCTGCATGGGCTCCTTTGTTGGCACCTGCAGGTGTCCTGAGTGTGTGCCTGGCCTTGCTTACCTCCTTACAAGGCTATCACCCTTGCTCTCTGATCCTTCCCTTATTACTTTCCCATTTTCATGCCACCTGCCCTGCAATCACAGGTTGCCATTCCCCTGTCATAGCAAAGCAGTCACTATTCTATTAAGCACCCCCAGTCTGTCCCAAGGAGTATTAAAATGAGTGTCTTTGGAACCAAGATTCTGCTTTTACAAGTCTCCCCATGGCAAGCCATCATAATATGACACGAAGGGAGACCAGCAGGAAACTTTATTAAGATTGTGGTGACTGGTGGCACTCTCTTGCCTGTCCACAAAAAGAATAGCATGTATGTGTGCATGTATGTGCATACACACACACACACACACACACACACACACACACACACACACACACACTTTGTCTGCAGGGAGCCAAGGCACAAGCCACCACCCTGACCCAGTCTCATGCAAGGAATAAAATAAGAATATTCGGTGAAGACTTGAACTTGTGGCTGACAGCTTAATCAGTCTATTTTTTTTAAAGATTTATTTATTTGAGAGAGAGTGCATGCACAAGAGAGAGCGAGAGAGCGAGCACGAGCAGGCACCAGCGGGCACAAGTGCGGTGGGGGAAGGGCAGAGGGAGAAAGACAAGCAGACTCCCTTCTGATCAAGGAGCCCGACGACAACACAGAGCTTGATCCCAGGACCCTGAGATCATGACCTGAGCCAAAAGTAGATGCTTAACCGACGGAGCCACCTGGGCACCCTGTTAATCTGCCTTAAACCTGACAAGTCTATCTGTCTCCCTCTCCCAATAGAGAAGCTCTAGCTCCATGCACATTTGTCTTGCCATTTAGTCTTTGTTTCCTGAAAGCCATTATAAGCAAGAAAAAGGGCTCCTGAACAACTGTTCCATGGAGGCCAGAAGTTGTAGCTTAGCACCCCAAGAGATGTCGTCCAGACTTTTCTTTCACCATGCACCATATGAAATGCAGAGGAGGAGAGCTCAGCCATTGCTTGTCCTGGAACAGTTTCTAACCCAATCATTAGGGGAAAGTAGAATGAGGCAAAAAGATGGGCTTGCATGAAAGACAGATCTATATTTGAATCCCAGCTCTTCAGCTACTAGCTGTGTAGTCTTGGGCAAAGTTCGTTTCCTCCTTGGATCTCATTTTCCTCATTAGCAAAATAAGAATTGTTATTTTTTATCGTAATAATGAATATTAATAGGATAGGTATTAAAATCCTAGTGTAGTGCCTTGCTTGTAGAAGTAACTCAATCCTTTCAAATATATATATATATGTGTGCATATATATGTATATGTGTGTATGTGTACATATGTATAAATCTAAAGTGGCAGCAGACTGTGTGTGTTATTGATTCCCTGGAGGGCTGGGAGATCTTAAAATATAGATATGGATCTTAGCTAAGCTTGCTCTATGCTTCCACCACGAAGCTGAATAAAATGATCTGGGACCTGGGTAGCCCCACCCTCTCCCTACACCAAGGGTTTTCCGTGACTGTGACTACTTAGGGGCTGGGGAGATTAAATAAGATTGGAATGAGCGAGTCACTTTCTAGTGAGTCAGAACGTGAAGGAAGCTGAGAAAGAATCCAGCAAGCCTGAGGTAGCCTTGTGCAGTTAGGAAACTGAGGCCCAGGGAAAGGAAATAACTTGCCCAGTAACACAGAGAAGGCCAATGGCAGAACCAAGATAGTGACTCTGGTCTCCTGACTCTCTGTCCAGCGCTCTTTATTTGAAGCTTTAGTGCTTCCTGAAACGCATTGAAGGTGAACCTCATGGTCCCATTGGCCCTTGGGGACAGAAGAAGTTCAAGCCAAAGAGCTGCCTGGAAGGCTGAGAACAGGAAGAATGGTTGCATTTTTATTTCATCAGAGAGCAAAATGGGATGAGTCAGTCTGGTACCTGATAGTTGGCATAAATATTCCAGATAAGAGGACTACATGCCAGGAACCAGGAGTCAGGTATCAACAATGACAGTTCTCTGCCCCTGGGCAGGACCTCCAGATGACAGTAGTCCTTCACACACACACACACACACACACACACACGCACGCACACGCACGCACGCACACACATGCACGCACGCACACACACACATGCACGCACGCACAAGCACACACAGTGACCCAGGAGAAGTTTCAGCAGCTGTAGGCACAGGCCATGCCTGCTGTGTCTTCGGTGCCAGGCGTGTGTGAGTCTCCCAGGAATGCCAGGCAGCAAGCACACATGTACAAACATGACGGAGAAGGTGGAGCAGGCTGCCATGGGCCGCACCCACAGGCAGGACTCTCACTGAAGGATTCTTGGTGGTTAGAGCTGGAGCCTCGCTGCTGAAAACCATCACCAGCCAGGGATCCCCTGGGGAACAGCAGCTGGCAACTGAGAGATGTTTTCACTTTCCCAGGGAGCCTGTGGAGGAAGGGAAGGGCAGAACAACACTGCCTGTCTGCTTGAATTTCTGATTTGGGCCTGGAAGTTTGACTGGTTCTCATTTTACACCTTAGAAAAATTAAGTTGGCCAAGGTTACTCAGTGAGAAACAGAAGAAGGGATTTGAACCCAGGTCTCTCAAGCTTCAAGGTGAGTGGGTGTTCTTTTTCCTGTGCCACACCACCTTTCAGGGGGTTTCTTTATTTGAAATACATAGCTCTATTCTTCTCTGAGGAAGACACACCTCCTTACAAGCCCCAGCATCAGCCCTTCCCCCTTGGGTCTCAAGGCAATGGTCACACATCTCTGCTGGAGTGCAGTAGAGGCCTAGAGAAAGTTGAGAGGACAAGCTGCTGGGACATGGGAACAGGCACTGGAACTCCACACCGGGGGCCATCATGTGAGTGAGAGAGGGACACCATGAGCATGTGTGTCTGTGCGCTCAGGCGTCTGTGAGTGTGCGTCAGTGTGTGGTCGCCTCTATGCGATTGACGGCATATGATTATATGTCAGTGTAGGATCAGTTGTGATCTCATGGGAGGGCTTATGAATGTATATGTGTGGGAATATATGCATGAGTGTTCAAGCATGAGTGAGTGTGCAAGTGTGTACAGGGCTGATATTCAGCAGGTATATTCCATCCTACACGGGCATTGCTGACCTCATGGTTGAAATATTAAAACCACTTCTGTAAGAGATAGCAAACAGCCACCACACTGACCCCCCTGCCACCAGGGCTCCTGCTACCACCCTGACTGATCCACAGAGTCCTCTGCACCACTGGGAAACTAGGAGCCCATAATGCCACACCAGGGCTTCTGGATTGCTGCTCTAGCTTCTGTTCTCAATGCTCAGTGCCAATTTACAAAGTTGTAGAACGTACTTCGAACAACACCCACTGTGTGTAATTTATGTGACTGTGTGAACACACACAAGTGCTTAATCTTGTGCAAACAAGTGTGACCGTGTGGAGGTTTGCAAACATGCTGACTTTGCCTCACCGATGGATTGATGGGTTCTAAGTTCTGGAAAGACAGGATCCAGTCTTTATGCTTCTTCCAGCTGCTAGCACAGTCAGACCACTTGTTGTGTCACAGAGTATGTCGACCCGAGAGCCAGAGTGTCCTGAGTTTGCATCTCAGCTCCACCACTGCAGGCTGTTATTACTGAAAGCAAGGAGGGAGCTTCTCTGAACCTCACTCCTCTGTCTCCTCTGTCGCTGATGGGAATAGCCACACCTACTTCTGTACTGATGGTGGATATCATGTGGTAAGTACACAGTGTCTGTATAGATTGTCTCCCTTTTTGTTTTAGTTTAAATTCACTTAGCCAACATACATCATTAGTTTCAGATGCAGTGTTCAATAATTTGTCAGTTGTGTATAACACCCGGTGCTCATCCTAATGACACATTTAGTTAGCTTGAAGAAACTTTTGTCTTCTCTTTACTGATGGGAGAAGTTTTAAGGCCTTATTCTCCATTCCTTTGGACCCAGAAGCCCTTAAAGTCTGTTCTCTGAAATATAATTTATTTGCCTCACTCCTTCTGCTATGTAGCTCTTGACTGGGGGATTCTCTTGCTCTTTCTCAGCCTGCAAGGGTACTTTCTCTCCCGCATGTTCTCCAGATGGGCCTGATCAACCAGGGCAACCTGGTTCCCGTGGTGCTTTCATTCCGTGGGTATGGGTTGTGTCTCCATGCTGCCGAAGCGCCCTCCTCTCCTCCTTCCCCAGCAGGACCATGGGGAATGCCCCACAGCTCACCAGTGTGTCTGTACCATGCCTGTTCCTCTGCCTGCACCCACATGCCCAGCTCCCCTAGGGCTCTGGGGTGGGGGCGGGACGCAAAATCTGCAGGAACGTCACATTGTCCAACAGAAGAATCAGACTGAGACATGAGTGCCAGAGGAACTATATTTAATTGTTTGGAAAACAAGAGCAGAAATGGATGATGGGAAGAAAGGTGTCCAGCATGCGGCCCAAGCTTCTAAGAAGCAGACATAGTGATGTAAATATGTCAGTAGGGATAATTAGACAGTTCAGAACCAGATCCTTGTCTGAGGTGGAAATTGCAGTTGCTAATTAATAAGAGGTAGAGATCGAAGTAGCCACCCTCCCGGTGCTGCCTTTTCCTAAAGTGTGGCTGCAGTCAGAAGCTGGGGGTGAGTGGCGCTGACAGATGGCCATCTGAGAGAGGGGCACCGAACTTCATGCTCTCTGTTGTCCCGGGAGGCTCGACCTCTAGTCATATGCTGGGGTCTTATTTCTGCTTGGACTTCTGGCACTGTTGAGGGGGTGGACATTTCTGTTGGCCCTTGGGAACACAGGGCTCCTTGCACTTGGGTGGAGGCTGACATGGCTGCTTGGTTTGCTGGGTTGGAGGGCAGCACTGCTGGGGTGGGGGGCAGCACTGCTGGGGTGGAGGGCAGCACTGCTGCGGGGGAGCACACTGCTTCTGCTTCTGCTGAGACATTCTGGGTTGACACACAACTGGAAACAGAAAGAAAAAGAAGTGAGGAATGCCTTCCCTATAGAGACACTCTGGGCTGGAGGACGGGGCCTGCCTCATTCACATCCTTCTCTACTGCTTTGCCCTGATGGCTTCACAACTTAAGGTGCGTATGTCTGTGTATAAATATGCATGCATGTGTATGTAAGTGTGTGTGTGAGGATAAGTTGTGGCTAAAAGTTTGTAAGTACTTTCAATTCTTTTCGAGATGGAGAAATGTGGAAGGAATGAGGTAAGGAAGGAATGGGAGAAGAAGGGAGAAGGGAGAGAGGGAAAAGGAAAGACAAGGAGAGCAAGAACAAAAAGTAATGTACTTTTTGGCAAAACTGTGGAATCTGGAAGAGTATTGCCTAGGATCTGAGTCCTGGCTAAACTATTAACCTGCTGTGCGACTTTGATCGAGTTACTTAGCCCTCTGTCCACACCTCTCTTAGGATTGTTGTAAGGATTAAATGAAGATATAAAATACATACATACACACATGCACACAGACACGTATGTGCACACACACGCAACCACACAGAGTAGCTAGCACAGGAGGAGCTCAGTGTAAAGGTTGTGATTTATTGGATAAATTTCTAAAAATTTAAAAAGAATAGGAAGGAGCATCTCTTTTCTCTAAGACAATTATAGAAAAAAGGAGTCTAGAAACAAAATGGGCTTTTTAGCTTGATTCTTAATTACAGTTGAGGAAAACCAAACTTAGAGAGGGAAGTAATTAGTCCCTAGCCACTCAGTACAAGCCAGGTAGAAATGGTGTCCCCTTTTCCTGGAGCAGGACCTTGCCCCTATATCACATCATCTTTTCCCTGCTGCTCTGTGCTCCCTGGGCTCTCTGCACCCCTGTTCCCTAATGCAGTCTTCTCTCTTCCCTCCCTATATTTGCCTTTTCCTTAAAGGGCAACACTGCCAGGTGCTCTGCCCCGTGGCTGGTGTGCCCTCTCCTTCTTCTTGCTCCCTCGCAGCATCTGGCAAGCTACAATACCCATAACACACTAGCAGGATCCTCAAGACACTGATCTCTTGGCAGAATTTCCTCTCCCACCTCAGCCCAGCTCCCCACACCCTTGGCTGGATGCCTTGCAGACCACTATTGGTTGGTCCCCGATAATATAGAAAAGAGAAATGTCCAAACTAGGTCTTTCTTTCTGACCAACCACCCAGAGCTCCAGCCCCACTCCCAGCCAGGTTGGTACCATGTGGAGCAAGGCTGCAAGGAGAGGCACTGCTTTGCCAGACTTACCCAAGTTTGCCAGTGGCTGGAGTGTGGAGATGCCAAGGGATTTGGGATGCTCTGAGCCTGCCCATCTTTTATACATCTCACATCTCTGCCTAAGGCCATGAGGTGGCCTAGGATCAGAGTGTTGTAATTAGTCCTTACTCACAATAGGGCCCACCTGTCCTTCCTCAAATTTCAGGTTTTACTCACCCCCCCCCCAGGGCTGGCAGCTTCCCTCGTGGCATGGCAGAGCTTGGGGGTGATGGTACCTACACTCTGGCCTTGGCCCCACCTTCCCATCACTTTATGAGGTTGGCTGCATTGGATTTCCAAACCCACGTGCGACTTTTGACTTAGAACCTTGGCATCTGGGATGGTCCCAAGCAGGCATTCAGGTTGTGGAGGTGTGAGGGCAGGGTTCCGGGAAGTTCTTGTTGGCAGAGGGGAGGGAGTGGCCTGGGTGGGTACATAGACAGCATTGTCTTAAGGGAAACTTAACAACTGAGGAGGTGAATGCCTCTCTGGGAGGCCCATTAAATGTGTGGCTTTGACTTAAGCTAGGCTCAGAGTCACATTCAGCCTGAACTGGTAGAAAGACAGGGCAAATGGCTTTGTTTTTGTGCCTATCGTTATTTAGGCAGTAAATAATTCCTCTGTCCTGCCTTCTATTGAGAAAACCATTAGGTTCCATTAAAGGAAACTGGGAGGTTACAGTAGACAGTATTTATCTCTCATCTCTCTACATATGTATAAGTCACCCAGACTCTGGGTTTCCCAGGGAAGTGATTATCATAAGGTGGAATGGGTGGGGAAACCAAGCATAGAATTAAAATGAGATCCTGGAGGAGTCACCTGGGCTGGTCTTGGATTCTGAGCTCAGGGCCCCATCCCGATTCTTCCTTCCCACTCTTGTTAGAGATTCCAGGACACAGAGGGATGGCACAGGGCACAAACCTGGATGCCCTCCATATTTGGCAATAGACGGAATATATCTTTGAAACATCCCCAAGAAGTGTTTAGAGTGGGGTCTGACCTTTACCAGTGGGTGACCTTGAGCACTTCAAGTCTTTGAGCCTCAATTTAATCTACTGAGGAGAATAACACCATCATGCATGTTAAAGTGGGTTAAAATGGACAACATACATAAAATATGGGTGTAGTGTTTGGCACAGAATGAATGTTCCACAACATTCATTACTCCATTGAGTTGGGCTCTGAATACTAGGGCAAGACACACTCTTGGAAGTATGAAATAGTTGCAAAATTCGAAGGTAAACAGTTTGACTTGCCACTCAGTGTCCTAAGGCTGAAAGAAATGGACATAAGCAAGCTAGTGTAGAGGGTGGTGTGTCTTAAGTCTCAACATGGAATTTAACTGTAAGCTCTACTGAAGCCTTAGAATATCCCAAGATCTTGGGAAGTCAGGCTGTAGCACTGAATGCATGGGCTTGGAAATCAATCGTCTCTCTCCTCAAAACCATGGTCCTGGCAGGCTGGGCACAGGACAAGTAAGTGATACCGGGAGGAATCCAGGGGGAAAAATCCCTTGGCCTGCTGTCACTCTGACAAAAGTAATCCCAGATAGTCTCAGAAATGGGTTTCAGCTCAGGTCCCTAATAACAGAGAAGAAAGGCTGTGTGGGGCAGTTATCATGGGATGACCACCATTTATTTATCAAGATGGAGCGCACTCCCACTGTGCACAGGGCACTGTGCCTGTGCTGGGCCGGTGGTGAGCAAGAAGGGGCTGGGCCCTCGCTGTTTCTCAAGGTAACAGGGCATGGGTGGCCTGTGTGGCAGTTCTGCCTCTGTGCACTAGGCCTGTATATATGGGAAGGAGAAATAAAACTGTTTCATGTCTTCTTCTCTTCCTCCTTCCAAAGTTTATAGATTTTTTTAAATTGAAGTATAGCTAACATACAATGTTATATTAGTTTCAGGTGTACAACATTCAACAACTCTATATGTTATGCTATGTTGGCCACAAGTGTAGTTGCCATTTGTCACCACAGAATGTTATCATAATGCCGTTGACTATATTCCTTATGCTGAAACTTTCACCCCTGTGACTTACTCATTCCGTAACTGGAAGCCTGTATCTCCCACACCCCTTCACCCATTTTGCCCATTCCCAATCCCCCTTCCTTCTGGAAACCATTGGTTTGTTTTCTGTACTTATGGACATGTTTGTTTTTTCTTTGTTTTTTGTTTCCTATTTGTTTTGTTTCTTAAATTCCACATGAGTGAAATCATATGGTATTTGTCTTTTTTTGTCTTATTTCACTTACATAGTACCCTCTAATTCCATCCATGTTGTCACAAATGGCAAGATTTCATTCTTTTTGATGGCTGAGTAATGTTCCATTGTATATAAATACCACATCTTCTTTATCCATTCATCTGTTGATGGAGACTTGGGTTCCTTCCATATCTTGGTTATTGTCAATAATGCTGCAATAAATATAAGGGTGCATATCTTTTCAAATTAGTACTTTTGTTTTCTTTGAGTTAATATCAGCAGTGGAATTGATAGATCATATGATATTTTTTATTTTTACTTTTTTGAGGAATTTTCATACTGTTTTCCGCAGTGGCTGCAAAGTTTTTTGATTGCTTGACTTGGATTAGCTGAAGAACTCAAATCCAAATGTCAGTGGAGTGATGGCTGCATAGCTAGGGAAAGTATGAACAACACCTAATTCACAAGTTTTGGATGTTAAATTCTGTCAATCTTTTCTTGTGCAGGCCCTGACCATGCAGAACAGACTTTTGTGGTGGATTCAGCTACCTCAAGAATGCTTTACACAGGGAAACCTGGGTCGCTCAGTAGGGCTAAGTGTCTGACTCTTGATCTCAGCTCAGGTCTTGATTTCAGGGTCGTGAGTTCAAGCTCCACGTTGGCCATCACAATGTATTACACAGTATTGCTTCTACCACCAGGGGACAGAAAAGGAATAGTAATCTAGAAGCTACCAACAAAACTAAATGCTTATCCTGGGCATTTGGAATGCCATTATTCTCTGGCTTTCATGAACATTGCTCTCTGTATTTCTTTCTCTCCAATCCTCTCTCTCTCTCTCTCTCTCTCTCTCTCTCTCTCACACACACACACACACACACGCGTGCACGCACACACACACACACACACACACACACACGTTGATCTCTCCCACACTCTAGTAGCCCTAAGTGCTTATGGGCCTGTGAGTCCTGTTCTCAGTAAAGTTGGTGAGAGAGAAGATGGTATTTTCCTACCAATTCCAGAGCATATGCACATACTCACTACCTACCATTGATCTGTATCCAGTAGGCCCATGACCCCTGTTTCTTTGCATGGCTCCTATCCTCTAAGGCTCCATATGGCTCTGGAGGATGTTTCTCCCCCTTTAGGATTTCCTTGGTGTGCATCTCATCCTCATCTCACCTGTGTGAACATACACATGCTGGTAAGGGATTGTAGATGAGAGGTGTGCATGGAGGAAGGAAGTGGGTGGGGAACCTTCCCTCCATGATGTCTCTGGCATGCAAAAGGACACTCATTTGCTCAGTTTCTAGTGCTGGGTACCCATTAGCACATTCAGCCTGAAAAGAACCAGGACATAGCTTGGTAGAAGGGGGCAAGTGGTTGAGCTTTGCTGGGACCCAGTCAGTCATCAAGTGTTTAGGAAGAAGACACCATGCCCAGTACTCTGGGGGCTGGGGAACTGTAGGACCACAGGTCCAGCCCTCAAGGAGTGTTTGGTCTTGGGGAGATAAGGCCAGCTCGCTGTGACAGAGGACCTGAAGCTGGGAGGTAGACAGCACGAGTCAGAACCCAAAGGAGGATATGGAACAAGGGTGGCACAGGATCTTGGAGGAGCTGTCACCCCTATGGGCTAGGCCACTGTTGACAGCAAAACATCAGGGGAGACAGGAGAAGCTCCAAGATGGTGGGCTCCTTCAGGGTACAAACACTGACTTCATCTTTGCAACCTGGCACCTAGCAAAGCTTATCGCTCAGACTTGGAGCTATAGACATTTCTGTGAAGCGAGCAAGGACATTCCAGGTGAGAGAATATGGACTGACTAAAACGTTTGAAGGTGGGGAGATGTTATGTGTTTTTTGGGGAAAAGAGACTGGCCTACCTGTAGTGGGTGATTGCTGCTGGTGAGCAGCAGGCAGTGACCATGGGGTCAGGCTCATGGAGGGCAGACTTGCCAGGACAGCTGGGACTGCAGAGTGGAGAGTACAGTGAGACTTGGGCTTTGGCTCTAACAGTCAAATGTGACACCTTATAGTATACTGTATATATTTTTAAAAATTCTATTGAGCAGCATAGGGTGGTAGAAAGGCATTAGCTTATGTTTAGAAGGCCTGGGTATACTTCCAATTCTGACAGAAATAAGCTGTGTGTTTTTGGACAACTGGCCTCCCCACTCTGAGGCTCAGTTTTTCTACTTTGTGAAACATGACAATTCCAAAAGCTCTTTTCAAACATTAACGTGGTATGACTTTCCCATAGGGAACACGGAGCCGAAGGGCAGACATGTCTGAAAGACTAGGTTGCCAGGAGGTGGGAGCAGGGGTAAGAGTGGGGATGGTGGAGCTGGGTGCAACAGTTGGGAGGGAAGAAATGATGAGGACCTGGACTCAGATAGAAGCAGTAGAAGAGGAAAGGGAGGGACACATTTAAAAATGATCTTTAGCTGAGAATACACAGGACTAGAGGGCTGAGAGAACGGAGGGAGACCGGGGAGGAGTGAAATAAAACATTATGATCCTAAGGGACAAAACCAGGGAATGCAGAGGGTAAGGCTGGGAGCAGGTAGAGACCAGAGTCTTGTTCAAACATGTTGTGTCAGTGCCGCAGGACACTGGAAAGCTGTATGACCATGCACTGCACATACATGACTGTGCATGAACTGTGTACACACTGCTGGGCAGCAGTGGAGGGCATGATTAGGGGGAGGAAGGAAGGAGATTTCACCTGTTGGGCTGAATTTGTGCCGAGCATTGCAGAGAAGCATGAGAAGTGCAGGCAAAGAAGCTCTAGGTCCCAGAGCTTCAGTCCCCCTTCCCGGTAGCAGGGCTTGGTCAGGGAACAGAAAGCATTCCAGACTGAGAGGTGCCATAGCTGGAAGGAGCCCAATAGTCATACAGAATATTCCCAGTTCTTGGTGCGAGGGCTGTGTCAGCACTCGGTAACATTCTTAACAGGCTGCCGAAGAATGAGAAAATGTTACCATACTTTGTGGAGTTTGGTATAAGGTTGTGGAGCTCCATTTCTTTGGAAGGTCTTTTTTTCCTGTTTTCTCTTTTGAGACTATACACTTCCTAGAGTCACCAATTTTAAAATTAGCTTTATTTATTGAAGAGTTAGTAATTATAAAGGACCTTTGCCCTTACTTGGGGAAATTAAAAGTTGACCCTCTTTACCGATTGTGCTGGTCTTTTTTTTGTGTGTGGTGTTTTGTTTTGTTTTATAATTTTAGTTTTAGTGAACTCCAAAGGCCTGGGTACCATGAATGTGGTCCATCCAGTTCATCACTAACAAATATGGAAAACGTGAGGTAGACAAAGGAAGTGACTTACTTGAGGTCACATTTTATCAAATGCCCAAGAGAGGACTTGAACACTGGATACCTGACCAAAACCCAAACCAAATCAAAACAAACAAAACAAAATAAATCAAAAACCAATCAAATGAAACCAGACTTTAGCCAATGTCAAAATCTCAGCAGGAAATTCTCCTTCCGTCTTGTGTGCTCCTTGCCACCGCCTTTGCAATGATGGCAGGACCAGACTTGTGTGGCATCCACACCTGTCTTTCCCCAGACTCTCTAGGACACAGTGCAAGGCTCTGGCCCACTCCTGTTCTCAGGAGACATGCTGTGGCCTGCACTGTGATCTCACTGAGATGGAACCCATTCTCCCTTGCCTTCATCCAGCCTCTCATAGCATAGTGGATTAATCCCTTCAAACCTCCTCTTCCTTTCCTGACTCGGTGGAAATTCCTAGTTGTGAGAAATAATTCACTTCCAAGGTCCCCATGCTGATTTTTACCGATCAGGCTTTTGCATGTCCAGAACCAATGATTTCATCATCATGATAGGGATGTCCTGGGGTACTTTGCTGCCCCAGGGGACTGAGCTTAACTTTGCCCTGTGTGACCCCAAGATGTAGAATGAAGCCCCTGAAAGGTTGAGGATCCACAGGGATCTACCTCCAGGCTTCTGATCTCACTTGGTTGTATTACTTACTCCCGTGCTTCTAATTACCACCTTTACACTAATGACTTGCAAATCTGTATTTCCAGACCAGGCCTGCTACCTGGTGCTTCAGAACCATGGGATATCCAGTTGCCTTCTCAGTGTCTTCATCTGGTTGTCTCAAGGACATGTTGGTCTCAACACTGGTTCCAGAACTGAACTTGTCATCACTCCTCCTGCTCACTCTTCATTTTGGTGAACAGCACCACCATGCAGCCCTACCATCCACCCAGCAGACGGGACCAGAAACCTGGCACCACCTCTGACCACATCCCACCACTCACCAAGTCCTGCTATCACCTAGACAAGTAATGTATGCCACACACAGTGTATGTGATTTTAAGAAGCCCCTCCCTGGTCTAGTCTTCATCAGACCTTGCCTGATTGCCAAAGAGATCCCTTAACCCATTTACCTGTCTGCAGTCTCTCTAGTGCAAACCATCTTATACAGAGAAGCCAAAATGATCATTCCAAAAGGGAAATGTAAAAGTATTTCTTGTCTTTAAGAAATAAGTACACTGAAGTGTTTAGGAGCAAAGGGATATCACATCCACAATTTACTCTCAAAATATTCAGGAAAAAGAAAACAAAACATAGATAGATGATAGAAACATAGATACAGGTATACAGTTATATAGATAGATGTATGTATCTATATACATATAGCATATATGTGTGTATCTATATGTAGGTATACCAGCTTTATATACATATATCTAAATATACATATGGATATATGTCTCTCTCTCTGTCTCTCTCTCTCTCTATATATATATATACATACACACAGACACATATATATCTTCTTTCTGAACATACATACATATCTATGTATCTCTCTATAAAAATACATACATACACATACAGAGGAGGGTGGAAAAGATACCAACATTTGGGAGGGAATCTTAGTGAATCTGTGCAGAGCATATCCAGAAATTTTTTGTACTGTTCTTGACACTTTTATGTAAGTCTGAAATTGTGTCAAGATAAATAATTTTTAAATAAATGCATTTTAAATGTAAAGAGTCTCTGTCATTATCTTACATAGAATCCGTCATTGGTTCCTCATAGTCCCTACCTACAGGACCAAATCTAAATTCTGACACAACACAACACGCCCACCTCTCCATCTTTATCTCACCACTCCCTGGGTCATGCTTCCGCCCCATCAGGAAGGACCTTCTTGTAGTTCCTGGCAGACAACCTACTGTTTCTCATTGAAAAGTTTTTGCTCATGTGATCTTTCTCATCAAATCCCCACACCCACCCACCCCTTTCTGGCTACTGGGTAAGTCAGAGAAATGATTCAAACACATAGAATGGTGAATGGAGCTGGATGAACTTTTCATTTCTCCATACCTTCTTCCTTCTGGATGGCTATGGTTGGTTCCATTTTTTACTATGGGTGGTTCCCCTCACCCTGGAATACAGACACAAAGGATTCTGAGGCATAGCCTATGATTTTAAGTGGGTTAGAGGCAGGTGTAGAAAACTTGAGTAGTGCCTCTGGGGAGACTAAAGTCTCCTAATAGATCCTTGAATCTGTGGTTTTTATCTATTGTCACTGAAGCGAGAGGACAGTTGTCATGAAGTCTGGTCCTGCTCCATTCTTGATTCTCTTTATAGAGATAAATAAATCTCTAGCCAATCTCCTGTGACGTGTGTCAGGCAAATTTAAGCTGGAGCCAGAGGCATTTGTATGCCCTTACCTGTGTGTTTGCTGGGGTAGGGACAGGGGTAAGAGGTAGACAAGGCACAACTTCCCTTTGCCAAGAAGTACCCCACCCTTCACCTGGCCTTTAGGGATGCCAACCGGTTATTGCATCTAATTTTAAAAAGTACTTGTGAGACATCCCCTTCCCCAAGCAAGAAGGCATTCTGTTAAGGTCCCATGGCTGGAAAGGACGAGTGTTCACTGGCCTGGAACACCCAGATCCATAGGATGCAACAACCACTTATACATTCTCTGACCTGGTGGGGACCCCTGGAGCTGGGGACTGTTGTTTCTTCAGGAGCATTAAGGAGGCATGGTCCTCTCGCTAGCTTTAGGTTTGATGGAGATAAAGGAGAATCATGGTTACAAGCCATCTTGCTCTTCCAAACTTGAGGGCCTTTACTTGACTTTCTGCAAGTGAGAGAAACTGAAACTGAACTAAAGAAAACAGAAGGCTAAGTTAACCTCTACATTAAGAAACTGACCACAGAAGAGAGGAGACAAGAAAAGAGTGTGCACACACACTGAACATCCGATTGGTGGTAGAGATTCTATGCAATTTTAGAAAGGAAGGAGAGATTTTTTTGAGGATGGTACTTTCTATCTGTGTGATATCTGTATCTATCTACCCATCATTTATTTATTATCTATCATCTATCTATCATCTATCTATCTATCTATCTATCTATCTATCTATCTATCTATTTATCTATCTATCATCTATCTATCTATCTATCTATCTATCATCTATCATCTATCTATCTATCATCTATCTATCTATCATCTATCATCTATCTATCTATCTATCTATCTATCATCTATCTATCTATCTATCTATCATCTATCTATCTATCATCTATCTATATCTATCTATCTATCTATCTATCTATCTATCTATCTATCTATCTATCTATCTATCTATCATCTATCATCTATCTATCTATCATCTATCTATCTATCTATCTATCTATCTATCTATCTATCTATCTATCTATCTATCATCTATCAATCATCTATTTTTCTATACCTAGATATGTGATAAGAAATGTGATTTAAGGGGCGCCTGGGTGGCACAGCGGTTAGGCGTCTGCCTTCGGCTCAGGGCGTGATCCCGGCGTTATGGGATCGAGCCCCACATCAGGCTCCTCCACTATGAGCCTGCTTCTTCCTCTCCCACTCCTCCTGCTTGTGTTCCCTCTCTCACTGGCTGTCTCTGTCGAATAAATAAAATCTTTAAAAAAAAAAAAAAAGAAATGTGATTTAAAGAAGTTTTGCTCTGAGAATTAATGGAAAATTCCCTTGGTATTTTTCTAGTGATCTTAAGTGATGCTTTCCGAGGTACCTCTTTGATGTGATACGCTTCTTTTTTTTTTTTTAATAATGATTTTTTATTATATTATGTTAGTCACCATACAGTACATCCCCGGTTTTCGATGTAAGGCTCGATGATTCATTAGTTGTGTATAACACCCAGTGCACCATGCAATATGTGCCCTCCTTACTACCCATCACCGGTCTATCCCATTCCCCCACCCCCCTCCCCTCTGTAGCCCTCAGTTTGTTTCTCATAGTCCATAGTCTCTCATGTTTCATTCCCCCTTCTGATTACCCCCCCTTTCTTTATCCCTTTCTTCCCCTACTGATCATTCTAGTTCTTATGTTCCATAGATGAGAGAAATCATATGATAGTTGTCTTTCTCTGCTTGACTTATTTCACTAAGCATTATCTCCTCCAGTGCCGTCCATGTTGTAGCAAATGTTGAGAACTCATTCTTTCTGATTGCTGAGTAATATTCCATTGTATATATGGACCACAACTTCTTAATCCAGTCATCTGTTGAAGGGCATCTCGGCTCCTTCCACAATTTAGCTATTGTGGACATTGCTGCTATGAACATTGGGGTGCATATGGCCCTTCTCTTCACTACGTCTGTATCTTTGGGGTAAATACCCAGTAGTCCAATGGCTGGATCATAGGGTAGCTCAATTTTTAACTTTTTAAGGGACCTCCACACTGTTTTCCAGAGTGGCTGTACCAACTTGCATTCCCACCAACAATGGAGGAGGGATCCCCTTTCTCCACATCCTCTCCAACAATTGTTGTTTCTTGCCTTGTCTATTTTTGCCATTCTAACTGGCGTAAGGTGGTATCTCAGTGTGATTTTGATTTGAATTTCCTTGATGGCTAATGATTTTGAACATTTTTTCATGTGTCTGTTAGCCATTTGTATGTCTTCATTGGAAAAGTGTCTGTTCATATCTTCTGCCCATTTTTTGATTTATTTGTTTCTCGTGAATGGGAGAAGATATTTGCAAATGACACTACAGATGATGTGATACACTTCTTAAATCAGTCACAGAACTGTTTGATTATATGCAGTTTTCAAAAAATATGTAGCTAAAACATACTTAAATTACAGCTATATGGATATCTGTAAATACATCACTGTATATCTATGTGAAATACATTCTTATAGTGTTAAAAGATAGGTTCACTCCCTGCTTCTTAAGATTAAAGAAGCATTAAATAAGCAGTTTGAAATATAGTTCATTTTAGGTAGCAAAGAATCAGGCAAAAGGACTGGGGCATGGTCTCCCACCATTTTGGGCATGAGCCATGGCAATGCTACAAAACATGGAAGTGCAGAACACAAGTGTGTGTCTCAGTAGCCTCAGGTCCCACAAACCCTGGCTCCCTCCTGGGTAAATTCCTTCTGCTCTCAGCAGTAAAGCAGTGACAGGGTAGACAGAGGCAGTGGAGGACCCCATCCCTGTCTTCTCCTCCTTTTCCATGCACACTCATCAGCTGGGATAGTGCTGGCAAGTGGGCATGTGGAACCCAGATAAGCAGGTATCAAGTTTGCTTTCTGGTAAAGAGAACAAACACTGTGTCTGGAATTCTGAGTCGTATCAAAGGCTCTGTGAGGGTGGGTCTCTCTATGTCCTGTACTACACACACACATGCACCCTCAGTTTGTCTCCACTACTCTGGGGACTCTCTCTCTCTCTCTCTGTGCAGTGTCCTTTCCTGAGCACTGAGGGAAGTACATATAAATAAAATGCATCCCCAGATGTTTGCTGAGGACCTAGCATGTAGTTAAGACAGAGCTGGATACCATCAAAATGGAAGCAGTATAAAAAGATCCTGTTTTCAAGTTCTTTAGAGTCTAGCAACTGGCAAAAATGAAAATGAACAAAAGGGGAGCTCAATTTTTTTAATAGTGCCATATTATGTTTTTTATTTTTATTATTTTATTTTTTTTATTATATTATGTTAGTCACCATACAGTACATCCCTGGTTTTTGACGTAAAGTTCGATGATTCATTAGTTGCGTATAACAACCAGTGCACCATGCAATACGTGCCCTCCCCACCACCCATCATCAGCCTATCCATTCCCCCACCCCCTTCCCCTCTGAAGCCCTCAGTTGTTTTCTCAGAGTCCATAGTCTCCCATGGTTCATTCCCTCTTCTGATTACCCCCCCCTTTCTTTATCCCTTTCTTCCCCTACCGATCTTCCTAGTTCTTATGTTCCATAGATGAGAGAAACCATATGATAATTGTCTTTCTCTGCTTGACTTATTTCACTTAACATTATCTCCTCCAGTGCTGTCCATGTTGCAGCAAATGTTGAGAAATCGTTCTTTTTGATGGTTGAGTAATATTCTATTGTATATATGGACCACATCTTCTTAATCCAGTCATCTGTTGAAGGGCATCTCGGCTCCTTCCACGATTTAGCTATTGTGGACAATGCTGCTATGAACATTGGGTGCATATGGCCCTTCTCTTCACTACATCTGTATCTTTGGGGTAAATACCCAGTAGTGCAATGGCTGGATCATAGGGTAAGGGGAGCTCAATTTTTATGTAAATATAGAATCGTAGGTTTCCATTGAGAATCAGATTGTGGACAGAGAAAGAAGACTCTCTGGGGGAAGACAAGAGCCAAAGATTCTTTTTTTTAAATGTTTTTTTATTATGTTAGTCACCATACAGTACATCCCTGGTTTCTGATGTAAAGTTCCATGATTCATTAGTTGTGTATAACACCCAGTGCACCATGCAATAAGACCCAAAGATTCTGCTCAAGAGAGGAGAATAGAATTGCGGCCAGTTGGGATGAATGGGTTGGGGTGGCCAGTGAGGCACCTATGCACCTTCCCCATCACAATGTGTGTCCAAAAGGAGCAGCAGCAGGGCTATACCGTAGGGCTGACCTTGGCTGAGGACCTCATGGAGGCTAATAAGAAGGCCTTACCAGCAAGAGAAGACTGGTCCAGCCTGGGGAAGGCGGCAGGTTGTGGAAACGCTAGAGGCTACAAATAGGGATGTGATGGGAGACTCTCCAGAGACAGTGAGCTCAGAGCTGTAGTGACAAAGAGAGAAGAGAAATACCATCAAGCATGGAAGCCAAAGCTAAGCTGAGAAACAAGTTAGGGCTCTTGGAAACAAAACTTAGATATCCCAAGAAGGAAGGATTGAAGATGTAATAAGAAGTTATCTATTTTCATTTTAAATGAGTAGTGTCTGATATTTTGAGATTCCAATAGAGTAGAAAAGAAAAAAAAACCTTAAAATATAAAATTCAAATGGTTTCTTTTTCATGAAGCCTTTCTCATCCCCAAGAAATGTGTCCTCTCTGTCTAAAGATAGACACTCTCATGTCCTCAGCCTTTCCCACATTTACTAGAGTATGTAGAATGTTCCTCTTGGTTCTTGAGATATTGGGGCATATGATTTGTTAACTTCAATAGTGTTAAACACTTAAGGACAAATGTCTTCCCCAAAACTAGCACAGAGCCAGGCTCATTACAAGATCCCAGTAAATGTTCCAGGCCCTGAACTCATGCTGTTCCATGGATGAAACCAGGGGCTGAGCGAGCTTGGGGGAGAGTAAATAGCAGTCTGAAGGAACAAAGCAACCAGATATCAATTTTCCAAGGTTGCCTACTAGCAAGCTCAAGTGAATGTAGGGCTAAACACAATAAATATTTGTTGAATGAATGGTCTGAGTAGAAGATTATAGGAGGTTGAGCTGAGAAATACAGTCATGTAGGCAACAGCTTCTTCACCCTCTATCCCAAAAGGGATGTGTGCAGATACACACACACACACACACACACACATACACACACACACACACACACACACCAACCCCCACAGGCATACTTGCAGACTTAGGTGTATAAAGAACTTTTGTGTTTACAGATATGTCTGTTTCTCTCCAAGGAAGGGTATAAATAGAATGGTATCTTCATGATGCAAGTTCCAGATCTGCCTCTCTGGGCTCCTCCTTTTGTTGTGAGGCTGCTCAGGAACATGGGTCTATGCAGGGGTGTGGTCATGGAT
The DNA here is from genome assembly GCF_024610735.1 of Ursus americanus. NCBI lineage: Eukaryota > Metazoa > Chordata > Mammalia > Carnivora > Ursidae > Ursus > Ursus americanus. Next base: position 72,397,116 of record NC_142138.1, on the reverse strand, counting down.
GCCAATGACATGAAGTGGCTCTTTACGTGGTCAGACCACCTCAGGACCACCTCAGGTGCAGTGTAGAAACAGAGAACTCATTCAGGCACACCTAAAAAATATATGGACTCTGCATTAAGTGAGCACCTACTATGTTCTAGGCACTAACGTAGCACTCAGAGATAAATAAGACATAGTGCCTGCCTCACAAGTTGTGAGAACTAGAGCAGGAAACAGACTGTATAAATTATTTCAACAATATATAATAAGTACTTTGGTGGAGTTATTTGGAGGCTGTTGTAGAGGTAGAGAAGGACATGAACAAGCCAGGAGGCACTGCTAAAGCCCTCCTAAAGGAGGGGGACCCTGCTCAGTACCACCTTCTTTTATTTAATTTTTTTTTATTTCAATGTTTCTTTATTATATTATGTTAGTCACCATACAGTACATCCCTGGTTTCTGATGTAAAGTTTCATGATTCGTTAGTTGCGTATAACACCCAGTGCACCATCCAATACATGCCCTACTTACCACCCATCACCAGTCTAACCCCTTCCCCCACCCCACTCCCCTCCGAAGCCCTCGCTTTGTTTCTCATAGTCCATGGGCTCTCATGCTTCATTCCCCCTTCTGATTACCCCCCTTTCTTTATCCCTTTCTTCTCCTACCGATCTTACTAGTTCTTATGTTCCATAAATGAGAGAAATCATATGATAATTGTCTTTCTCTGCTTGATTTATTTCACTTAGCATAATCTCCTCCAGTCCCGTCCATGTTGCAGCAAATGTTGTGTAATCCTTCTTTCTGATAGCTGAGTAATATTCCATTGTATATATGGACCACAACTTCTTAATCCAGTCATCTGCTGAAGGGCATCTCAGTTCCTCCCACGATTTAGCTATTGTGGACAATGCTGCTATGAACATTGGGGTGCATATGGCCCTTCTCTTCACTACATCTGTATCATTGGGGTAAATACCCAGTAGTGCAATGGCTGGGTCATAGGGTAGCTCAATTTTTAACTTTTTAAGAGACCTCCACACTGTTTTCCAGAGTGGCTGTACCAACTTGCATTCCCACCAACAATGGAGGAGGGATCCCCTTTCTCCACATCCTCTCCAGCAATTGTTTCTTGCCTTGTCAATTTTTGCCATTCTAACTGGCATAAAGTGGTATCTTAGTGTGGTTTTAATTTGAATTTCCCTGATGGCTAATGATTTTGAACATTTTTTCATGTGTCTGTTAGCCATTTGTATGTCATCATTGGAAAAGTGTCTGTTCATATCTTCTGCCCATTTTATGATTTGTTTATTTGTTTCTTGTGTATTGAGTTTGAGAAGTTCTTTGTAGATCTTGGATACCAGTCTTTTATCTGTAGTGTCATTTGCAAATATCTTCTCCCATTCCGTGGGCTGCCTCTTAGTGTTTTCGACTGTTTCCTTGGCTGTGCAGAAGCTTTTTATCTTGATGAACTCCCACAAGTTCATTTTTTCTTTTGTTTCTCTTCCCTTTGGAGATGTGTCATGAAAAAGGTTGCTGTGGCCGATGTCGTATAGGTTGCTGCCTATGTTCTCCTCTAGGATTTTGATGGATTCCTGTCTCACATCGAGGTCTTTCATCCATTTGGAGTTTATTTTTGTGTATGGTGTGAGATAGTGGTCAAGTTTCATTCTTTTGCATGTAGCTGTCCAATTTCCCCAGCACCATTTATTGAAGAGACTGTCTTTTATCCACTGGATGTTTTTTCCTGCTTTATCAAAGATTAGGTGCCCAAAGAGCCGAGGGTCCACTTCTGGGTTCTCTATTCTGTTCCATTGGTCTATGTGTCTGTTTTTGTGCCAGTACCATGTTGTCTTTGCGATCACAGCTTTGTAGTACAGCTTGAAATCCGGCATTGTGATGCCCCCAGCTTTGTTTTTTCTTTTCAGCAGTTCCTTGGTGATTCGGGCCTTTTCTGGTTCCATACAAATTTAAGGACTATTTGTTCCAGCTCTTTGAAAAATGTCATCGGTATTTTGATCGGGATAGCATTGAAAATGTAGATTGCTCTGGGTAGCATGGACATTTTAACTATGCTAATTCTTTCGATCCATGAGCATGGAATATTTTTCCATCTTTTTGTGTCTTCTTCAATGTCTTTCAAGAGTGATTTGTAGTTTCTAGAATATAGATCCTTTACATCTCTGCTTAAGTTAATTCCAAGGTAACGAACGTTTTTGGTGCTTTTGTCAATGGGATGGATTCCCTAATTTCTCTTTCTTCGGTCTCACTGTTCGTGTATAGAAATGCAACTGATTTCTGAGCATTGATTTTGTATCCCGCCACATTACTGAATTACTCTATAACTTCTAATAGTTTGGGAGTGGATTCTTTTGGGTTTTCCATATAGAGTATCATGTCATCTGCGACGAGAGAAATTTTGAATTCTTCTTTGCGATTTGGGTGCTTTTTATCCCTTTTTGTTGTCTGATTGCTGTTGCAAGGACTTCTAGTACTATGTTGAATAATAGTGGTGAGAATGGGCATCCTCGTCATGTTCCTGATCTTAAGGGAAAGGCTTCCACCTTTTCCCCATTGAGAATGATATTTGTTGTAGGCTTTTCATAGATGGTTTTTATGAGATTGAGGAATGTACCCTCTATCCCTACACTCTGGAGGGTTTTAATCAGGAAAGGATGCTATATTTTGTCAAATGCTTTTTCTGCATCAACTGAGAGGATCATATGGTTCCTGAGTCTTTTCTTGTTGATATGATGTATCACGCTGATCAATTTGCGAATGTTGAACCATGCTTGCATCCTAGGGATGAGTCCCACTTGGTCATGATGGATAATCCTTCTAATGTACTGTTGGATTCTCTTAGGCAGGATCTTGTTGAGGATTTTGGTGTGCACATTCCTTAGGGAAATTGGTCTGTAATTCTCCTTCTCGATGGGGTCTTTGCCTGGTTTGGGGATGAAGGTTATATTGGTCTCATAGAATGAGTTTGGTAGCTTTCCTTCTGTTTCTATTTTATGAAATAGCTTTAGGAGAATAGGTATTATTTCTTCTTTGAATGTTTGGTAGAATTCCCCAGGAAAACCATCCAGGCCTGGAGTTTTGGTTTTTGTAAGGTTGTTTATCACTGTTTCAATCTCTTCATAATTAATTGGCCTGTTTAAAAAATCAATTTCTTCCTGTTTCAGTCTTGGTAGTTTATAGGTTTCCAGGAATGCCTCCATCTCTTTCAGATTGCTTAATTTATTGGCATAAAGCTGTTGATAAAAGTTTCTATTAATCCCTCCATTTCATTGATGTTGGTTGTGACCTCTTCTTTTTCATTCATAATTTTATTAATTTGGGTCCTTTCTCTATTCTTTTGGATAAGTCTTGCCAGTGGTCTGTCAATTTTATTAATTCTTACAAGAACCAGCTTCTAGTTCTGTTGATCTGCTCTATTGTGCTCCTGGTTTCTAATTCCTTGATTTCTGCTCTAATCTTGGTCAACCGCTTCCTCGTGCATGGATTAGGCCTGTCCCTCTGTTGCTGTTCCAGCTCCTTGAGGTGAGAATATAAAAACTGCATTTTAGATTTTTCTATTCTTTTGAGTGAGGTTTGGATGGCTATGTATTTCCCCCTTAGGACTGTCTTTGCAGTATCCCATAGGTTTTGGACCATTGTGTTTTCATTCTCATTGGTGTCCATAAATTGTTTAAATTGATTTTTGATTTCCTGGTTTATCAAATCATTCCTGAGCAGGATGGTTCTTAGTCTCCAAGTGTTTGAGTTTCTTCCAAATTTTTCCTTGTGGTTGAGTTCCAATTTCAGAGTGTTGTGCTCTGAGAATATGCAGGGAATAATTTCAGTCTTTTGGTATCAGTTGAGACATGTTTTGTGACCCAGAACATGGTCTATTCTTGAGAATGTTCCATGGGCATTAGAATAGAATGAATATTCTTTGGTTCTGGGGTGTAGTGTTCTATATATATCTATTAGGTCCAACTCGTTGAGTATGGCATTCAAAGCTATTGTTTCTATGTTGGTTTTCTGCTCCGGTGCTCTGTCTATTGCTGATAGTGGAGTGTTGAGGTCCCCTACTATTAACGTATTTTTATCTGTATGTCTCTTTATTCTGGTTAAGAGTTGGCTTGTGTATCTTGCTGCTCCCCTGTTGGGGCATATATATTTATAATTGTCATATCCACTTGTTGGATACATCCTTTAAGAATAATATAGTGCCCTTCTGTGTCTCTACTTTTAGTCTTTAGTTTAAAATCCAATCTTTCTGATATGAGAATTGCTACCCCAGCTTTCTTTTGAGGTCCATTGGCGTGAAAGATGGTATTCCATCCCTTTATTTTCAGTCTGAATGTATCTTTAGGTTCAAAATGAGTCTCTTTTAGACAGCAAATGGGTAGGTCATGTCTTTTTATGCAATCTGCAACCCTGTGGCTTTTTATGGGAGCATTTAGGCCATTTATATTGAGACTGGTTATTGAGAGATATGATTTTAATGATGCCATGTTGCCAGTAAAGTCTTTGTTTCTATAGATTGTGACTTTCTGTTCTGTATCACTCTTGGGGCCTTTTTACTTTTATAGAACTCCCTTAATATCTCCTGTATGGCTGGTTTCGTGGTTACAAAATTGGCAATTCTGGAAGTTACTTATCTCTCCATCTATTCTGAATGACAGCCTTGTTGGATAAAGGATCCTTGGCTGCATGTTTTTCTCTGAAAGAGCTATAAAAATGCCCCCCCCTTTCTCTCATTCCAGGTCTGTGTAGACAGGTGTGACATAATTCTGATACCTTTGCCTTGGTACGTGAGAAATTTCTTTGCTCTGGACACTTTCACTACTGTATCCTTGGATCTAATATTTGTGAATTGCACTATGAGGTGACGTGGTGTAGGTTTGTCATGGTTGAGCTTGGGAGGGGTCCTCTCTGCCTCTTGGACCCGAATGCTTGTTTCCTTTGCTAGATTAGGGAAGTTTTCAGCTACAATTTGTTCAAACATCTCTTCTAGACCTCTGTTTTTCTCCACCCCATTGGGGATACCAATGATTCTGACATTGGAATGTTTCATTGAGTCAGTAATCTCCCATCACCTACATTCTTGAGAATGGATTTTTTTGAGCCCAGATTCTAATTTAGCTTTCTCTTCTTCTAACCCATCCTCCAATTCGCTGATACGTTCTTCTGCCTCATTCACCCTGGCCGTCGGAGCCTCTAGTTTTGAATGCATTTGGCTCATAGAATTTTTAATTTCTGCCAGATTCGCTCTCATTTCTGCCCTTAGAGATTCTATATTCTCATTAACATTTTCGTTAATACTTTTTTCAAGTCTACACTTCATCTTGACCATTTTAACTTTGAATTCCATTTTTGATAATTTGGTTATATCCATATCCATTAGTTCTGTGGCAGAGGCTTTTCTTTGCTGGGGGGATTTCTCCTTCTTGTCATTCTGATGAGGAGAGGTTGAGGGGATGTCCAGACCCCAAATTATTGACTGGGACCCAGGCAGCGTGCACTTGTTTTATAGGGATCTTAGGGATGTGGGCTTCTTGATTTTTCAGCCTGCCTTCTGCAGGAGGGGCCTGCTGCGCCGATACTCAGGGAACCCTGTTTGGGTAGAGTCTCCATGTCCCCTGTGAGGGGGGATAAGGGTGGGCACACTGTGAGCCAGTATTTCCAGACTTTTTTTCTCTGGTGGCTTTCCCTGGCCATTTGCTGTGCCTCTTCTGAGAGTCAGAGCAGCAGTAGCGTAATCTCAGCCTCTGTCTCAGAACAGAGGGATCGCAGTCTGCTCTCCACTGAGCTCTTCTGGCCACTTTAACTCTGTTTCTATTGGTGCTGCTCAACCCTGCAGCGTTCCAGAATGTGCGCCCCACACCCGGCGTCCCAACCCTCACTTTCAGGGCCGGCGCGTCTCTGTCCTCTGTGTTCCTAACACCGCCAGCCTCCAGCCGCCAGCCGCCCCCGCACACTCCAGGAGCTCCCGGACTCAGTCTGGTTCCAGTGAGCACACCGGAGCTCCTTTTCAGTCTGGTGGTGCGCGTTCCCTGGCTCACGGTCTCAGTCTGCTCTCTCACAGGTGCCGGTCCGTGAGTCCACCCGCTCCCCCGTGCAGGTGGCTACCGCTTCCTGGCGCCCGAACGTGGGGGCTCCCTCCCCCTTCCGTTTGTCTTCTGATATCTGTGCGTGGTTTCATGGCTCCCCGCATACCTCAATCCTCAGCGCTGGAGATGTTCATTTGTAGAGATCCAGATGTATCTTCCTGCGTCTCAGGCTGATTCCGTGGTTGTTCAGGCTGGTCTGGTACCTATCCAGCTCGACTCAGGGGACCAGCTGAAAAAGAGGTCCCCTATTCCTCCGCCATCTTAACTCCCACTCTCAGTACCACCTTCTTAATGCATGGTGAGCGCAGGTCAAGGATGCCCTCCCTTTTCCCCCCAAAGTTTTCTGATTTGAGGGAGAACTTTACTCATCCCTCAGCTCAGAGAAGTCTTTCCCTCCCGCCTCTTCTCCACTTCCACCTAACTCTCTGGCAAACCATTCCATTGTGCTACCATAATTCTCACAAAAGTCCAAAAGAGACTGAGAATTGGACAACTAGAAGGAATGTCCAGAAATTAGTCCAAAGCAGTGACCAATTTTGAGGCTTACAAGCTGTATGATGGGGGCCTGTTCTTGCTCCACCTGAAGGGTCTTTGTGAGGCCTATTAGGTGGAAAGGGCAGGAATCATCAAGATCACCCCATAACTGGAAAGCTCCATTTACAGAGAGTCAACGTGTCTGCAGCAGCAAATACCACTTATTGAGTGCCTACCTTGCACTGGTCACTTCCGGGACACAGAGCAAACAGAGCACAACAAATGCCACACAGGCTCTTCTTCCTCAGGGCTGACATCCAGTGGGCGGGGTAGGGGAGGAAGATAGACGATAAGCACATACATGACCAAGAAACACATAAGTGGACAACAGCATCTCATGGAAGGCATGAGGGCTGTGAAGAAACTACAACATGGTAATGTTTAGTTAGAGTGGTTAAGGAAGGCCTCTATGAGGCAGGGACATTGGAGCTGGGCTTGATGATGGCAAGATGGTCATATAAAAGTCTATGGATAGAGGCAGACCAAGAGCAAGTACCAAGGCCTGAGACAGGGATGGTTTTGATGTGTTTGATGAGTATTGCAGGACTACAGCATGTTAGATGAAGAGCAGGCGAGTTCAGGTAGTGACCATGTTCCATGGAGTGCAGGGCTGTAGAGGGTGTGAGCTATTAGCCAACTGATCTGAGTTTTGCCTAAGAAAGGCCACTCTGACCTTGGAAGGAAGGCTGAGCCAAAGCACGAATCAAGGTTCCTGTCTTCTTATCTTGTATCCTTATCAGAACCCAGAGAGCATATTTTTATTCCAATTTTTTATTTTAAACTTAGCTAAGAAGAAACCAAGTTTCAGTAAGGGAGCAGTGATATACTTACTGCTACTACGGGTATGTCTCTTTGCACTATATTGTACATCATGGATTTTCCTGAAGAGTGTCTTGATTTTAAAAGTATATCTTTGTCCAGCCGAGCATATTCAACCCTATTAGATTGCTGGCTCCTATTTGAGAAGGCAGTCACTGTAACAAGTGGCCTCTTGCTGAAGGAACCTCCTCCTACTGCCCTTCTTGCAGGCAGAACCCCCATCTCAGATTAGCCCTACTGTACTTGTTAACTTGGCCTTCATCTAGGCCTCCTCTCTCACCCCTCAGAGTTCTTGGCTGCTCTGGGGTGCCCCAGAGTTCAGTAAGGTCCACACAGGGCTAGTGGGCTCTGGGACCCCACCAGGGTTCTGGGATGGAATTCACACTTCTCATTTCATTTTCAGCCATCCCATGCCAACAGCAGGGGATTCAAGGAAGAACATAGTAGGAAGAACAAAGAACATAGTCTCAAGCCAACCAGCCCTTCCATTTTATTTCTCTCTTCTTCTTATGCTCAAGCCAAATTGAACCACTTAATCCCTTCATATCCACAGTGTTTTTCCCCATCTCTCCTTCACTCAGGTAGTTCCCTCTGGGGCCCTGCTCCATCCCCTTTTGGCATCCATCTTTTGGTACTCATTCCTCCAATCCTAGATCATATGTCATCTCCCCCAGGAAGGTGCTCTGAGAATCCACTAAGCCTCTGTGAGATTTCCCATTGCTGAGTCCTCGGAGCATTTGCATGGGCATGGATTCTGGATTCAGACAAATCTGGGTTTGACTCTTAGTGACTCTCTGAATACTTTGGGTGTGTGACTTGTCCTCTCTGAACCTCAGTCTCCTTGTCTGTAAGGTAAGGAGGATAATCATACGTACATCATAGCATTGTTGTGCCAAGGAGATGAGATCATGCCATGTAAAGACACCGGGACGGACCTATGGCCAACACTCAATAAATGGTGGCAATTATTGTTAGTAGAGTCATCTGTGCACTTGTCTTATACTCCTGCTCACTCTGAATCCTTCAGGGCACAAACTACCCTATTCATCACTATTTCCATGGAGGTGTCTCAAATAGCATGGATACCCCAGGTTTGCTTTTAGGAGCCTACATGGGGTGGAGTCCTTCTCTTCTAGGCCTGCACTTCTGCATCATGACACTAGAGGGTAGCAAGAGACCACAGACATTTCGAAGAGTGGCAGGCCATCTTGGATGCTTTTCAACTCTTGGCTAGACTATACCAGGTTCAATCCCAAGTGTGTCTGTCTCCAATAGACATCTTTATAACCTCCACAGTGGTACCTTGCCTGGTCAGATTGATTGATTGATTGATTGATTGATTGATTTAGTTGTTTGTTGTTACTGTTACCTAGTAGAGTGGTACAAATGTTTATTTCTGAGAGATAAGAGTCAACATTGTCTTTCTTATGGAATATGGAGATATTAGGTATTGATCTAATGATATATTGTGGCATTACAGTAACTTATACTACTGGACATGACAATCTGGAGGAAACTAGGAAATGCTTAAAACTAAAAGTAACATAAATACTGCAAACCAGAACTCATGGGATATACAGTAAAAGAAACACAATGAAAGAAAATGAAAGATTTAAACTTTTCATAGAAATTTGGAAGTTGATGATCTAAAAACCTACCATAAGAAACTAGAATTTAAGAAATTAGAATATTCCAAAGAAAGTAGATGTAAGAAAATACTAACTATAAAATCAGGTTTGTGAAACAGAGAACAAATATATAACAGAGGGGGAAGCAACAAAACCAAATTGATTCTTTGAAAAGATGAAAATAATTAAGACCAATAATATTGACCAAGGTAAAAAAAAAAAGAAAAAATAATAATACTGAAAATATAAAAGGAGGGTCATAACCAGAGTCAGAGTAGAAACTACAACATAAAATAAATTTATAATAAATTTTAAACTTAAATGAGAAAGAAAAATTACTGGGAAATAATTCAGTTGCTGTCAAAGTTTCATTAGTAGTAGTAGCAGGGAGAACCTTTATTCAAAATGATAATTCCAAGAGGAGAGAGTAACTATCACAATAGGGAGACCACTCTGATGAGAGTCTCTGTCAGGCTTTTTAGATGCTTATAGTCTGACATTTTTATGCCCATCTCCCTTTTTCTCACCACCCCTTTTTGCCCAGGGGTATGAAGCTACGGCAACCACCATGCTCAGAGCTAGCCTGACAGCACCTTACTTTAGGTGGTTCTTTTGTACCAAGGCTTCATGAGTGCTGCGCATAGAACGCTCACAGTAGCCTGCCTCCTCATGCTGGTGCCAACACGATGAGGAAGTGTGAGGGAGGTAACAACCCCTAAGACAATCACTGAATATTAGAAGGCAGGAGTCCATGAAGACATGACATTCTTTCACAATCTCAGATGAGCAATTCTGATGCACATTCTGCAAGGTCCTTAGAAGCTCCGGAGTGGGGTCTAGCTGCAGGTGCCCACAGTAGCACACAGCTCATAGCACAGCCTTGGATTGACTTTGCTCTTGTTTTGTTTGATTCTTTCCACTGCCCCTGGCTTCATCTACTTGGGGTCACTTCTCAAAGTAAACTACTTATATGCATTCTGTTGTCTTAGATCACACCTTTTTTGGGGGAAACCAAGCTAAGATATCTCTATAAAATGTTTTAAAAGTTCTGCACTACTCTTTACATTTTTAAGTTGAAATCTACTCTTTATTATATATTTAAGTAGTTATAAAATAGGGCACAATTTCTATATTGTCATTATTAGCATTTTTCAATGATTGTTTTACTATTTTATGGCAAATTTTAAACATATACAAAAGTGGACAGGATTGTAGAATGAATCCCATGTATATCATCCAGCCTTAATAATCATCAAATTATGACCAGTCTTGTCTCATTTATATCCCCAATAATTGCCCCCTCTGTTTTTTTAAAGCAAATTCCAAATTCATGTCACTTCATCTATAGATATCTCTAAATTATAGATGACTCCTTTTTCTCCAAGCAATTATGTTACATATTATATCTTAAAAGTACCAAAAAAGCTTTTATTATGAAATATCCCCTCAGCGTTCACATTTCCAATTATCTCATAAAAGTCATTATTTTTTAAGAACTTATTTGAATTGAGATCAAAATAAGGTAGACTCATTGTTACTGGTTAATATATCTTTAAAGTTTATTTTAATCTATAAAGTTCCCTGTCCATTTTTTGCCTCCTTTCAATTTTTTATTGAAGAAATCACATTATTTGTCATTGAGAATTTTTTGTCTGGATTTTGCTGGCTGTGTCCTCATGTTGTCCTTCAACATCACATAGACTTTGGTATGCTTTTCCCTCCATTTGTTCATATGGTGATACCTCTTTATATGACTTCCCATGGGCAATGGAACCTCACATGCTCAAAGCCTGACATGCCTGAGATTTTATGTCTCCCTGGAATGGCCCTTAGCCAATGACTTTTAGGCACTGGACTGTGGAAGCTTGGCTCTCTTGCTTCACATCAGTATAGCCCTGAGGCTTCTTGTGTGGTCTGAAGTTCTCTTGTGAGGGGCACTTGGGTGGCTCAGATGGTTAAGTGTCTGACTTCAGCTCAGGTCATGAACCCAAGGTCCTGGGATCAAGCCCTGCAACAGGCTCCTTGCTCACTGGGCAATCTGCTTCTCCCTCACCCTCTGCTGGTCCACCTGCTTGTGCTCACTCGCTGTCTCTGTCAAATAAATAAATAAATAAATAAATAAATAAATAAATAAATAAATAAATAAAATCTTTAAAAAAATAAATTTCTTTTGTGGGACCAAGTTTGAAACTTTTTTGCATATGCCTTTGCCTAAAACCACACACCTGCAAGGCTTTGTCTTCTTCCCAGTCCTGCTTCTTCTAATCCTTTACTAGTTTCTCTTGGAAGCACTGGCTTCATAAATCACTCAGAAACAAATCCTCATTTCAGGGAGTGCTGCTGGGGAATTCAACAATGACAACCAGTTGTGGTTTCAGGAAGCAGATTCTAATAGTGGGATTCTGTAATTGGCTCACTCATTGGCCAGAAGAGATTAGAAACCCTTCATTGGTGGTAAGTGGGGTGTTGATTTCCCTTGGCTTATAGTAGCATATCACTTTTATCTTTTATCGTGAATTGGGGCAAAATACAGTCAGTGGAAGATGTTGTGCTGGCTTGTGCAGTATATTTGACATTTGAGACAAATGGAGGAAACGATAATCATTATGGGTAGTGGGATTGGTTGATTATTCCTGGATCCTACTGATTCTTTAAAGAGAAAAAAATGACAAACTCAGGCCATCCATTTACTATCTTAAGACATGATATGAAAGTCATAAAGCCTCCATATCAGTGTTTAAAGACTCTCCTCTCCTGCAGAAGGAAGATGGTGCTAAATACCAGGCGTAGGGTCTAATATTGACCTTCATAGAAAGCTGCATTTGTAGCATCCACATGTTCCTCTTTTTTTTTCTTTTTTTTTATAATAATTTTTTATTATGTTATGCTAGTCACCACATAGTAAAACTTAGTTTTTGATGTAATGTTCCATGATTCATTATTTGGGTATAATACCCAGTACACCATGCAATGTGTGCCCTCCTTAATACCCATCACCAGCCTATCCCATTCCCCCACCCCCTCCCCTCTGAGGCCCTCAGTTTGTTTCCCAGAGTCCACAGTCTGTCATGGTTCATTCCCCCTTCTGTTAACGCCCCCTTCATTCCCTTCCTTCTCCTACTGATCTTCCTGCTATTTCTTATGTTCCATAAATCAGTAAAACCATATGATGATTCTCTTTCTCTGCTTGACTTATTTCACTTAGCATAATCTCCTTCAGTCCTATCCATGTTGCAGAAAATGTTGGGTAATTGTCCCTTCTGATAGCTGAGTAATATTCCACTGTATATATGGACCACATCTTCTTAATCCAGTCATCTGTTGAAGGGCATCTCAGCTCCTTTCACAATTTATAGCTATTGTGGACAATGCTGCTATGAACATTGAGGTGCATATGGCCCTTCTCTTCACTATGTCTGTATCTTTGGGGTAAATACCCAGTAGTGCAATTACTGGATCATAGGGTAGCTCTATTTGTAACTTTTTGAGGGAACTCCACACTGTTTTCCAAAGTGGCTGTACCAACTTGATTTCCGACCAACACTCTCCAAAACTTATTTCTTGCCTTGTCAATTTTTGCCATTCTAACTGGCATAAGGTGGTATCTCAATGTGGTTTTGATTTGAATTTCCCTGATGGCTAATGATTTTGAACCTTTTTTCATGTATCTGTTAGCCATTTGTATGCCTTCATTGGAAAAGTGTCTGTTCATATCTTCTGCCCATTTTTTGATTTGATTATTTACTTCTCATGTATTGAGTTTGAGAAGTTCTTTGTAGATCTAGATTACTAGTCTTTTATCTGTAGTGTCATTTGCAAATATCTTCTCCCATTCCGTGGGCTGCCTCTTAGTTTTTTTGACTGTTTCCTTGGCTGTACAGAAGCTTTTTATCTTGATGAAGTCCCACAACTTCATTTTTTCTTTTGTTTCTCTTGCCTTTGGAGATGTGTCATGAAGAAAGTTGCGCTTGCTGATCTCAAAGAGGTTGCAGCCTATGTTCTCCTCTAGGATTTTGATGGATTCCTGTCTCACATCGAGGTCTTTCATCCATTTGGAGTTGATATTTGTGTATGGTGTGAGAGATGGTCAAGTTTCATTCTTTTGCATGTAACAGCCCAATTTTCCCAGCACCATTTATTGAAGAGACTGTCTTTCTTCCACTGGATGTTTTTTCCTGCTTTGTCAAAGATTAGTTGCCCAAAGAGCTGAGGTTCCATTTCTGGAGTCTCTGTTCTGTTCCAATGGTCTATGTGTCTGTTTTTGTGCCAGTACCATGCTGTCTTTGTGATCATAGCTTTGTAGTATAGCTTGAAATCTGGCAACGTGATGCCCCCAGCTTTGTTTTTCCTTTTCAACAATTCCTTGGCAATTTGGGGCCTTTTCTGGTTCCACACAAATTTAAGGGCTGTTTGTTCCAGGTCTCTGAAAAATGTCGTTGGTATTTTGATCAGGATGGCACTGAAACTGAAGATTGCTCTGGGTAGCATAGAAATTTTAACTATGTTTATTCTTCTGATCCATGAGGATGGAATATTTTTCCATCTTTTTGTGTCTTCTTCAATGTCTTTCAAGAGTGATTTGTAGTTTCTAGAATATAGATCCTTTAAGTCTCGGGTTAAGTCAGTTCCGAGATAACATATGATTTTTGGTGCTATTGTAAATGGGATGGATTCCCTAATTTCTCTTTCTTCAGTCTCATTGTTCGTGTATAGAAATGCAATTGAGGGGCGCCTGGGTGGCACAGCGGTTAAGCGTCTGCCTTCGGCTCAGGGCGTGATCCCGGCGTTCTGGGATCGAGCCCCACATCAGGCTCCTCTGCTGTGAGCCTACTTCTTCCTCTCCCGCTCCCCCTGCTTGTGTTCCCTCTCTCGCTGGCTGTCTCTATCTCTGTCAAATAAATAAATAAAATCTTAAAAAAAAAAAAGAAATGCAATTGAATTCTGAGCATTGATTTTGTATCCTGCTACATTACTGAATTGCTCTATAAGTCCTAGTAGTTTGGGAGTGGAGTCTTTTGGATTTCCATATAGAGTATCATGTCATCTGTGAAGAGAGACAGTTTTACTACTTCTTTGCCAATTTGGATGCCTTTTATCCCTTTTTGTAGTCTGATTGCTGTTGCAAGGACTTCTAGTACTATGTTGAATAATAGTGGCGAGAGTGGGCATCCTTGTCGTGTTCCTGATCTTAAGGGAAAGATCCCTTAAGCTTTTCCCCTTTGAGAATGATATTCGCTGTAGGCTTTTCATAGATGGTTTTTATGAGATTGAGGAATGTACCCTCTATCCCTACACTCCTACGGTTTTGATCAGGAAAGGATGCCGTATTTTGTCACGTGCTTTTTCTGCATCTATTGAGAGGATCATATGGTTCTTGACTCTTTTCTTGTTGATATGATGTATCACACTGGTAGATTTGCGAATGTTGAACCACCCTTGAATCCCAGGGATGAATCGTACTTGGTCATGATGGATAATCCTTTTAATATACTGTTGGATCCTATTAGCTAGGGTCTTGTTGAGAATTTTGGCGTCCACATTCCCCAGGGATATCGGTCTGTAATTCTCCTTTTTTGATGGGGGTCTCTGCATGGTTTGGGGATCAAGGTAATACTGGCCTCATAGAATGAGTTTGGTAGTTTTCTTTCTGTTTCTATTTTCTGAAACAGCTTCAGGAAAATAGGTATTATTTCTTCTTTGAATGTTTGGTAGAATTCCCTGGGGAATCCATCAGGCCCTGGACTCTGGTTTTTGTGGAGGCTTTTGATCACTGCTTCAATCTCTTCATAATTAATTGGTCTGTTTAAATAATCAATTTCTTCCTGTTTCAGTCTTGGTAGTTTATAGGTTTCCAGGAAGGTAACCATTTCTTCCAGGTTGTTAAATTTATTGGCATGAAGCTGTTGATAAAAGTTTCTAATGATCCTTCCTATTTCACTGGTGTTGGTTTTGATCTCTCCCCTTTCATCCATAATTTTATTAATTTGGGTCCTTTATTATTTTGAGTAAGTCTGGCCAGTGGCTTAAGATCTTATTTATTCTTTCAAAGAACCAGCTTCTAGTTCTGTTGATCTGCTCTACTGTGCTCCTGGTTTCTAATTCATTGATCTCTGCTCTAATCTTGATCAACTGCTTTCTCATGCGTGGGTTAGACCTGTTCTTCTGTTCCAGTTCCAGCTTCTTGAAGTGAGAGTATAAAAACTGCATTTTAGATTTTTCTATTCCTTTGAGTGTGGCTTGGATGGCTATATATTTCCCCCTTAGGACTGCCATTGCAGTGTCCATTGGTTTTGGACCGATGTGTTTTCATTTTCATTGGTCTCCAAAAATTGTTTAATCTTCTTCTTGATTACCTGCTTTACCCGATCATTCTTGAGCAGGATGGTTCTTAGTTTCCAAGTGTTTGAGTTTCTTCCAAATTTTTCTTTGTGATTGAGTTCCAGTTTCAAAGCACTGTGGTCTGAGAATATGCAGGGAATAATCTCAGTCTTTTGGATCGGTTGAGACCTGTTTTGTGACCCAGTATATGGTCTATTCTGGAAAAGGCCCATGTGCATTCGAAAAGAATAAGTATTCTGTTGTTCTGGGGTGTAGTGTTCTATATATATCTATGAGGTCCATCTGGTCCAGTATGTCATTCAAAGCTCTTGGTTTTTTTGTTGATTTTTCTGCTTAGGTGATCTGTCTATTGCTGAGAGCTGAGTGTTGAGGTCCCCTACTATTAATGTATTATTATCTATATGTCTCTTTATTCTGGTTAAGAGTTGGCTTGTGTATCTAGCTGTTCTCCTGTTGGGGGCATAGAAATTTATAATTGTCATATCCACTTGTTGGGTACATCCTTTAAGAATAATACAGTGTCCTTCTTTATCTCTAACTGCAGTCTTTAGTTTAAAATCTAATCTGTCTGATATGAGAATTGCTACCCCAGCTTTCTTTAGAGGTCCATTGGCATGAAAAAAATTTTAGATCCCTTCACTTTCAGTTTGGATGTATCTTTAGGTTCAAAATGAGTCTCTTGTAGACAGCAAATGGATGGGTCATGCGTTTTTATCCAATCTGCAACCCTGTGGTGTATTATGGCAGCATTTAGGCCATTCACATTGAGAGTGAATACTGAGAGACATGATTTTAATGATGTCATGTTGCCTGTGAACTCTTTGTTTCTATAGATTGTGACTTTCTGTTCTATATTACTCTTGGGGCTTTTTTTACTTTTATAGAAGCCCCCTTATTATCTCATGTAGGGCTGGGTTGGTTGTGGTTTCAAATTCCTTCAGTTTCTGCTGGTCTTGGAAGGTCCTTATCTCTCTATCAATTCTTAATGACAGTCTTGGCTGCATGTTCTTCTCAGATAGAGCTTTGAAAATACCCTGCCCACCCTTCCTGGTCTGCCAGGTCTCTGTAGACAGGTCTGATGTTATTCTGATATTTTCCCCTCTGTACATAAGGATTTTCTTCCCCCTGGCTGCTTTCAAACTGTATCTTTGGATCTAATATTTGCGTATTGCACTATGACGTGACGTGGTGTTGGTCTGTTCTCATTGACCTTGGAGGGGTCCTCTCTGCCACTTGGACCCGAATGCTTATTTCCTTTGCCAGATTAAGGAAGTTCTCAGCTACAATTTGTTCAAATATCCCTTCTAGACCTCTCTCTTTCTCCACCCCTTCAGGGATTCCAATCATTCTGACATTGGAAAGTTTCATTGTGTCAGTAATCTCCCAGAATCTACATTCTCGAGACTGTATTTTATTGAGCCAAGTTTCCATTTTAGCTTTCTCTTCTACTATCCTATCTTCCAATTCACTAATTCATTCTTCGGCCTCATTTACCCTGGCCGTCATAGCATCTAGTTTAGATTGCATTTGACTCATAGCATTTTTAATTTCTTCCAGACTTGCTCTCATTTCCACCCTTAGAGATTCTATATTCTTGTTAATATTTTTTTCAAGTCTACACATCATCTTGACCATTGTTACTCTGAACTCCATTTCTGACAATTTGGTTATATCCATATCCATCAGTTCTGTGGCAGAGGCCACAGACTCATTATCTTTCTTTGCTGGGGGGGATCTCTCCTCCTCGTCAATCTGATGAGGAGAGGTTGCCGGGATGCACAGAGCCCAAATTACTGACCAGGATCCAGGCAGTGTGCACTTGTTTTATAGGGACCTTAGGGATGTGGGCTTCTTGATTTTTCAGCCGGCCTTCTGGGGGAGGGGTCTGCCACACTGATACTCGGGCTACCCTGTTTGGGTAGAGTTGCCCTGTTCCCTGAGAGTGGGAATGGGGATGGGCACAATATGAACAGGTATTTCCAGGCTTTTGTTCTCTGGCGGCTTTCGCTGGATGTTTTCTATGCCTCTTCTGAGAGTCAGAGCAGCAGTGGCCCTATCCTAGCTTTTGTCTCAGAACAGAGAGATCGCAGTCCGCTCTCCACTGAGCTCTCCTGGCCACTTTAACTCTGTTTCCGTTGGTGCTGATAAAAACCCTGCGACATCCCGGGTTGTGTTCCCCGCAGCCACTCTCCCAGCCCTCACTTCCAGGGCTGGCACTTCTGTGTCCTTTACGCTTCTAACACCACCAGCCACACCCAGTTCCTGCGCATGCTCCCCGAGCTTCCTGTTTCAGTGTGGTTCGAGTGTGCTCCGGAGCACCAGTTTTCTCTTTGGTTGAGTGTGGGCTCCCGAGCTTGCAGTTTCAGTCCAGTTCGAGTGAGCACTACATAGCTCCAGATTTCAGTGTGGTCGCACGCACATTCCCAGGCTTACGGTCTCAGTCTGCTTTCTTGTGGGTGCTGGTCCAGGAGTCTGGCCCACTCCCCAGTGCAGGTGGCTACTACTTCCCGGTGCCTGAGTATGGTGGCTCCCTCCCCCTTTTGTTTATCTTCTGATATCTGTGCGAGCATTCACGGCTCCCGGCTTTGTACCTCAATACTCAGCACTGGAGATGTTCATTTGTAGAGATCCAGATGTGTCTTCCTGTTTCTCCTCCTCTTTCTTTTTTTTACTTTTTCTCTTTTTTTAATGTTTTTTTTTTATTATATTATGTTAGTCACCATACAGTGATGTAAAGTTCGATGATTCATTAGTTGCGTATAACACCCAGTGCACCATGCAATATGTGCCCTCCTTACTACCCGTCACCAGCCTATCCCATTCCCCCACTCCTCTCCCCTCTGAAGCCCTCAGTTTGTTTCTCAGAGTCCATAGGCTCTCATGCTTCATTCCCCCTTCTGATTACCCCCCTTTTTTAATTCCTTTCTTCCCCACCAATCTTCCTAGTTCTTATGTTCCACAGATAAGTGAAACCATATGATAATGGTCTTTCTCTTCTTGACTTATTTCACTTAGCATTATCTCTACCAGTGCGGTCCATGTTGCAGCAAATGTTGAGAAATCGTTCTTTTTGATACCTGAGTAATATTCCATTGTATATATGGACCACATCATCTTAATCCAGTCATCTGCTGAAGGGCATCTCGGCTCCTTCCATGATTTAATTATTTTGGACAATGCTGCTATGAACATTGAGGTGCATATGGCCCTTCTCTTCGCTATGTCTGTATCTTTGTGGTAAATACCCAATAGTGCAAGGGGCTGGGTCATAGGGTAGCTCAATTTTTAACTTTTTAAGGGACCTCCACACTGTTTTCCAGAGTGGCTGTACCAATTTGCATTCCCACCAACAATGGAGGAGGGATCCCCTTTCTCCACATCCTCTCCAACAATTGTTGTTTCTTGCCTTGTCAATTTTTGCCATTCTAACTGGCGTAAGGTGGTATCTTAGTGTGGTTTTGATTTGAATTTCCCTGATGGCTAATGATTTTGAACATTTTTTCATGTGTCTGTTAGCCATTTGTATGTCATCATTGGGAAAGTGTCAGTTCATATCTTCTGCCCATTTTATGATTTATTTGTTTCTTGTGTATTGAGTTTGAGAAGTTCTTTGTAGATCTTGGATAGCAGTCTTTTATCAGTAGTATCATGTGCAAATATATTCTCCCATTCTGTGGGCTGCCTCTTAGTTTTTTTGACTGTTTCCTGGCTGTACAGAAGCTGTTTATCTTGATGAAGCCCACAAGTTCATTTTATGTTTTGTTTCTCTTGCCTTTGGAGATGTGTCATGAAAAAGGTTGCTGTGGCCAATGTCGTAGAAGTTGCTACCTATGTTCTCCTAAAGGATTTTGATGGATTCCTGTCTCACATCGAGGTCTTTCATCCATTTGGAGTTTATCTTTGTGTGTGGTGTGAGAAAGTGGTCAAGTTTCATTCTTTTGCATGTAGCTGTCTAATTTTCCCAGCACCATTTATTGAAGAGACTTTTTTCCACCAGATATTTTTTCCTGAATTATCAAAGATTAGTTGCCCAAAGAGCTGAGGGTCCATTTCTGGGTTCTCTATTCCATTCCATTGATCTATGTGACTATTTTTGTGCCAGTACCATGCTGTCTTTGTGATCACAGATTTGTAGTACAGCTCAAAATCTGGCATTGTGATGCCCCCAGCTTTGTTTTTCCTTTTCAACACTTCCTTGGCGATTCGGGGCCTTTTCTGGTTCCACACAAATTTAAGTACTGTTTGTTGCAGTTCATTGAAAAATGTCATTGGCATTTTATTCGGGATAGCATTGAAAGTGAAGATTGCTCTGGGTAGCATAGACATTTTAACTATGTTTATTCTTCCGATCCATGAGGATGGAATATTTTTCCATCTTTTTGTGTCTTCTTCAATGTCTTTCAAGAGTGACTTGTAGTTTCTAGAATATAGGTCCTTTACGTCTCTGGTTAAGTTAATTCCAGGGTAACATATGCTCTTTGGTGCTATTGTAAATGGGATGGAGTCCCTAATTTCTTTTTCTTCAGTCTCATTGTTCATGTATAGAAATGCAACTGATTTCTGAGCATTGATTTTGTATCCCGCCACATTACTGAATTTCTCTAAAACTTCTAATAGTTTGGGATTGGATTACTTTTGGGTTTGCCATATAGAGTATCATGTCATCTGCGAAGAGAGACAGTTTGACTTCTCCGTTGCTGATTTGGATACCTGTTATCCCTTTTTGTTGTCTGATTGCTGTTGCAAGGACTTTTAGTACTATGTTGAATAATAATGGTGAGAGTGGGCATCCTTGTCGTGTTCCTGATCTTAAGGGAAAGGCTTCCAGCTTTTCCCCATTGAGAATGATATTTGCTGTAGGCTTTTCATGGATGGTTTTTATGAGATTGAGGAATATACCCTCTATCCCTACACTCCTATGGTTTTCATCAGGAAAGAATGCTGTATTTTGTCAAATGCTTTTTCTGCATCTATTGAGAGAATCATATGATTTTTCAATTTTTCCTTCTGGATAAAATCTATGACACTAATTGATTTGCGAATGTTGAACCACCCTTGCATCCCAGAGATGAATCCCACTTGGTCATGATGGATAATCCTTTTAATGTACTGTTGGATTCTCCTAGCCAGGATCTCGTTGAGAATTTTGGCGTCCATGTTCATTAGGGAAATCAGTCTGTAATTCTCCTTTTTGACGGGGTCTTTGCCTGGTTTGGGGATAAAGGTTATATTGGCCTCACAGAATGAGTTTGGTACCTTTCCTTCTGTTTCTATTTTTTGAAATAGCTTTCGGAGAATAGGTATTATTTCTTCTTTGAATGTTTGGTAGAATTCCCCAGGAAAACCATCTGGGCCTGGAGCTTTTTTTCCTCTTTTTTTGAAGGTTGTTTATCACTGACTCAATCTCTTCATAATTAATTGGCCTGTTTAAAAAATCAGTTTCTTCCTGTTTCAGTCTTGGTAGTTTATAGGTTTCCAGGAAGTCCTCCATCTTTTCCAGATTGCTTAATTTATTGGCATAAAGCCGTTGATAAAAGTTTCTAATAATCCTTCCAATTTCATTTTTGTTGGTTGTGACCTCTCCTTTTTCATTCATAATTTTATTATTGGGTCCTTTCTCTATTATTTTGGATAAGTCTTGCTAGTGGTCTGTCAATTTTATTAATTCTTACAAGAACCAGCTTCTAGTTCTGTTGATCTGCTTAGGACTGCCTTTGCAGTAACCACTGTGTTTTCATTCCTGTTGGTCTACATAAATTGTTTAAATTGATTTTTGCTTTCCTGGTTTATCGAATCATTCCTGTGCAGGATGGTTCCTAGTCTCCAAGTGTTTGAGTTTCTTCCAAATTTTTCCTTGTGGTTGAGTTCCAATTTCAAAGTGTTGTGGTCTGAGAATATGCAGGGAATAATTTCATTCTTTTGGTATTGGTTGAGACCTGTTTTGTGACCCAGAACATGGTCTATTCTTGAGAATGTTCCATGGGCATTAGAATAGAATGAGTATTCTTTCATTCTGGGGTATAGTGTTCTATATATATCTATGAGGTCCAACTCGTCGAGTATGGCATTCAAAGCTCTTGTTTCTCTGTTGGTTTTCTGCTCCGGTCCTCTATTGCTGATAGTGGAGTGTTGAGGTCCCCTACCATTAATGCATTTTTATCTATATGTCTCTTTATTCTGGTTAAGAGTTGGCTTGTGTATTTTGCTGCTCCCCTATTAGGGGCATAGGTATTTATAATAGTCATATCCACTTGTTGGATTCATCCTTTAAGAATAATATAGGGCCCTTCTGTGTCTCTATCTTTAGTCTTTAGTTTAAAATCCAATCTTTCTGATATGAAAATTGCTACCCCAGCTTTCTTTTGAGGTCCATTGGCGTGAAAGATGGTACTCCATCCCTTTATTTTCAGTCTAAATGTATCTTTAGGTTCAAAATGAGTGTCTTGTAGATAGCAAATGGATGGGTCATGTCTTTTTATCCAATCTGCAACCCTGTGCCTTTTTATGGGAGCATTTAGGCCATTTACATTGAGACTGGTTATTGAGAGATATGATTTTTTTTTTTAAGATTTTATTTATTTATGTGACAGAGAAACAGCCAGCGAGAGAGGGAACACAGCAGGAGGAGTGGGAGAGGAAGAAGCAGGCTCATAGCGGAGGAGCCTGATGTGGGACTCGATCCCGGTACGCCAGGATCACGCCCTGAGCCGAAGGCAGACGCTTTAACGACTGCGCTACCCAGGCGCCCCGAGAGATATGATTTTAATGATGCCATGTTGCCAGTAAAGTCTTTGTTTCTATAGTTTGTGACTTTCTGCTCTGTATCACTCTTGGGGCCTTTTTACTTTTCTAGAACCCCCCTTAATATCTCCTGTAGGGCTGCTACATGGTTATGAAATTGGTCAGTGTCCGGCAATTATGGAAGTTCCTTATCTCTCCATCAATTCTGAATGACAGCCTTGCTGGATAAAGGATCCTTGGCTGCATGTTTTTCTCTGATAGAGCTTTAAAAATGCTCCCCCAGCCCTTTCTCTCATTCCAGGTCTGTGCAGACAGGTCTGACATAATTCTGATAACTTTGCCTTGGTACGTGAGAAATTTCTTTGCCCTGGACCCTTTCACTACTGTATCCTTGGATCTAATATTTGTGAATTGCACTATGAGGTGACGTGTCGTAGGTTTGTCATGGTTGAGCTTGGGAAGTGTCCTCTCTGCCTCTTGGACACCAATGCTTGTTTCCTTTGCTAGATTAGGGAACTTTTCAGCTACAATTTGTTCAATTATCTCCTCTAGACCTCTGTTTTTCTCCACCCCCTTGGGGATGCTGATGATTCTGACATTGGAACGTTTCATTGAGTCAGTAATCTCCCGTCACCTACATTCTTGAGAATGGATTTTTTTGAGCCCAGATTCTAATTTAGCTTTCTCTTCTACTAACCGATCCTCCAATTTGCTGATATGTTCTTCTGCCTCATTCACCCTGGCCATCAGAGCCTCTAGTTTTGACTGCATTTGGCTCATAGAATTTTTAATTTCTGCCAGATTCGTTCTCATTTCCGGCCTTAGAGATTCTATATTCTCATTAACATTTTCGTTAATACTTTTTTCAAGTCTTCACATCATCTTGACCATTGTAACTTTGAATTCCATTTTTGATAATTTGGTTATATCCATATCCATTAGTTCTGTGGTAGAGGCCACAGACTCATTGTCTTTTCTTTGCTGGGGGGGATTTCTCCTTCTCGTCATTCTGATGAGGAGAGGTTACAGGGTTGTCCAGAGCCCAAATTATTGACCGGGACACAGGCAGTGTGCACTTGTTTTATAGGGATCTTAGGGATGTGGGCTTCTTGATTTTTCAGCCTGCCTTCTGCGGGAGGTGCCTGCCATGCTGATACTTAGGCAACCCTGTTTGGGTAGAGTTTCTGTGTCCCCTGCGATGGGGGATGAGGATGGGCACACTGTGAGCCAGTATTTCCAGGCTTTTGTTTTCTTGAGGCTTTCCCTGGCAGTTTGCTGTGCCTTTTCTGAGAGTCAGAGCAGTAGTAGAAGAATCTCAGCCTCTGTCTCAGAACAGAGGGATCACGGACCAATCTCCACTGATTTTCAGGCCACTTTAACTCTGTTTCTGTTGGTGCTGCTCAACTCTGCAGCGTCCCAGGATGTGCGCCCCACACCTGGCATCCCACCCCTCACTCCAGGGCCAGTGAGTCTCCATCCTTTGTGTTTCTAACACCACCAGTGCCAGCCACCCCTGCGGGCTCCAGGGCTCCTGGTCTCAGTCTGGTTCCAGTGAGCACACCGGAGCTCCGTTTCAGTCTGGTGGCGTGCGTTCCCTGGCTCACGGTCTCAGTCTGCTCTCTCAGGGGTGCTGGTCCGCCAGTCCACCCCTCCTCCTCTTTTGTTTTAAATGTAGTATAGCTGACACACAATGTTCCATTGGTTGCAGTGTACGACAAAGTGATTTGACAAGTCTATATGTTATGGTGTATTCACCGTAAGTGTATCTACTTTCTGTCACCATACAATGCGATTACAATACCATTGAATTTATTCCTTATGCTGCACCTTTCATCCCTGTGACTTGTTGATTCCATAACTGGATGCCTGTAGCTGCTACCCCCCTTCACCTATTTTGCTCATCACCTAATCCCTCCCCTCTGACAACCACCAGTTTAATCTCTATATTTATGGTTCTGGTTTGCTTGTTTGTTTTGTTTTTTAGATTCTACATGAGTGAAATCATATGGCATTTCTCTTTGTCTGATTTTTTTCACTCAGCATAACGTCCTCTAGGTCCAACCATGTTGTCACAAATGGCAAGATCTCATTCTTGTTATGTCTGATAATATTCCAGTGTATATATATACACCACATTTTCTTTATCCATTCATATGGTTGGCCACTTGGGCTGCTTCCATATCTTGGCTACTGTAAATAATGCTGCAAAAAACATAGGGATGTGTATATCTTTTTGAATTAGTGTTTCTGTTTTATTTGGGTAAATACCTAATAGTGGAAATACTGTATCATATGACATTTCAATTTTTATTTTTTGGGGGAATATCTGTACTGTTTTCCATCATGGTTGCACCAATTTACATTCCCCATCCACAGTGCATGAAGGTTGCTTTTCACATGTTTCTTATACCAAAAGCAGGGCCCTGGGGAAGAAATGGGAACATATTCACAAATATGTTTGATAATATTGAATTCCAGAATCCTCTGAATTTTCTCAGCCTGTAGAAATGGGCCACTCTCCTTGGATAGGAGATCTCAGTCTTCACATTTCCATTGGCTGAAGACTCTGAATAGACTTCAACTAAAGTAGATGCCTTGTAAGATAATACTTGTCTAACTCAAGATTTGCCTCCTCCTCTCCTGCCCATTGGTTAAAGTCTCAGTAGACCCAGCTGGGTTAGTGCTGTTTCTGCTTTATACGAGGGAGGGCAGAGAGAATTATTCACTGAAGGAGTTGCAAAGAATATGTTGCAGCATACAGGAGTTCTTACCTGGGAGACGAGCTTGAGAATGGCATACAAGATGTCCTTTAATAGGTGAATGGATCAACAAATTGTGGTATATTCATACAATAAAATATTAGTCAGTGATAAAAAGAAATCACCTACCAAAATATTAAAAGACATAGGTGAAACTTAAATGCATATTGTGAAGTCAAAGAAGCCTGTCTGTAAATGCTACATGCTGTAAGATTCTAGTTGTATGATGTTCCGGAAAAAGCAAAACTATAGAGACAGTATAAGGATCGGTGTTGTCAGGGATTCAGGTAGAGCAGGGAAAGGGTGAACAGGTGAAGCATAGGTGAGATTTTTTAGGACAATGAAACTATTCTGTATGATTATGTAATGGTAGATACATATAATTATGCATTTGACAAAGCCAATAGAATTTTACAGTGTGAAGAGTGAAGCTTAATTTATGAGAATTGAAAAAATTATTTAGGAAATCAAGGAATCCTAGGGAGCAATGCAGACTGTGATGAGAGAATCTATGTTACAATGTATAAAACAACCTCACTGGAGGGGGTGACCTCAAGAACTTTGGAAATGAGAGGGATCTGTAAGACTAAAGACAAAGGAACTGTTCATAGGCATCATCCCATAGTTGATAATGATATTGAAACCATGGTAAGGGGAAAGGGTTCAGGTTAATAATTTTGATTCAACTATATGTGTATACTGGAAATGAACAATTAGGAAAATAGATGGTGGATGGTAGGTATCAGGTTTCTCATTGTTGGAGTCAAAGTTTAAAGGTGGGGAAGGGGAGGAGGCTAGAATGATCCATGTAGTGAAAGATATCAGTGTAAACTCATGTTTGCCTTACAGTGTGTTACATATAGAAACATACATACACATAGACACCAGTTAGAATATTCAGTATATTTTCTTTGTCAGATGAGAAGTCCTAAAAGAAATGACAAACCAGTAGCAACGAGCATGCCAAGTGTTCAGGCCTTGGTTTCCAATATCATTCTTCATAAAGTGAAACAAGGCTCCTTGAAGAAATTGTTGATTCTAGACAGGGACGGAAAACATACAAGACAAACCTGGAGCATTTCGTGGTGCCAGAAAGTAAGAAAGTGCTCAAAAAACAAAACAAATAAAGAAAAAACAAAAAATAAAATCAAACTGAACAGCCTCACACTGATGTATTAAGAAAGGACACAGGAGTTAATGGGAAGAGCTCCCAATGGCCAAAGCTGGAATAATCTGAGCAACAAAATAAAGTACTGTTCAGGACCTTTGCCCATTTCTTAATTTGTTTGCGTATTGATATTGTGTGATAAGTGTTCTTTATACATTTTGAATATTAATACTTTATCAGATATGTGGTTTGCAAATATTTTTCCCTGTTCCCTCTTCATTCTGTTGATTGTTTCCTTTCCTGTGCAGAAACTTTTATAAGTCCTAGTTGTGTCCTTTTGCTTTTGTTGCCTGTGCTTTTGGTATCAAATCCAAAAAAGTAATTGCCAAGACGAATGCCAAACAGCTTTTTCCCTATGTGTTCTTCTGGGAGTTTTATGATTTCAGGTCTTCCATTTAAGTCTTTAATCCCATTTCAGTTGATTCTGTGTATGGTTCTAAGAGACCAATTCTATTCTTTCACATGTGGATATCCAGTTTTCCCAACACCATTTGTTGAAGAGCCTATACTTTTCTTAGTTGACCATGTATGCATGGATTTATTTCTGGTTTCTCTCTTTTGCTCCCTTGATCTATGTGGCCATTTTTATGTCAATACCATACTGTTTCCAACAGGTATATGAAAAGGTGACCATCATCACTAATCAGCATGAAAATGCAAATCAAAACCACAATGAGATACCACCTCACACTGGTTAGAATGGCTAAAATAAACAACAGTAGAAACAACAGATGTTGGTGATGGCGTGGAGAAAGGTGTGCACACTGTTACACTGTTGATGGGAATGTAAACTGATGCAGCCACTCTGGAAAACAGTATGGAGGTTCCTCAAAAAGTTAAAAATAGAAATACCCTATGACCCAGGAATTGCACTAATAGGTATTTACCCAAAGGATAAAAAAAATACTGATTCAAAGGGGCACGTTCACCATGATGTTTATAGTAGCATTATCAACAATAGCCAAACTATGGAAAGAGTCCAAATGTCCATTGACTGATGAATGGATAAAGAAGATGTGGTATACACACACACACACACACACACACACACACACACACACACAGAGGAATATTACTCAGCCATCAAAAAATGAAATCTTGCCATTTGCAATGACATGGGTGGAACTAAGTGAAATAAGTCAGTCACAGAAAGACAAATGCCATATGATTTCGCTCATATGTGCAATTTAAAAAACCAAAAAGAGAGAGGGAAGGAACCCATAAAAGACTCTTAACTATAGAGAACAAACTGAGGATTGATGGAGGGAAGTGGGTGGGGGATGGGCTAAGGGTATTAAGGAGGGCACTTGTTGTGATGAGCATTGGGTGTTATATGTAAGTGATGAATCACTGAATTCTACTCCTGAAACCAATATTGCACTATATGTTAACTAACTAAAATTTAAATTAAAAAAAAACAAACAAAATTAAAAGAAAAAAGCATAATGAGATATCACCTCACACCTGTTATAATAGCTATTAAAAAAAGTCAAAAGCTAACAAGTGTTGGCAAGGATGTGGAGAAAAGGGAACCACTGTACAATATTGGTAGAAACGTAAACTGACACAGCCTTTATGGAAAATAATATGGAAGGTTCTCAAAAAATTAAAAATAAAACTACCATATGCTCCAGCAATCCTATTTCTGGGTATATACCCAAAGGAAATGAAATCAGTATCTGAAGAGACATCTGCACTACCATGTTCATTGCAGCATTATTCACAATGACCAAGATATGGAAATAATCTAAATGTTAACAGATGAATGGATAAAGAAAATGTGGTATACAACATATATTATATTATATTTATTATATTATATTATATTATATATCATTATATTATATATTATATTATATTATATTATATTATATTATATTATATTATATTAATTTTTAGTGTTATATATAATGTGATGCATAATAATATATATATTATCAAGCTTAATACATAATTACTTATTCATGACCAAAAAAGCTGAACTTAAGTAAAATGGTGGTTACCAGAGGCTGGCATTTGGGGATAAAGGAAAGATTTTTTGAAAAGACAAAAAGAAGTTATGGGGCACCTGGGTGGCTCAATCTGACTCTTGATTTCAGCTCAGGTCATGATCTCAGGGTTGTGAGTTGAGCTCTGCATTGGGCTCTGTGCTGGGCATGGAGCCTGCTTAAGATTCTCTCTCTCCCAGATTTTTGCAAATGTTTTGTCAGGTAAAGGGTTAGTATCCAAAATCTATAAAGAACTCATCAAACTCAACACCCAAAGAACAAATAATCCAGTCAAGAAATGGGCAGAAGACATGAACAGACATTTCTGCAAAGAAGACACACAAATGACCAACAGACACATGAAAAAATGCCCAACATCATTTGGCATCAGAGAAATACAAATCAAAACCACAATGAGGTACCACCTCACACCAGTCAGGATGGCTAAAATTAACAAGTCAGGAAATGACAGATGTTGGCAAGGATGCAGAGAACGGGGAACCCTCTTACATTGTTGGTGGGAATGCAAGCTGGTGTAGCCACTCTGGAAAACAGTATGCAGGTTCCTCAAAAAGTTGAAAATAGAACTACCCTACGACCCAGCAGTTGCACTACTAGGTATTTACCCCAAAGATACTAATATGGTGATCTGAAGGGGCACATGCACCCCAATGTTCATAGCAGCAATGTCCACAATAGCCAAATTGTGGAAAGAGCCCAGATGTCTACCACCATATGAATGAATAAAGAAGATGTGAGATATAGATAGATAGATGATATAGATAGATAGATGATAGATAGATATATATAGATATAAAATGGAATATTACTTAGCCATCAAAAAATGAAATCTTGCCATTTGTAATGATGTGGACAGAATTAGAGGTTATTATACTGAACAAAGTAAGTCAATCAGAGAAAGACAATTATCGTATGTTCTCATTCATAGGTGGAATTCAAGAAACAAAACAGAGGAGCCTAGAGAAAAGGAAGGAAAAATAAAACAAGATGAAATCAGAGAGGGAGACAAATTATAAGAGACTCTTAACCATAGGAAACCAACTGAGGGCTGCTGGAGGACAGGGGACTGGGGGGATGGATTAACAAGGTAATAAGCACAAGGAGGACAGGTGATATAATGAGCACTGGGTGTTATATACAACTGATGGATCACTGAACTATACCTCTGAAACTAATAATACACTATATGTTAATTAATTGAATTTAAATTAAAAAAAGATTCTCTCTCTCCCTCTCCCTCTGTCCCTCCCCCTGCCCCTCTCAAAAGACAAAATAAATCAAGAAAGGAGAATGGTGGTTGCCATTGTTGCAATGGTACAGAGTTTCAGTTTTGCAAGATGAAAGAGTTCTGGAGATGGGCTGTTGCACAACAAAATAAATGTTCTCGATACTATTGAACTGTATTAGATAGTAAGTTTTATATTATGCATGTTTTACCATAATAAAAAAGAAAAAATAACTATTGGATTATAGCCCAAAATATAAAATAAATATTCATGAGTCTACACTAATACAAATAAGCGATTAAACACATAAACAAATAGTGAGAAGGAAGAGACAAATTTCCTGTACAGAAAATTCCAAATGATTTATGTTGATACTTCACCCTCAATGACAGGGAGCTTACTCCCCACTTCACATGGTGACTTCCTTCCAAACATCACACTATTCGAAAGATGGGAGATGAGGGGTAGGCTGAGGAACATTTAACTTTACAGTGGGAAAACCTGACACACACTACATTAAGTCAGGAGATCAAAGTGATAAATCATGTCAGGAGTATGTACTTTTCATATAACGTGATGACAATGGAACTTTACCTTTGTATTCTTTCTCCCAAAACCCCACAACTTCAGTCTAGTCATAAGAGAAACATCAGGCAAACCCAAATTGAGGGATAGTTTACAAAATAGCTTATCTGTACTCCCTCAAAACAGTCAACATCACCAAAAACAAGGGAAAGCTGAGACACTGTCGGTCACGAGGAGCCTAGGAGACAAGATGACTAAATATGGTGGCGTATCTTTAGGTGGGATCCTGGAACAGAAAAAGACATTAGGTTAAAACTAAGGAAATTAGAGTAAATCATGAACTTTAGCTAATATATCACTATTGTTTTGTTAATTGTAATAAATGAACCATATCCATGTAAGATGTTAATAATATGAGAAACTGGGTGTGGAGTACATGCGAACTCTCTGTACTAGCTTCTCAACTTTTTTGTAAATCCAAAGCCACTCTAAAAAAATAGGGTCTATTAAAAACAACAACAACAACAACAACCAAAAAACATCAAAACTTAACTCTCCAAAGAAAATGAGTGCATACTTTGAGTTTTTCTGGTTACTTCTCCCTTTGCCCCAGTATTCCTGCCCAGTCCTACTCAGACTTCTCATAACTCTTGTCCTGTTAGGAGGACTTGAGCATCCTCACCCTGTAAGTACAGATGGTCCCCCACTTACTATGGTTTGACTTATAATTTTTTTAAAAGATTTTATTTATTATTTATTATTTATTCGACAGAGATAGAAACACCCAGCGAGAGAGGGAACACAAGCAGGCGGAGTGGGAGAGGAAGAAGCAGGCTCATAGCGGAAGAGCCTGATGTGGGGCTCGATCCCATAACGCGTGGGGCTTGATCCCATAATGCTGGGATCACGCCCTGAGCTGAAGGCAGACGCCTAACCGCTGTGCCACCCAGGCGCCCCTGACTTATGATTTTTTGACTATGCAATGGTGTGAAAGCAATATGCATTCAGTAAAAAACCATACTTCAAATTTTGAATTTGAATCTTTTCCTGAGCTAGCAATATGTGGATGATACTCTCTTGTGATATTGGGCAGAGGCAGGGAGCCCCAGCTCTCTGTCAGCCACATAGTCACGAGGGTGAATAACTGATACTCGCATAGCCATTCTGTACCTATACAACCATTCTGTTTTTCAGTTCCAGGGCAGTATTCAGTAAGTTGCATGAGGTGTTCAAAGCTTCATTATAAAACAGGCTTTGTGTTAGATGATTTTACTCAACCGTAGGCTACTGTAAGTGCTCTGAGCATGTTTACAGTGGGCTATGCTATGCTGCGATGTTCGGTAGGTTAGGTGTATTAAATGTATTTTCAACTTACTATATTTCCAACTTATGATAGATCTTTTGGGACATAAATGTATTTTAAGTTGAGGAAGATCTATAATGAGAGCCACTGACAAGTGTTAGCAGAAGCAATGAGGTTAGATCCAAAGTTTAAGTAGAACACCTTGTCCTCTGCATGATGAGCACAATGTGGGGGTGCATAGGGAGGCAAGGAGCACAGGTGACAAGATTAAAGGCCATTGCAATAGCTGAGGTGAAGAATGATCTCAGTCCAAGCTTGCGGGTGTTGGCGGGGCTTTAACAAGGAAGTGGTCATCGGTGGGACAGGGTGGGGAAGAGAAGGAAGAGGAGAGATGATGTCTCTGCCGAGGTGAATGCACAGACGGTGGTATCATTGCCCAGAAAAGAGTTCCTAAGGGGGAAACATGGTGAGTGTTGCTATGGTTGGGCGGGGAGTAAGGGATGCTAAGTGCCATTTGGGTCTGTTGAGTCTAGCTGCCTGCGGACATCTCAACAGGGATGCCCCAGGCATATCCTCATGGCTGTGGTAAAATAGCTTCAGGGGGCTTGAGACAACCTGCCTGAAATGATGGGGTTAAATAGTTAAAGGCAGGTGACTTGAAGCATTAAAGGCAGAGTTTGTCCCAGGAAGGAGAGGGCCCTAAGTCCTGGTGTGACTGATGCCAGTAAAGGCTACAGAAATGTCAGAGAGGGTAATGGCTACAATGGCCTTGGATCTGTATTTCTCCAGCCTACTGAGCACGCCCTTGATTCCAGTGGGCTCAACCTTTCCTTTCTTTAGTGACACTGTCACTGTCACTGGTTGGGACCAGTCTTAGGATTCTCCTCCTCCCATCTTGCTCAGTTCTGCTTCTATCACTTTTGTAAAGTTTTCCTTAGCCAAGTAGATAGTCCATAAGACTCTTAGAAGCCATTCTACAGAGAGAACACCCAGGAAGGGACCAGAACCCAGCCAAAGCCTGCATACCTCTCTGGTATCTTCCCAGAGCCCTTCCCAAAGTGAGAAGATGAGAGGAGATTGGAGGTGCTGGACTGAGCTTGGCCAGGGGCTAGGATTGGGCCTGGTGTGTGTTGTAAGGCAGTGCTGGACTGAGGCGGGCAGATCCTCCTTCCCCCAACAAGTTTAACTGGTCCCTGCTTCGTGACCAAGAATTGGCAAGCATTGCTTTCAGGTGCATGAGTGAAATTGTTTCAGTTTGGTATTGGTTTAGTTTCCTTTTAAGAAACTGATGAATGTATTGGGTGATTTGGGGAGCAGAATTAAAGACGTCTTTCCTCCTTTGGGAATTGGCCAAGAGAGTCTGTTGGAACCATTGACCCACACACAGATTTTTATATGGTGAGAGACACATGAGAAAAGACGAACAGAATACAGGATCCCAGGACTTCCAGGATTTATTCTGTATTATTGTACACACTTAGAGATTCAACTATAATACTGGGGACGAAGTCAGAGTTAGTGTAGTAACTGTCTCCTCAAGCAGAGGTTCTGGCCACATGAGGTTGGGACTGAGCTCATTAGGGCTGGGTGCTGGACAATAACTTCCCCTTCCCCTAGCCCCATCAAAGAAACAGGAGGACAGGTCAGGCAGGTTCACAGATGAGGCAGGCCACCCAGGCTGGGGACCTGAGATTAGCGAGGCCACTGGCTCTCTCTTCACTTGTGTGGGATGGCCTGAGAGCCTCTGGGATACTGTGCGTGCTTACTTATGTTTTGGGGGGCCATACACCCCCTGCTTCTGTTGTTGTTGCTCTGTGAGGGGTAAGACTTCTCCCTTCAGTGGCTGAACTGGCTGGGTGTCTTGGACCTGGCCAGGAACGGGGACAAAAGCAGGCTGCTGCACCTGCCCCTCCTGCTGCTCTGCCGGCTCTGGCTGCTGCTCCTGCTGTTCCAGGAGCTGCTCTTCTTTCTTTTCCAGTTGCTCATTACCCTTTGCTAGCTCTTGATGCAGTTGCTGGTCCAAGAGCTTCTTTTCCTGTTCTAGCTCTTCCTTTTGCTGCTGCTTCCTTTGTGCTTTCACCTTCTCCAGCTGGTGCTCCAGATTTTTTGCTTCCTGATGTTCCTCACACTGTTCCTTTTGCTGCTGCTGCAGTATTTTCTGCTCCTGTAGCTCCTCCTTCTGCTGTTCCAGATGCTGTCCTAAGTGCAGTTCGTGCTCTTGCTGCTGCTGCTGTTCCAGATGCTTTTCCAGGTGAAGTTCCTGCTCCTGTGATTCTTGCTGCTGCTGCTGCTGCTGCTGCTGCTGCTGTTCCAGATGCTTTTCCTGCTCCTGTAGCTCCTGCTGCTGCTGTTCCAGATGCTTTTCCTGCTCCTGTAGCTCCTGCTGCTGCCGTTCCAGATGCTGTTCCAGATGCAGTTCCTGCTTCTGTGACTCTTGCTGCTGCTGCTGTTCCAGATGCTCTTCCAAGTGCAGTTCTTGCTTCTGTGACTCCTGCTGCTGCTGCTGTTCCAGATGCTGTTCCAGGCACACTTCGTGTTCCTGTGATTCTTGTTGCTGCTGCTGTTCCTGCTGTTCCAGATGCTGTTCCTGCTGCTGTGGCTCACATTGTTGCTCAGGCACCCCCTTCACAAGAGTTGTGTGTTTCCTCTCATGCTGCAGGGGGATGTCCCCTGGGAGCCTGGAAGGCATCTTCTGGCACAGGGTTGGTAGTGGAGTTGGCTGTTTCACTTGCTCCTGCTGGGTATCGATTGGTGGAGAAACAGGCTTGAGGGGCTCCTGACTGAGGGCAGGGGGCAGGGTCACTGGCAGAGTGTGTTGCTGGGACATCCTGGAACCTGCTTTAGATCAGCCTGAAAAACAGAAGGGGTCAGAAGGGTGACTGAAGGCAGAGGGAGTGGGTGAATCCCCAGAATCTGCAGAAGGGCCTCGTTTCTCAGCATCCTTTCTCATTCCTTGGGTTGGGGCTCTCCTACCCAATCTGGGCTATGTTTCCCAGAAGCAGCAGAGTGAAGGGGAGGAGGGGGAGGGCTGAGAAAGGCCCTCTTAGGAGTCTCTTGTTCTCAGATAGAGCCAACAAAGAGGTTTGTCTTCAGAGTTACTGGGTGACAGTGGGCTGGGTGCCATTTCTTGCCTAATCCTTGCCTCTGTCCCTACTTCTGACCTCTATTGACCAAGAAGGAGAGATGACTTCTGGGGTTATGATGGGAAGGGGTGAAGTCCTAGGAAAAGAAGGGTGCTTCTGGAGGACTCCTGAGTCCTAGAAAATCAGTGGCCCATAGCACACACCCTGGACTACTCACACAACATAGTATCAGCTTAAGTGTCCCACCGAAAGGTTGTATGTTTCTGAGCAGGTCACTTAGTCCTGCTGGATCTCAGATTTCCCTCTATAAAATTAGCAGATCGGCCTCTTCAACGCCATGACCTCCAACTCATGACCTTCGGAGCTTTAGCTACAGCCCTAGCACTTGGGGGACAGGGTGGGGGGAAGGGCTGGAATGTTGCTGGGAAGTGGAGCCAGTTCTTCCAAGTCTTGTACTTCTAAGTTGGCTTTTCCAGCTCCTGCTTTGCCTGGGTTTCTCCAAATAGAAGATTTTCCCCCATTTTGCTATTCTCCCTTCTGCAGTACAACAAGAGTTACATGCATTTCCCTCAAACCCCTGCCCCACTAAAGAAGGCACAATCATGGTCAACCCAAATCAAACAGTTTCAGGGAAGAAATTGACTGTACTCCCCCTCATCCCCATCTTAACTCTTTTCTCTCTCTCTCTCTCTCTCTCTCACACACACACACACAGACACACACTCCAAAACATCAAAGATGGGACAGGAGGGGAGGGGATTGTTCTTTCTTCTATGTTTTCATGCTATGACATATGTCCTTCAGCAGAGTGACCTGAGCCCTCCCAAAAAGGCATGTAGTCCAGTTGAATCTCCTGAGAGTGATCCATGCACCCACCCAGGCTGGCCACCCTAGCCACCTTCTGGTGTGCTGGATAACCCTGGTGCCAGCCCCAGTCCTCCCAGCTAATGCTTACCAGACTCACAGTGGGGATGGCTGCAGAGGCCTCTAGTGGAGTTCTGAGCTGGGCAGGAGCCAGGGCGCCCTTTATATGGTTCCCCGGTCCAACCTCCTTCCCTGGTTGAAGGAGATGGACTGGTTTCACCACTCAAGTTGGTCAACTTCCTTCAGCCCCTTCCTGACTCATCACAGGCACCTGAAGCAGAAAACCCCTCAGGGCCCCTTTCCACAGAGACACAGAGAGAGCTCTGGGGGCTCTGTCACTCCTGTGATACTCATCTGACCTAGGCATGGGGAGGTGAGGGAGGCATCTTGGGAAACTGGTCCCCTTTTCCTATTGCTTTGTGACCTTAGCCAAGCCTTTTCTCTGAATCTTAATTTCTTCACTTGTAAAACAGGGTCATCCTGATAATTAGGCCTGGAGATTCATTTCCAAGGACATGGAAAGGAAAGTTATGTGTTTCTATGGGATGTTCAGGCTGGGGTGTGTGGTGTCAAGGTGGGAAGAATCGCATCTCATGAAGGGATGGGGTTGCTGGGGATTCTCTTGGCCACTAGCCCACAGTCCATCTGCTCTCAGGACATATCTATAACTCCGTTCTGCATGGAAATAAATCCTGTCGTGAGGGGGTCAGACTTTAGACCAGAAGGGTCAAGTAGAAGGTTTGTAGGGGGTCTTCTGCTGTGAGCTAGGGGCTGCCTTGGTCCCATGCCCAAGTTTGTAGTTACAGAAGTTCTCAAGAAAGCCATGCTCATAAATACTCCAAAGCATGGACCACTCACACAAGGAAACAGGTATTAAATATACAATAAATAATGTCATAAATATTGCTTTTTATGATTAATTTTATTGTTTTTTTCTATAATTTTCTTGGAACACATAAAGGTATAAAGATCAAACCAAATCACCCATTGCTTTCTCCAAATCATTCTCCAAAAATAGCTTAAGCAACTCTTCAGGGTGGGAGTTGGAGATTATCCCTCCTCAATGACAAAAGTGACCCGGTTTATCTGGAAAAAATTCCAAGTTCACTGCATGGTTTCAAAGACCCTCACTAGGTGTCCTCAGTTCCTAGGACAAGTCCAGGGTTCCCACCTCGGCGCTTGGTGTCTGCTCTTTCTTGGCCAACAGGCTTCTGCAGGGTCCCTGGCTCTTTGTATCTTTTGGCTTCCAAATAAGTGCTGGGGTCTGCCAGAGAGCCTTCCTTGTCTCCCTACCTAGAGGCTTATCTTCTGGTTCGCTTCATTTCACTAATAACAGTTGAGAGCCCTTTTTGTATTTGTTCGCTTGTTTCTTTTTTGTCTTTCCCACTGGAAATAAGCTCCATAAGGAAGGGTTTTGCCTGCTGTGTTTTCCACCATAGTCCCAGAATTTATCATAACCACCACATATACAAAGTGCTCTATAAATACTCGTTGAAGGAATGAATGAATGGTGAATCTCAGCACCTGGAGATAACCACTACTAAACATTTTAGCATTGTGCATGTACACATGTGTATATAAACAAAATCAAATTGTGACTTTGCCTTTCTTTTTAATGACTGGGTAATCGCTTATTTTGTAGACATCATTTATTTAAGCTCTCTTCTTTACAACCGAATCAAAAGGAAATATTAGAATAATACTCATTTCTGGGGCTAATTTTGAGGAGTGTCCTGATTCCCAGTGGTTTCCTGATAAGCACCTCCTTCCCAGCCTCAAATAGATCTATTTATAGTGTTAATTTTGCCATGTGCCTGGGGCTCAGTCTGAAAAGACAGGTGGAACATTCCCTCCTCTGGAATACTACCCTCTACCCTTGCCCAATCTGTTCCCTGAACCCACCAAGGACCTCACACTGTCCTCCCTGTAGCACAGGGATAAGCTATCTTCTGAGGTAGGGAAAGCCCTCTTCACACCCTCTACCTTCCCCCTCCCCCATGAAGAACTAACCAAGCATCCTCACATGGGCACCCATGACTTGCACTCAGATGCTGATCTCACATGGGAGGAATCTGCCTCTCCCCAGCCCTTGACAGTCAGTCCCAGGGCAGCAGGCCCTGCTGAAGGAAGTCACACCGGTCTTATGGGTTTCTAGGGGCTCTTATCTGCCAGATCTGCCTCCCGCCCTCTGATTCACAGCATAATGAGAGCTTTGCAGGGAAGACAGTGTGTGTGAACCTTAGGCCACTGGGTAAAGCTAGGGTGTTGGGAGAAGGGTGGAGCAGGGGCTGAGGGAATATGTGTGTTCCTGTGAGGGGTTGGAGAAGCCCCAGGCTTTTAGGGGCTGAGAGGCCCCATGCTCTGCCTTCCGTTTGCCCCATTTAGGGGACAGAAATGCATGTATATGGGGGAGATTCTCTCAATGTCTGTGTGAGTGATCTCATAGGCCTCAGGTCCACAAGATGAGTCTGGGTAACTGTCCAGCCCCCGCCCAGTGTAATGAGGATGAGCTCATATCCCATGACACATGGCAGAGGCCTTGACCCTAGCTCTTCCCTAACTCAGGGAGGCCCTGGATATTTCTCTTGCAGAGGCAGAAATTGGCTGGGTTCTCTTTCTGTCCGAGTGAGACAATCCATTTGAACTATTGCCTAGCTGTGGGGGGAAGGAGTATCGGTTACAGCATTTTACTGCTTTGGGGGAGAATATCAAGGATAGGTCTTAGTAAGCTGGCAGCATGGAGTGATGGCAGATGGTCCTAGGAAGGTGACTTGGACCAGGAGTCCTGTGTTCCCATCTTATGTAGCCATGCCTAAACTGTTTCCTGGTGAGGCAATGCCCCCACTCTCTGAAGCCGCTAACTTTTCCTTTCTCCCCATAGGCGTCCTCTGACCAGGTCACTGCCACTGACATCATCTCCCAATCTTCAACCCTCACTGATAGGCTCCCCATATGCCCTGAATTCTCCTTGTCTGCCTTCACAGCTTCCTGAACCTGACCTCCACTCCTTGTTCACCTCTTGAGCCCATCTGCTGCTCTCCAAGGGAATAAGGCAAGGAATGGAAATGAGAGGGCCAAGAGGCTGATTCTTCCTCCTTGGGCTTCTGGGTTGGTTAAGGTGATGTGCTCCATTTGCTTCTGTTTGTCTTCCTCTGGCTTCCCCTCCTTGCTCTGTGGGATTGCTCATTCCCACGTTCAGGTCCCAGTGCTGATTGCTGTAGAAAAGCAGTCACAGCTCTGCTCTTGGAACGGCAAGAGGAGCAAAGTCATGAAAGGCTATCAGTAGTGGAGAAATGGAGTTGCTTAGTGCCCTCGCCTCCAGCTGTCAGGGTGTCCTCCCCCCTTGGGCTCACTGTTGGGCAATCATATTCTTCGTAGTTGAATCTCTGCACCAGAATGCAGCAGCATGCCTGAACTAAGGGGACTTAATGCATGGGGAAGGCCTCATCTAGCGCCTGGTGCATAGGAGCTTCCTAATACAGCCTAGTGCTTGCAAGGGGGCCAGGCCCCTGTAGTGACAGGTGGTCGCTGGAGTCTGGAGAGGAGACATGAGTTCCCCAAGGGACTACAGAAGGTCTGCAATTGAGCTGGGCTGGAACCCACATGATCCTGATCTCCATGCAGTGGACTTTTTTCCCCAGCAAGCTGCCTCCCCAGGTGCCTGAGTGTCTGATGATGGTGAGAGGTTGCATGAGATAACCTCAGATATCTTCCAACTCTGTGAGTCAGCCATTTACTGAGTGATCCCATTGTGGTCAGTTCTAGGTTTTCTGGAAGAAAGGCCAGTCTTCTCTGGCTCAGATTCAGCCAAAATGTGCTTGGGTTGACCCTCATTAGTCCTGGGAACAGAAAGCTCTACTCACTGGCTGGTGCTGTTGTTTATTTTAGCCTAATCCAACCAGGGAGATGTTACTGTTCCAAGATGGGCACAGGCCTTGGACTAAGACAGGCCCAGGTTTGAATCTCACTCTACCTCTTGTTATCTGGACAAGCCACATTAACTCTATTGTCCTTAGTTTCTTTGTCTATAAAATGGAGATACAAATACCTCTTTCTATTCCTGTAAGGATTTGGTGAGGTAATACATGTGGTTAGCACGTAGATTGCACTCAAACGGATGGTTTTATTGTTGGGAGTCATTGCCAATATTTGCTGATGGAATGCAGTGTGTTACTGGCCTAAATATAGAGTTTAAAGGATGCAAGTTATTCAAAAACCATCAGCTTTAAGTTTCTCATTTTGCTAGTGGGAAGGCCGAAGCCACAGAGTCCCACAGTACATAGGAGTCGAGTGGAGACAGAAGCCAGGTCTCCTGATTTCCCATTTGTTCCTTCTGGCTGGCCAGCTCCTGAGCCTCAGGAGGTGCTTCAGCTCAGCCTAGGAGACTGTCTCCCTTGTGCACATGAGGCCCCACGAAAACCGATTGTGTTCCCTCATGCTGGACTCACTAAGGAATCCAAATGGGATTGCATTCCTACGGCATGATGGTTCCTGGAGGGGCCTGGGGCCCTGTGTAGGCAGGAGAGGCAGCCATTTCAGTCTAACCTTGATGTGGACAAAAAAAGGAATCCAGCTGCCAGTTGAGGAGTCTACAGACAGCCCCATGGGGCCAAAGATGGATGCCAAGGTCTCTGTCATCACACAGAATGCAGATGATGGGCAACGAACACGTGGGGTAAGACTTCACCCACGCTGTGCGCAGGATCTGAAGGCAGTGCCTAGAAGAGCACATCTGGTAGAAGGCAGACAAGAAGCGTGACAAGGCCATGGGTGTAGGGAATAGGCAGGGACATCACAGAGCGGAGAAAAGAGGCAGGTGCAGAACAAAAAGGGAGAGAGACCAAATCCAGCTGTGTAGCCTCCCGAGAAGAGTTGCCAACAGTCAGACAAGTCAAAGGAGGCAGAGACGCCTCAGGACTTGGCCAACCTTCTGGTTTTACACTACCCCCCCCACCCGCCACCTTCCCTGCTAATTAGGGAGTGGTGGGGGGTGGGAGACACCTGACCCTGCATCAGCTGCCTCCTGAAAGAAGTAATTGCTCTTAAAATGACTTTTGAAAAGGGTTGCATACATATGAAGTATGTGTGTATGCACACGTGTGTGTGTGTAGGAGTGTGTGTGAGTGTGTGCAGGTGTGTGTGGTGGGGGTGATCTGGCAATATATCTGGTCCTGGAGGAGAGGCTTTCACCAGGAGGAGTTAGTGCCTGCATTTCCCTGCCTCTCTTGGGTCCTACTGAGCTCCTGTGAGCAGCCCCAGCATGGCCTCTTTCTAACCTCATCTACAATCTGTTTGTGGACAGTTTGTCATGAAGCTGTCCAACTGCTCTAGGCCTCCAGATGGGTTGGTGTCATCCAGACTATAAAACAATACTTAGTCTGCCCTCCCTGAAGTGTGCCTCTCCACTTACTATCTCCAGCAAATCAGGCCACAGTGCAGAGTCAGGGCAAGCGCTGGCATCTGGGGCCCCAGTTGGGCCAGCGTACTGGTGAGAGCCTTGGCCTGTCACGCTACCCTCCCAGTCAGACAGGGAGATACAACTGCTGACCTCATGAAACTCTAGATTTGGGGGGGGGGCGCCCTGCTTCTGCTCTCAGGAAAGTCCCATCTGATGGAGCAACAGGTACAGAAACAGAGGCAGGTGTGCTTTGATGCCATGCCATGTGAGCACTCAGCTACCTGGCCTGTGCATGGATGCAAGTGAGAACAGACCAGGGCTTCAAGAGTCTCCCTGGGGAGAATGCAAAGGAAACAAACCTACAAAGCCTGATGTTTTTGAGACATAGTGCTAGGTACTCTTCATCCTTTAACAATCCTCTGCACGATACAGATGAGGGACTGAGACAGAGTAGTGTAACAACTGGTCAGTGGTCTCTCAGCCAGCAAGTGCATCAAGCAGGGAGTCTCTGGTCCCAGGCCAACCTCCACTGAAGACAGAGATGCCCACTGAATGCGATAGATATGGGAGTCCTGTTGCATCCCCAGGAAGAGCCCATGGTTGTCACAGAGGAAGACCAGAGAGCTGCAAAGTGTAGACGGGCAAGATGGAAACTGCAGAAGTGTTATTTTCCTGCCTCTCAGGTTTTAACAGAAAGCCTGCTTGGTGTGGGATAGGGGCAGGAAAGGGAGAGAGAGGTCAGAGGGCTTTGGGGGAGAAAGGCAGGTAAAGGGCTTCTCCTTACAGGCAAGTTCTTGCTTGCTGGGCTTCAGCCTTGCCTTCCTCTCTCCCCTGTGCCCTGGCCTCTGGTGCTTCTTCCAGAAGCCTCTGGCCCCCGTCACCCCAGAGCTATCTCCCTCCCAGTGAAGGATCCAGGTCTACGAAATCTGGTGCTGGAGGGACCTTCACAGTCAGGGAGTCCAGTCCTGGTTTGGAAAGAATGACAAAGTCTAGAGAGAGGAAGGATCATACTGGGGGTCAGTGGCAGGTTTGGGTCAGGCCCAGCTCTCCTGAGTTCAATTTTACTCATCTTTATGCCTTTGTGCATTCCATTCTCTCTGCTGATATACCTTTTTCACCTTCTGCCTTATTGCTTTTTGTCTGACTATTGTTTATTGAGAGCTTCCCATGAGCCCATGTTCTAGGTACCAGGGTCACAGCATCCAACAAAACAGGTGAATATCCCCACCCTCCTAAAGCCGTCATTCTGGTGCAGGAGGCAGACAACGAGCAAAATAAATATATACCCGGAATATAAAGCATGTTAGAATACCATGTAGAAAAATAGGGCAAGAAAGAGGTTTGTGGAGTGCTAAGGGAGGGGATGTGGTTTATTTTAAATGGCGTAATCAAGAGAGACTCACAGCAAGAACCTGAGGAAAATGACATCAGGGAGAGGATAAGTGGGGAGAGGCAACAGCAGGGGCCATGTCCCTAAGTCAGGATCCTGCCTGGCATGTTCTGGAACCAGCAAGCAGGCCAGTATCTGGCAGGCCTGTATCTGGGCATGTGTAAACAAGGGAGAGAGATGTAAGAGATGAGGGTGCAGGAGTGGGTGATGGTGGGCGGTGCAGGAAATCATGCAGCAGCTTGGGCTTTCCTAGTGAATGAGATGAGAAGCCCAGGAGAGTGCTGTACAAAGCATTGGTATCATCTGACTTACTTTAAAAGGGGTCTCTCTGGTAAGGATGGGAGCAGGTAGAACTATAAGAGGCAGTTGTATTGATGTAGTAATGGCTTGGAACTAGGGGGACAGCAGTAGAGGCAGGGAGAAGTGGTCAGATTACAGATGTGTTTTAACAATGGAATCAGTAAGATTCTCTAACAGATTAGGTAAAAGGTACAAATGCGGGGCACCTGGGTGGCTCAGTCGGTTCAGCGTCTGCCTTCGGCTCAGGTCATGATCCCAGGGTCCTGGCATTGAGTCCTGCTTCGAGCCCCATATTGGGCTCCCTGCTCCTTGTGCATGCACACTCTCTCTCTCTGTCGAGTGAGTTTTTTTAAAAAAGTTACAGATGGGAGCAAAAAGTGACTCAAAATTCTGGTCTGAATGACTGTAAGGATGGGAGCTGTCATTCACAGTGATAGAGAAAAACCACAGGCTTTGTGGAAAAGATCAACAGTGAGTGCTTTGGGGCATGTTACGTTTGGGATGCCCATTAGACATCCAAGTAGACAGATATATCAGTCTTGAGTTCAGAATAAGGGTTCATGCAATGGTTGTAAGTTCAGAATCACCAAAGTATAAATTGCATTTA
Source organism: Ursus americanus (assembly GCF_024610735.1). Classification (NCBI taxonomy): domain Eukaryota; kingdom Metazoa; phylum Chordata; class Mammalia; order Carnivora; family Ursidae; genus Ursus; species Ursus americanus. The sequence continues at coordinate 72,354,343 of NC_142138.1, read as the reverse complement.
AATCATGAGCCAAAATGAGATCATCATGGGAATGAATACAGACAGAAAAGAGGAGAGAAGTTCAAGGACAGTCCCCTGAATCACTCTAGTGTTAAGTGGTCAGATGAAAAGGAACAAGTGAAGAAGACTGAAGAAAACTGGGAAGAGTGCCCAGTGGAGTAAGACATATGCCAGGAGAATGGGATATGCCCATTCCCCACTTGGAAACAAGGCCATGGAGGGGACTGGACACCTGGGGAAATGCTGTACAGATGCGGACTGAGAATGCCCACAGGGCTGGGCAATGTGGAGTCTGTTGGCAACCTTGACAAGGCAGCTAAAGGCAGCAGTGAGGATGAAAACCAGATTGCAGTGGCTTCAAGAGCAAAGAAGAGGGAACTTGAGAACAATGAGCACAGACAGTATTTCCAAAAAATGTTGTAGGGAGGAGATGATGATGAATGGGGTATCAGCCAGTGCTGACTCCCTTCCTCCAGCTTCTAAACCCCACACCTGACTTTATGCTCCCTCTGCTGGGGAGCTGTCACTGACAGACCACAGTCCATGAGACCCTGGCTGTCCTACAGCCCATGTTCATCTCAACCCTTCACTGACTCTCCAGTTCCTACTTGTGGAGGGTTTGCAAGGAGCCTAGGACTTTCCTACTTGCTCCCTATTCCTGAGGACCTCTCTGCAGATGTCCTAACAACCTACTTCTGCACATCAGCTAGACCTCTATTCAAAATATCACCTCCCTGAGGAAGCTCCTCCTACCCTACCTAAAATAGATCACTCGGTACACCGTCCTGTCTTATTACAGCTCTCACTGCTTTTTGAACTTACACTATTAATCTGTGTGCTTGCTTCACTAAAATGCAAGTTCAGGAGAGTGGGTCTCCTGACTGTGTGGGCTTCTCAATTTCTCCGGCACCTTGGACCATGCTTGGTGCATAGTCCCACAAGTCCATCACCTTCCTAAATACTTCTTGAGGGAATGAATCTACTCATGTTAAAAAGAGGTACGTGTATTTTCCAATAAATAACATCTAATATCTGCTCACCGTTCCTGATGACAGAAAACTTCATGTGTTCAAATCCTGATAAGATAAGACAAGTCTGGTTTAACCTCAGGCAATGTAGGATCTCCTCTCCCACTCCCGCTCTTACCTCTCAGATTTATTTAAGCCTGCTTTCTGGAACGTATAAGTTTTTAGATGTCTGCCATGAATCCCAGCCTACTTAGAAACTTAAGAATGTTTGTTTTGAGGCTCTGGCCCTAGACCCTCACCTGGAGTGTGTGCTACCAATCAGAGGGGGGTGCTTTGTGGGAGAGAAAGGATGGGGTTGCAACATTCCAAAATCCCCCCTCCCCTATGCTGTCTCTCCTTTGTTGGGCAGTGCTGGCATTTATTTGGTGTTCAAACAAATGATTAGTAAAACAGAGTGAATTGCCACTTCTGGTGAATGTAAGGTAAGAAAGAGCAGATTTACACCGCTACCTGAAAAAGAGTTAAAAAAGAAAAAAAGACACAATACATGAGACAACATTGGGCAGTGAAGGAAAAATAAAGACTTTTTCAGAACTTAAAGTTGAAATAATTTAACACGAGCAGACCCTGAACTATGCAGAGAAAGACAATTATCACATGATTTCTCTCATCTATGGAACATAAGAACTAGGAAGATCGGTAGGAGAAGAAAGGGATAAAGAAAGGGGGAATGAAGCATGAGAGACTATGGACTCTGAGAAACAAACTGAGGGCTTCAGAGGGGAGGGGGGTGGGGGAATGGGTTAGACCGGTGATGGGTAGTAAGGAGGGCACGTATTGCATGGTGCACTGGGTGTTATACGCAACTAATGAATCATGGAACTTTACATCAGAAACCAGGGATGTACTGTATGGTGACTAACATAATATAATAAAAAAATTATTATTAAAAAAAAAAGAAATGTTAAAGCTTCAGGATGAAGGAAAGTTACATAAAATGGAATCGTGGATCCACACAGAGGAAGAGTCCTGTAAAAGGTAACTACCTGGATAAAAACAAAAGAGTTTTGCTTACTCTTTAAACCTACTTAAAGAGTAGAAGATTATTTAATGCAAAATTGAGAACAATGCATTATGAGAATATAATATGTATATGTATAATGCATATGTACAGCCTGTAGAAGGAAATGTATCACACCACTAGCACAGGGGTCAGAAGGAGGGATGTTTATAGGTTCTAATACTGCCAGGGGAGGGGTATAATGGGAAGGCGAGCTGTGCTGAGTTAAAGACCCATCCCATAAATCCTAATGTAACCACCAAAATCACACAGCGAAGAGTTGTAGAGAATAAGTCAACAATGGAGATGAACTGGGATTATATAAAAGATTCAGTGCAAAAGAAAACAGAAAATAGGTAACACATAGAAAACAAGTATCAAGACGTTAGATTTAAACTGAACCATATCAATAATCACATTGTAATTGCTGATCGAAATACTCTAACAGGCAGAGATTGTCAGGTTGAATTTTAAAGACTTGACTATATATTATCTAGAAGGAATCGATTTTGAATATAAAGTCACAAATAGGTTAGAAGTAAAGTGAGGGGAAAAGAAATGTCTGGCCTCTACCAATCAACAGAAAGCTGAAGCGGGTAACTGACTTCAAAGTAGAATTTAGAGCAAAGAATATCATCAGAGATAAAAGGCCATTTTTTTTAAAATTAAGAGGCAATTTATGAAGAGGACATAATAAATCTAAGTGTTTATGCATCTAACAAGAGATTTTCAAAATATATAAAGTAAAACTGTTAGAATTACAAGAAACAATAGAGAAATTCACAATTATGGACAGAGATCTCAATATGATTCATTTAATACCTGACAAAAGAAGGGCTGTAAACTCAGTAGAAATACAGAAGACTTGAATCGCACTGTCTAACCAATTAACCTAATTGATACTACCGAGGGCTCCATGCAGTGATGGGAGAATGAATTTTCTTTTCAAGAGGACGTGGAGGATTTATCAAGACGGAGCATATTCTCGTCCATAAAACAAGACTCAATAAATTTAAAAGGATTCAAGTCACACAAAGGATATTATTTGACCATAGACGAACAAAATTAGAAATAACAGAAAGATCTTTTAAAAATCTCCCAGCATTTGGAAAATAATAATTTAAAAGTTATAACTAACTCGTGGATCGAAAGATAAATCAAAAAAGAAATTAGGAAGTCTTTGAACGAGAAAATAAAAACAACATATCAAACATTTTTAAATGTAGCTAAAACAGCACTTAGAGGAGAATTTATAGCATGGAATGCACATATTAGAAGAAGAAAGAATTCTAATTAATGGCCTTACCATCATCTTAAGAAACTAGAGAAAAGAAAAACAAATTAAACTCAGAGTAAGCAGAAGAAAGGAAATGATACAGGTGAGATCGGTCATCAGTAAAACAAAAACTGAAAGCAACATAGAAGACCAATGAAACAAAAAGCTGGTTCTTTAAGAAGATTGATAAAATCAATGAAGATACTAGACAGGCTGAGCAGGAAAAAAAGAAGACATAAATCACCAATACTAGGAACAAAAGAGGTCACCTTATTACAAATTCTATAGGTATTAAAAACTCATGAGGGTATACTATCAACAACATTATGCCAATAAATAAAAAGATAAAATAAAAAGTGACAAAAACTAGCAAAGTTCATTCAAAAAGAAATAGATAATCTGAAACACTTTAAATCAGTTAAATAAATTGTATTTTTAATTAAAAACCTTCCCACAAAGAAATCTCCAGGCACAGAAGGTGAATTCTACAAAATACCTAACAAAGGAGGGGCGCCCAGGTGGCTCAGTCAGTTAACCATCTGCCTTTGGCTCAGGTCATGATCCCAGGGTCCTGGGATCAAGTCCCCATTGGGCTACCTGCTCAGTGGGGAGTCTGCTTCTCCCTCTCCCTCTGCTGTTCTCCCTGCTTGTGCTCTCTGTCTCTCTCTCTCCCTCTGTCAAATAAATAAAATCTTTAAAAAAAACCTAAGGAAGGAATTAAACCAATTCTCTCATAAGCTGCTCTAGAAACTGAAGGAAAGGGACTACTTCTCATTTTATAAGAAAAAAATCCAAAACTATAGATCAATAACTCTCATTAATATAGAGGTAAAACTTAAAATTTTAGCAAGTCAAATGAAAGAACATGTAAAAAGGATTAAACAACCCAATTAAATAGGTTTTATCTCAAAAATGCAAGATTGTTTTAACACTCAAAAATCAATCAATATAATTCACCATATTAATGGACTAAAGAAAAAAACTATATAATCATATCAACAAATGCAGAATTTTTCCAAAATCCAACATTCATTTTTGCTAAAAACTCTTAGCAGAGTAGGAAGAAAATGAACATCCTCAAGTGACAGGAAAAAAAGAGATAAAATGTATCCAAAACTCTATGGAATTTACATGAAACTATTAAAACTAATAAGCAGAATGCAAGATTAATATACAAAAATAATTGTGTTTTTATATACTAACAGTGGATAAACAGAAACTGAAGATAAAAAATACCATCTAGAATATGATCAAAGCATATGAAATATGTAGGGAAAATATGACAAAGTATGTGCAAAAGTTGTTCATGGAAAGCTACAAAACTTCAAAAAATTAAAGATGACTTAATAAATGGAGAGATAATTTAATATTTATGAATTGAAACACTCAATATTGTTAAGATGTCCATTCCTCTCCAATTTAATCTATATATTTAATTCAATGCCAGTCAAAATTTCAACAGGGTTTTCTTTCCTCTTTTCTTTTCATTTTGTAGAAATTGACATTTTTTTTTCAAAATTCATATGGAAGTGCAAAGGACCTAGAATAGCTAAAACAACTTTGAAAAAGAACAAAATTAGAAGACTTACATTATCTGACTTCAAGACTTACTATATAGTAAATAAGACGATAGTGGCAGGATAGACAAATAGATCAATGGAACAAGATAAAAACTCAGAGATAAATGCAAATATGGCCAGTTGACTTTTTACAAAGATGCACAGGCAACCGAGTAGAGAAAGGGTAGTCTGGAACAACAGTATATCCGTATGGTGTCCTCCATACTCCCGCCCCCTCCCCTCACAGAGAACCTCTTTGTCCATACATTTCACTATATACAAAAGTTAACTTTCAGAAGAAAACATAGGAAAAAAGAAATCTTTGTGTCTTAGGATTAGGCAACAATTTCTTAGATATGACACTAAAAAACAAGATTCGTAGAGGAAAAAATAGTTTCATTGATTTTATCAAAGCTAAAAACTCTTTGAAACTGAGAATGAAAAGATAAGCCCTACACTGGGGGAAATATGTGCAAATAACTTATCTGATAAAGGACTTGTATCAAGGATATATATATTTCAAAAACCACTCAGAATTCAGTAATAAGAAACCAAAACTCAATAAATAGTACAGGCAATATTTGAATAAATAATTCATTAAAGAAGATACGTGGAGGCAAATGAGCAAATAGATACTCAATATCATTAGCCACTAAGGAAATGTAAATTAGAGTCACAATGAAATAGCACTACATATATATTAGAATGTCTAAAACTAGAAAAATGAGCATACAAAATATTGGCAAAGATGTGTAGCGGCTGGCATTCTCACTTAGTTCTGGTGGGAATGAAAATAGCACAACCATTTTGGAAAACAGTTGAGTAGTTTCTTTTTCTTTTTTTAAAGATTGTATTTATTTATCTGAGAGAGAGAAAGCATGAGTGGAGGGGAGGGGCAGAGGGAGAAGGAGAAGCAGACTCCCTGCTGAGCAGGGAGCCCAAGGAGGGGCTCAATCCCAGAACCTTGGGTGGTTTCTTAAAAAGTAAAACAAACACCTAATAATGACATAGTCCTTTTACTCCTACAGCTTTGCCCAAGAGACATGAAAGCATATGTCCATCCAAAGACGTGTCATGAACGTTCATAACAGCTCTATTTGTAATAGCCAAACCTGGAAACAATCCAAATGCCCATCAGTAGATTAATGGATTAAAAAAGTGTGGTGTATCCATACGATGACGGCATTCACGACTCAGCAATAAAAAGAATGAATAATTGATACATGCACCAACTTGTTTGAATCTCAAAGCAGTTTTGCTGAGAGAAGCCAAACATAAAAGAGTACATACTAGATGATTCCATTAATAGAAAATTCTTGGAAGAGCAAACTGATTTATAGGGACCAAGTGCAGATCAGTTGCTTTCGGGGGACTGTGGGCAGGGGCAGTCATGAGGGAGGAAACACAAAGGAGCATTAGAAAATGTTTACAGGTGATGGATATGTCAATTACATGCCAAAAAGGTGGTCAACACTGAAGTTTACAAGTATGGTGAATAAGGCTGGTTTCTCTATTTCTACCTGCCCACCTAGATTAATGGAGGTGTGTTTTGAGGACAAATTGTTGGAACATGGTGTGTTCTTCGCAGGAGAGTCAGAACCTGGTGGCAAAGAGCGAAGTTTGAGGAGAACCATGTATTGTGTATTCGCCATGTGTCCAACCTTATGTTAAGCACTTTAAATGAATTATCCCATTTAATTCTCATAAAATCTCTATGAAGTAGTAGTATTACTCTTATTTTACAGATAAGAAAATGGAGCCTGAGAGGTTGAACAATGTACTCTAGGTCCAGAGAGCCAGCACTGATGCCCCAAGACTGCACTACCTGTGCCACCATGGAGTTTGCCTGGCAGCCTTACCTCTGCCTAAAATCTCTGGGATGGGGAGGGGAATCACTGCCAGGGACATGCTCTTGCTTGCTGTGGGTAGGCTAGCCCGGCTGAGTAATGAGGCGTCAGGCATAATTGGGGGTCACAGACCTGGCACAGCAGCCCATACGCTGTCACGCTCTGCCATGAGGCCCCCTTGTTGCTGCCCATCAAACATGGTACTCAGGGACCCAGGAGTCTGGTATTCTTGCACCAAGGGTGGCCAACTGCACTGCTGTGCCTCGGACTGGAAGGGTCCCTGGAATGCAAGATTTTCATTTTAAAACCAGGATGAATCAGTCAGTCACCCTAACTGGGGTCCCACAGAGGCCTGTGCTTCCAGGCTCTGGTTTTCTGGCTCTTGTTTTCATGACATGTCCAGAACATTTTCTTGGATTAAGGCCAGATGGGTGAGTTGGTTTCATAGATTAAGGAGAAAGGGACAGGAGGTTCTTTTTAATGCTCTTTTATTTTTGTGCTTTCTAATGTCAGGATCACGAGGAAAGATGATTCCAGTCTCTTCAGCCTTCCATTTCCAGTTAGGGGCCTCCCTACACTGGGGGGGGGGGGGGCTGTGAAGGGAAATAGGGGCTGCTGCTTGTACTATGTGATTGTCACTGAGAGACAGCTTTTCTAAATGTAGGTCTACCCTGATCCCACCAAGTCATGGGCCTGGCCCCTCTACTTGTTTGGCTTCTTTTGCCCCAAGTTACCTAGGTTGGGCCCCTGTTTTGGACTTTGGGGCTGCTGTTGGGTTTGGGAATTCTTGTTCTGAGTTTGGGGTGATGGGGGCTCAGACTCCTTACTAAGGCAAGTGCATTCAGGCTTGGGCTCCAGACAGCAGCACTTGGTCTGAATGCAGCATGGGGGCTTCTGCATGCAGCATGGGGACTTCTGCGGGCAGCATGGGGGCTTCTGCGGGCAGCACGGGGGCTTTTGTGGGCAGCATGGAGGTTTCTGCAGGCAGCATGGAGGTTTTGGTGGGCAGCAAGGAGATTTTGGCGGGGAGCACGGGGATTTTGGCTGGTCACACATCTTCTGGAGTTTTGAAGGTCCTAGGAAAAAAAAGAAGAACATTCTCAAAAAGAAAGTGGGCTGCCTGCTTTCATTCCCCCTTCTCTAACCCCCAAGTGCATCCATCGTCAGAGCGAAAACTGAGACCGGCCTGACAGGGCAAAAGCCAGTCTCTCAGTTCCAAGCCTTTCCATGTGTCAGTGCACCAGTTCCTCATCAGGTGACCATTTTCCAGATGGAAACGGAAAGACCAGGACATGTAAGAAAATTGCCTAAGGTCTCTTAGTTAATGAGGCACAGTGTGATGCTTAGTAGCCTGAGTTTGGGTCTAGTGTCAGGCACTTCGCAAACATTGTCTCGTGAATGACCACAGCCAGCCTAAAAGGTCAGTGTTTTTGCCCATTTTCCGTATAAGGACAATGGGGGCTTAGAGGGTCTATGCCATCTGCCATAAGTGGATCCAAGCCAGGTTCCATCCCAACTCAGTCTGGTTTCATGCTCGGTCTGGTTTCAAATGCAGCACCAGAGACCCAGGAGCATCAGGAGTCTTACACCTTGTGTGACCACCCAACAGGCCTTTCCCAAAGGCACCACCTTGCTCCCCAACCCTGAGCTTGTGGGAAGTCAGCTGCCGGGAGCTCCTTCAGCAATAGGCCTTCCAAAGCCCTTGGGTCCTGGGGCATCAGCAGCTCACGTCACCTCTGGGCTTTATCACTTGGTCTGTATAGGGCCAGTGCCAGTGGTGAGGAGGCCAAATGAGACTTTATAGGTGTCCTCAAACCCAAACATTCAGCACTTGTGTAATTTCCTGATTCTTCTAGGAGTGGGAAAATCCAAGACAACTCTGTCTTTGCAACCCATCTTCCTCCCACTCAGGAAATCCAAGAGCCCTGGGCCAGCTCCCTAAGCCTCAGCCCTAATATGTGGTCCTGGAGCAGTTCCCCCGCCTCCTATTGCCCTCCATGATTTCTGCCCTGTTCCCCCAATGGCATGTGGATAAAAGCTGCTGTCAGGGCCTCAGAGCAGGACAGAGAGTCTGGAAGTGGCCAGGAGTCAGCAGGCAGAGGGACCTGGGGAGGTGTCTAGCCTTGGGGCAGACATGGAAGGAGGGGAAATGAGCATGTACCCCCATGTGGGAACATCCCACAAGGTCCCAAACCCACACTGGGAGGTGCCAGGGCTGTCACCCAGGTGGAGGAAGGCGGGTAACAACTGACAGCAGACAAATGCTGAGGTAAAGCTGCCACCACCCTCCAACCTCCAGCACCCACAGATAAGCCTCTGGCCCAAACTGCTTTTTTTAAACCAAGCCAATTACTGCTGTGAGCTTTCCACTAGGCACACCCTCTTCTCTATCTGGGGCGTGTGCCTCTGCAGGCACCTGTGTGTGCGTGTGCCTGACCTTGCAGAAACACAGGCACAAGGAAGAAAGGACTCGAGGTTTCTGACAATGGCCATGTGGCTGGACCAAGCAGAGATTTCTGCGGACTTGTTCAACAGACTCTAACGCCAGAGACCCGCTCACAAGGTCGTTGTTTCTGCACTGGCCTCAGGACCCTTCCATGTTCTCCATTTCATTCCTGCCTGCTATCCTGCCACTCCCTCTCAGTCCTGCTCCAAATGCCCCACCTGATGCTTAGAAAGCCGTATCTTCCATCTGTGTTCTGAGGATGGGGTGAGTCCGTTCCCCTAAAAATCCCCCTTACACCAAAGGCTTCCTGAGGGTTACCAGAGTTGGACAGAAGCTGTATCGTTCCCTCCTTGCCACAGAAGTCTGCTTCCGTTCACTGAAGACGTGCAAGATTCTCACATCAGGTGGTTCCTGGAGGATACCTGTCAGACGACCTACTTCGCTACAAACCCAGGGCCTTGGCTGCCTCGGATGATAGGTGTCAGGCTCTCAGCCTCAGCTCTTGACATCTGCAGACCCATCTCAGTCAGCTCATGTGTATAAGCCGTACCACGCTGAGCCAGGCGTGGCTGACACCTCCACCCACTGAAAACAGTAACTTTCAAAACGACAAGCTATGCTGACCCAGCCCAAGCTCGCTGCACCTCAACTTTTGGAACCAGCAGAGCCTCATCTTGTGGTTTCCCTGTGGGAAAGAGCCCCTGGCATGTGCCTGAGGAGCCTGTCACTATGCTCCTTGCTGCTGTCTGAAGGACAGACGATGGTCCCTCCTCTTGGGAGTCCACCATGTTGTGAACCTCTTGAACGAGAGCAGCAGGCATGAAAGAAATTTCGGGATGATCCCCTAGCAAGGGCCCTGCCCCTGGGTCTATGCCCTCCACATTCCCAAGTCCTTGGCTGTTTGGCTGCAGAAACTGGGTCAGCAGCAGATTCTCACCTGCTCAGGGAAAGTGACTGCTGGGGGGGGGGGTGTTGACCTCAACTAATTTGTGACTCCATGCCTTCCAGTCACTTAGGAATTAATTCTGTCGTTCAGGAAGAGTTTTCTACTTAGTTTTAAGACAACGACGCTGGACCAGGACTCCTAAGGGGTGGGAGTGGGGACAAATGCAGTCTCTCCTTCCAGCTCAAGAGATGCCAAAAAAAGCTGAGGTGGCAGAGATCTGCGCTGTTGATGTCCTGACTTGGCTGGAAGGGAAAAGCAGAGAGGCAGAGCAAGGGAGACACACAGAAAATGAATACGGAGCAGAGACATCAGCATAAAAATGGGGAAAAGGGGGGAGTAAAGGGCCATAGGAGTTTTGCTCTCTGACTCCTTGGAAGCTATTCGGTGGAAAACCTGTGTGTGTTTGAGCACCTGCAGCCATGGTGGGGTGTGCACGTGTGCAGGGAGCCTGGTATCCTCTGTGTCTCCCTGTCGTCCGGGGCCAAACCGAAGTCCAGGCTCTGAGAGGTGGAAAGGGAGGAGGGAATGCCTTTCTCATTTTCTGTCGCTTTTCTCTGTCTGTGACTATTTTTGCCTCCTTTATAACTTCTCTCTGCCTCTCCATCTCTCTGTATCACTGCTTTTCACTCTCTCTCTCTCTGTTTCTCTTCTCTTCTGTGTCTGTAGTTTACCTTTCTCCTCCTGAATGACAGGGTTCCTGGATTGACATTTTGGAGCCTCCTGTCTGATTGGAAGGCCAGCTCCTCAGGCTCCATCCTTCCAAGTCCAGTCTGGGCTATGATACAGAAGCAATTCTCATCCAGGTCACCAGAGAGCACCCAGAGCTCTAGTCCACGGGTTCACCTAGGGGCCCCCATAGACATCCCGTCTGAGCACAGTCTTTTATGGACAGCCCCTGGGAACAGGTCCTGAAAGGGGGAAGGTTGCTATGTCAAAGATGGGGAGGAGGTAGGGAATCAGTCTCCTGCAGTGCGGCACTGGGAGGGGAATGACAGTTGCCTCAGGTCCCTGCCTCCTCACCTAGCACTACCACATTCCTTGCCTTGCTGCCTGGAGAATGGCTAGGTTGGCTTCTCTTTGACCTACCAGCCCAGCCTCATCTTCAGCCACTGTCCCTTTCATGCTCATCAGACGGGCTCAGAGCAGATCCCTGCTAAGTCCTGCTCACTTTTGTCTGGACCTTTGCATATGCTCTTTCTGTGGCCTAGAAGAGCCTTCCCCTGACCCCCACCCCCTCACTACCTGTGAATCTCAACTTCAACATCACTCCCTGGAGGAAAACTTCCCTAGCCCGTAGGGTCAGTGTCCCCGGTTGTAACCTCCTGGAGGTCCCGGTGCTTCTCATTACGTTCTTACACAATTGTGATTTCTCTAATGGTCTGACTTCTCTAGTCTGTTAGCTTCCTGAACACAGACATCCTCACCTCCTTCCTGCCACCATTCTCGGCGTTTAGCACAATGTATGACATTATACGGGCTTCAACAAGTAAGAAATGACAAGAGAGGACCCAAAAGACAAACTTTCTCTGGGTTACCTGGTCTGGCTACTTCTCTTCAGTTTCTTCTCAATTTATGATGGTCATGCTTGGCTTCACAGAAAAATGGTCTTCCCTGGACTGGTTCCAGCAGATATGACTTCCCCTCAGCAGTCTAGTGAGTCCATGACTGAAGAAGCCAATGGTTTCTCTTCCCTCCCAGCACCCAGATTCTGAGGTTCTACACCTCTGTGACACTGCCATTCTTCTCTCCCCAGGATTCCGTGACTATGACTGACCCAATAGCACTCCCTGCTGGCAGGACCTCTTGACTCCTCTTGTTTCTTTTCTTTCCTGAAGGACAAAGGGAGGTCTGTAGTTAATCTACCATCATTCAATCACCTAAAACAGAAACCTGAAGCTCACATTTGTATAAACCGTTTACTGTCTACCAGGTTCTGTCCTAAACGTGAAGTATATAAGCTCAGTAGGATATAATTCACATGCCCAAAGCTCTTCCAACTTAGTATAGAGACAGTAAACTGTCAATCCTCTATCATGAGAATGATGTAAGGGTACCCCCGGCTGCCACGGGAACAGAACACATGGAGCCAGGTTTGGGATCAGGAATGCTTTCTGGAAGGAGTATGTTTAATGAGATTTAGCTGGCATTGGAAATAGGAAGTGGGGCATGGAGGTGTGTGTGAAAGGGTGTTCCTCCCAACAACACGGACCAGTGTGAGGGGACATAGTGAGGCTAAAGAAGAGGTCCAGTAAGCTTCAGAAGCAGGTTGAGGCTGTATTGATGAGGACCTTGTACACCATGAGAAAGAGTTTGGACTTTGCCTGAGGGCAACGGGAGCAATCAAGGGTTTTTTATGGGAGAATCAAGAGCCCTCAGGGGATAGGACCCTGTTTTATTCATTTTGCTTTTAAATATGATTTTTGGTGCTATTGTAAATGGAATGGAGTACCTAATTTCTCTTTCTACAGTCTCATTGTTCGTGTCTAGAAATGCAACTGAATTCTGAGCATTGATTTTGTATCCCACCACATTACTGAATTGCTCCATAACTTCTAGTAGTTTGGGGGTGGAGTCTTTTGGGTTTTCCATATAGAGTATCATGTCATCTGCGAAGAGAGACAGTTTGACTTCTTTGCCAATTTGGATACCTTTTATCCCTTTTTGTTGTCTGATTGCTGTTGCAAGGACTTCTAGTACTATGTTGAATTATAATGGTGAGAGTGGGCATCCTTGTCGTGTTCCTGATCTTAAGGGAAAGGCTTCCAGCTTTTCCCCATTGAGAATGATTTCCGCTGTAGGCTTTTCATAGATGATTTTTATGAGATTGAGGAATGTACCCTTTATCCCTACACTCTGAAGGGTTTTAATCAGGAAAGGATGCTGTATTTTGTCAAATGCTTTTTCTTCATCAATTGAGAGGATCATATGGTTCTTGACTCTTTTCTTGATGATATGATCTATCACACTGTTTGATTTGTGAATGTTGAACCACCCTTGCAATCCAGGGATGAATCCCACTTGGTCATGATGGATAATCCTTTTAATATACTGTTGAATCCTATCAGCTAGGATCTTGTTGAGAATTTTGGCATCCATATTCCCCAGGGATATTGGTCTGTAATTCTCCTTTTTGATGGGGTCTTTGCCTGGTTTGGGGATCAAGGTCACACTGGCCTCGTAGAATGAGTTTCGTAGTTTTCCTTCTGTTTCTATTGTTTGAAACAGCTTCAGGAGAATAGGTATTATTTCTTCTTTGAATGTTTGGTAGAATTCCCCGGGGAATCCGTCAGTCCCTGGACTCTTGTTTTTGGGGAGGTTTTTGATCACTGCTTCAATCTCTTCATAATTAATTGGTCTGTTTAAATAATCGATTTCTTCCTGTTTCAGTCTTGGTAGTTTATAGATTTCCAGGAAGGCATCCATTTCTTCCAGGTTGTTTAATTTATTGGCATAAAGCTGTTGATAAAAGTTTCTAATGACCCTTCCTACTTCACTGGTGTTGGTTGTGACCTCTCCCCTTTCATCCATAATTTTTATTAATTTGGGTCCTTGCTCTATTCATTAAATAAGTCTGTTCAGTGCTTATCAATCTTCTTTATTCCTTCAAAGAACCAGCTTCTAGTTCTGTTGATCTGCTCTACTGTGCTCTTGGTTTCTAATACATTGATCTCTGCTCTAATGTTGATCACCTGCCTTCTCGTGCATGGGTTAGGCCTGTTCTTCTGTTGCTGTTCCAGCTTCTTGAGGTGAGAATATAAAAATTGCACTTTAGATTTTTCTATTCTTTTGAGTGAGGCTTGGATGGCTATGTATTTTCCCCTTAAGACTGCCTTTGCAGTGTCGCATAGGTTTTGGACCATTGTGTTTTCATTCTCAATGGTCTCCATAAATTGTTTAAATTGATTTTTAATTTCCTGGTTTACTGAATCATTCTTGAGCAGGATGGTTCTTAGTTTCCAAGTGTTTGCGTTTCTTCCAAATTTTTCCTTGTGATTGAGTTCCAGTTTCAAAGCATGTGGTCTGGGAATATGCAGGCAATAATCTCAGTCTTTTGGTATCGGTTGAGACCTGTTTTGTGACCAAGTATATGGCCTATTCTGGAGAAAGTTCCATGTGCATTCAAAAAGAATGAGTATTCTGTTGTTCTGGGGTGTAGTGTTCTGTATATATCTATGAGGTCCATCTGGTCCAGTATGTCAGTCAAAGCTCTTGTTTCTTTGTTGATTTTCAGCTTAGATTATCTTTCTATTGCTGAGAGCAGAGTGTTGAGGTCCCCTGCAATTGACATATTATTATCTATATGTTTCTCTATTCTGGTTAAGAGTTAGCTTGTGTATCTTGCTGCTCCCCTGTTGAAGGCATAGATATTTATAATTGTCATATCCACTTGTTGGATACATCCTTTAAGAATTATATAGTGTCCTTTTTTATCTCTAACTGCAGTCTTTAGTTTAAAATCGAATCTGTCTGATATAAGATTTGCTACCCCAGCTTTCTTTTGAGGTCCATTGGCATGAAAAAAATTTTCCATCCCTTCACTTTCAGTTTGGTTGTATCTTTAGATTCAAAATGAGTCTCTTGTAGACAGCAAAAGGATGGGTCATGTCTTTTTATGCAATCTGCAACCCTGTGGCATTTGGGGGAGCATTTAGGCCATTCACATTGAGAGTGATTATTGAGAGATATGATTTTAATGATGTCATGCTGCCTGTGAAGTCTTTGTTCCTATAGATTTAAAATTTTTGTTCTGTATCACTCTTGGGGCCTTTTTACTTTTATAGAACCCCCCTTAATATCTCTCATAGGGCTCGTTTGGTGATTATGAATTCCTTCAGTTTCTACCGATCCTGGAAGGTACTTGTCTCTCCATCAATTCTGAACGACAGCCTTGCTGGATAAAGGATCCTTGGTGTATTTTTTCTCTGATAGAGCTTTGAAAATATGCTGCCACCCCTTCCTAGCCTGCCATGTCTCTGTAGACAGGTCTGACATTATTCTGATATTTTTTCCTCTGTAC
This sequence comes from Ursus americanus, assembly GCF_024610735.1. Taxonomy (NCBI): domain Eukaryota; kingdom Metazoa; phylum Chordata; class Mammalia; order Carnivora; family Ursidae; genus Ursus; species Ursus americanus. The sequence continues at coordinate 72,339,224 of NC_142138.1, read as the reverse complement.
ATGAGAAATTTTTTGCCCTGGCCACTTCCAATACTGTATCTTTGGATCTGCTATTTGAGAATTGCACTATGAGGTGACGTGGTGTAGGTTTGCCATGGTCGACCTTGGGAGGGGTCCTTTCTGTCTCTTGGACATGAATGTTTATTTCTTTTGACAGATTAGGGAAGTTCTCAGCTACAATTTGTTCAAATATCTCTTCTAGACCTCTCTCTTTCTCCACCCCCTCAGGGATGCAGATGATTCTGACATTGGAACGTTTCATTGAGTCAGTAATCTCCCGTAACCTATATTCGTGAGACTGGATTTTTTTTGAGCCACGTTTCTGTTTTAACTTTCTCTTTTACCATCCCATCCTCCAATTCACTAATTCGTTCTTCTGCCTCATTTACCCTGGCCGTCAGAGCATCTAGTTTTGACTGCATTTGATTTTAGCATTTTTAATTTCTGCCAGATTCACTCTCATTTCTGCCCTTAGAGATTCTATAGTCTCTTTAGTATTTTTGTTAATATTTTTTTCAAGCGTGTACATCATCTTGACCATTGTTACTCTGAACTCCATTTCTGACAATTTGGTTATATCCATATCCATCAGTTCTGTGGCAGAGGTCACAGACTCATTATCTTTTCTTTGCTGGGCAGGATTTCTCCTCCTTGTCATTCTGATGAGGAGAGGTTGCGGGGATGCCCAGAGCCCAAATTATTGACCAGGACCCAGGTATTCTGCACTAGTTTTATAGGGATCTTAGGACTGTAGGCTTCTTGGTTTTTCAGATTGCCTTCTGGGGGAGGGGACTGCCACGCTGATACTCAGGCAACCCTGTTTGGGTAGAGTCACCCTGTCCCCTGCAAAGGGGGTTGGGGGTGGGCACAATGTGAGCTAGTATTTCTGGGCTTTTGTTCTCTGGCAGCTTTCCCTGGATGTTTTCTTTGGCTCTTCTGAGAGTCAGAACAGCAGTGGCTGTATCCTATCCTCTGTCTCAGAACAGAGTGATCGCAGTCTGCTCTCCACTGAGCTCTCTTGGCCACTTTAACTCTCTTTCTGTCGGTGCTGCTAAAACCCCTGCAGCATCCCGTGTTGTGCGCCCCACAGCCTGTGTCCCTGCCCTCACTTCCAGGGCTGGCAGGTCTCTGTTCTTTGTGCTTCTAACACCGCCATCCACCCCTAGTTCCTGAGCATGCTCCTGAGCTCCCTGTTTCAGTGTGGTTCACACGTGCTCCAGAGCTCCGTTTTTCAGTCTGGTCATGAGCATTCCCAGGCTCACGGTCTCAGTCTGCTTTCTCATGTCCGGAAGTCCGGCCTGCTCCCCGGAGCAGGTAGCTACTGCTTCCCAGCACCCGAGCGCAGCGGCTCCCTCCCCCTTCTGTTTATATTTCGATATCTGTGCATGGATTTACAGCTCCCCTGTTCATACCTCAATATTCAGCACTGGAGATATTTGTTTGTAGAGATCCAGATGTATCTTCCTGTGTCTCAGGCTGATTCCATGAGTTTTCAGGATGGTCTGGTACATATCCAGCTTGACTCAGGGGACCTGCTGAACAGGGGTCCCATACTCCTCTGCCATCTTTTTCGCATATGTAATATTCTAACTTAATAATGGAAGAATGCATTTAATTTTGTTCAAGAAAAACACATAATGCCCTCTTGCATTAAAGTAGAGAAAAAAAACAAAGGTCCCACAAATTTATTTTCTCACTAACACATCAAAGGGGAAATAGTTGTGTAGTAAAATGCCCAATATATAATGACCTTGAATAGTGTCTCAGGTATATGCTGATATTGTAAAATAAGATAAATAACATTAATAAGTCTTCCCATCCTTTAGACAATATACATCAAGGCAGATATTAACCAGAAATTCTACGTGTGCATTAGTATCCAGGTAAAAGGTCATGTGCTCCCTGGTCAGATAGTCTGTCGGTGACTCCCTGGCTTTCTCTGATTTGGCATGTTATTTTCTTAAATGCAGATTGCATACTAAGAATAAAAATAATATAAATACCATTAATATTACGATGATACTTATATTATTCACAATATTTTCAAAGAAAAATATTACTTGCAAATTTAAAAAATAGAATCCCTATTGACATAGCGTGGAATCTCTAATATTCTTTGGAAGCTTTCAAATATTTTAACAACTGCAACCATTTTTCAAACAAAATCTTACATTGGTGCCACTATATATAAAACTGACAAGAGTTTATTCATTTAAGTTTTCTTCACATTGGAATTTGCATCAATCAACTTAAAGAAATTGGGCTATTTTGATGAACACGCAAAAAAATTAATTAGTAGATTGTGGAAGACTGTTGCAGCCTTATTATTGATTTTAGTATCCACTTTATTTCTGGATTTTTTTTCTAGTTGGACAGGATTGGTAAAATCATAATCACTGCTTTGCAAATAGTAACCAGGCCTCTGCTCAGAGTTGTGCAGACTGTGTACTGCTCAACCCCAGGGAGTGCCAGGGAAGCCCACCTTACCAGTTAACACCAACCGTTGTTGGAGTTTGTTTGTTTCTTTGTTTTCAGCAGCTCCATTTTCAATTTTAGCCCTCCCCCTTTTTTTAAAAGATTTTATGTATTTATTTTAGAGAGAGTCCGTGACTGGGTGGTGGGGTGGGACAGAGGGTGAGCAAGAGACAGAATCTTAAGCAGAAACCGTTCAGCTTGGAGCCCATCTCAGGGCTTGATCTCACGACCCCGAGACCATGACCTGAGCAGAAACCAAGAGTCCAAGGCTTAAGTGATGGCCACCCAGTCACCCCTCAGCCTATTTTTCTATTTGACTAATCTCAACATTTGAAAAAAGAGTCATAGAGGGTTTGGGGACTGTCAGTAGCAATACCTAAGACCTGCTCACATTCCTTAACTGGAAAGTCTAAAGTTAAAAGAATACTAAATGTAGTATGTCAGACAATGTAAATAAATGTTGTTGAGTGGAGAATTCTATTGTATGATATGGTGTGATGTGACAAACTACAGTATGATAGAATCCTTGAATGTATAGAAAACTATGAGATAATCCTCAATGCTGTTCTTAACATGCTAAGAATCCTTGGTCCTTAGTTCTTAGTCCTTGAAAGAAATTCAGCTACAACCAGCAGAAATGGTGGCAGTGGGGGCAGTGGGCAGGCAAGTTCTGCTCACCCAGCCGTTTGCTCCCCAGCACTAATGGCCTTCTACTCCACTCTACCTGGAGGACTCTTGGCCCTGACCCCATCCTGCTCTCACTGCTCACGTGTCTCAGTGACACTAGATTCCTCCCTTCTTCACAGGTCACACATTCCCTAATGGGGCCCCATTAGCTTCACAGTCCTACCTGAGATGGCTGTCTTCCCATCCACACACATTATAATCACTGGGCCTAGGAGTGGGTCAGATGTCCCTGACACCACTCCCTGCTGTCGCCCATTGCAGATTCCCACCTGTCATTTAGCACTTGGCCCACAGTTAGCCTATCCCTCACTGTTTCTGTTGTGGTCCCCTTGGTGATTTTAATAATCACAAATATGATCTCTTTTATGATCAGCTTCATAATCCCTTGACTTCTACACCTCTAATTGGTTTGTCCTTCACCCTACTTGCATCCATTCCCACATCCCACGAGCGTGGCCTCATCCTTATTCACAACAGCAACCTCTCCATAATATCACATTCAAGCAAACCACCCTCTCAACCTCACCTACTGTATTTCCAAAAACCCTAGATCCGCTAGGATCTCAACTGTGAGAGGTTTCGACCCTTCCAGGAGCAGCAATGCATTGATACTCTAACACCTTGACTGAGCATCATTACTTCACATCTTCATTTCTCTCCTTGCCCATGAGCTGTTATCATCATCCATTGGCTTAACCCGTACCCTTCTTGATCTTCTCTCTATCATTAAATTCTACTAACAAAACCACAACGCTGGCTCCACCTGACTCTCAGCTACCACAAACCACAGAGTGACTACGTGAAAACACACAGCTATACCGAACTGATTTCACTTCAGTTTCATGAACATGATCATGAGGGTACTGTACCAACAACCTCACTGTAGGTCTCAAGTCCATCCACCCATCACTGCCCTGGACAGCTCAGAACACATCCCAGCTCTCCTCAAACTCCTGGAATTTCTTTCCTGTCCTCCCTTTCAAGAGATGAATATACTTTCTGTTTCATTGAGAAAACAAAAGCAATCAGAAGAGAATATCCACATGCTCTTTTCTGCTAACCTACCTGCATTTGTACCTGCATTATACTCTTGTTTTCCCTCCTGCTGCCATGCAGGATCTGCCCACTGCCCCAGTCTGGGGCCTGTCTCTCCACAGGTGTCCTGAATCCCACCCCTCTTATCTACCCAAGAGTATCCTACCACCAATCATCATTTCTCCTATACTGGGTCATTTCCATCAGCATGTAAATATATTTTAAATATATATGCTAGCTTGCATTCCCACCACTTCCCCCAAATGCCCTTATCCAGGTCCTGCTGATTTCACTGCTGCCAGATATGATGGGTGGGGCTGGCACCAGCAGCAGCAACTGGCTGGAGCGGGCACTAATTCTTTCTGGAGTGCTTCCTCTGCCTGCCTGTGTGTCCTCCACTCTCTCCTGGCTCCCACCCTCCTCACTGACCACTCCACTTTGATTCCCTTGATGGTCACTTCTCCTATCCCTGATTTCTAGGTACTGGAGCATCCCAGGGCCCAGTCATTAAAGATCTCCTCTTCACTCTCCAGGTGTTACCATCCTATCTCAACTATAAGATGATTCCCAAATTTCTCTTTACAGACTAATGTATCCAAGTGTGCCTCTTCCCTTAAAACAAACAAACCCACAGAATCCATTTCTCCTAAAGTCTTCCTCATCTCTTAAAAAATAACTCCATCCTAAAACAAAACAAAACGAAACAAAAAATAACTCCATCCTTCCCACTGAACAGATGAAACAGTCCCTGACTCCTCTTTTTTATATATGCCCATATCTATTTAGCAGTGAATCCTGTTGGTTTGGTCCTCAAAATATATCCAGAATCTGAAAACTTTTCAGTACTTCCAGCACAAATACTCTGTCCACTCCACTATTAGCTCTTGCTTTGATTAGTGAAGTGGTCTCCTACATGGGAACCCTGACCTACCCTTAATCTCTACAGTTTATTCTCAACAGAACAACCAAAACTATGCTTTTAAAGCATAAATCAGGTAATGGTACTCCTCTACTCCAAACCTTCTGATGCATGCCTATTCCACTTACTATAAAAGCCAAAATCCTGTGAGCTCATCATAAACTGAATGAAAGTTATTTCTATGATCTTACTTCTACCCAGGCTCCCACTCCCTCCTTCCATCTAGAATGTAGCATCTAGTGTCTATTCATGGTTCTTGCTGCTTAAAACGTTATTACTCTAGATTCTCACATGACTTACTTCTTCACTTCCTGCAAAGAAGATTTTATTACATAGGCATTCCCTGACCATCCTGTATAAACTGGCAGGCCTCCCCCAGCATTCTACATGCCCTCAACCTTCCTTTATTTCTCCTCTGTACCACTTGGTAGCATGTAATACGTTATACAGTTAAACAGTGTACAGCTGTTATCTGATTCTGCCACTAGACTCTGAGCTCCATGATAGCAGAGACTATTTTCTTTCTGTTTAAAGCTATATCCCCAACCCCTAGACTAATGCTTACCACACAGTAGGTGCTTAATAAATATTCATTTAATGAATTATTAAAATTCAATATTAAAAAAGTTGAATTTACTTTTTTCAATGTTGAGTCAGAAGCTTTCATTTCACTAAGAGTACACTTATTGTGATGAGCTCTTTGTAATGTATGGAAGTGTTGAATCACTACATTCTATACTTGAAACTAATGTAACACTGTCTGTTAACTACACTGGAATTAAAATTTGAAAAAAAAATTCGTTTCATTGTTTGTACCAGATTTTCTGTTTTAAACGTAGTAACATTGCAATACTATATGTGTTGAGCTTTTTCACTTTCTTCAATTAATCAGGAAATTTTGGCAACTGATACAACTATGGTATGTTCACAAGAACTTTGCCAATGATAATGATGTTTATAAACAAACAAAATGATCATTTCTTATTGCATTTGAAATATTTATGCCAGGATATTATCTCTGTATTGGCAATGATCTGTGGTATAAAAAAGTAAATGCCATTTCTTCTCATTTCATACAAATACTGTTGGAAATTTGGCAAGTTAAAGGAAATTTTTATGAATGATTGCCAGATCTTGTTTTACAATATATAAGCATTTTATTAAATACACTCATTTTTCATGCAACACACAATTACTTCAACATATATTAGCGATAGTATCTATACAAAGCACAATTTTTCTTGCCTTTGCTTTTGCAATATCAGTATGAACATTACATTTTCAATATGTATTTAACAATGTGTTAAAAATCTGATCTCAATATATAAAGCTGTTTTCTTCTGTTGATATGTGTCCGTCATCTTTATATCTACTTGACTAAACGTACTGTAGCAAAATAAGCAAAATGGAAAGATTCTTAACAACTATACTCCTGTTGAGCTTTGTTGTAAATATCTCATGATCTTGACCTTTAGGATAATTCATGAAGTATGGCTGATATCATACTGGAATCTTTCCTAACCTCTTTATGAGCAAGTGATCCCACTGTATTTCTTAATCAGTCAGTCATAGAATATCCTTCTTACAGTGTCGATTACATGTGATTTTTAACAAGCTCTTCTGTAGTGGTCTATGTTTTTTTCTCATGTGGAAACCCACTTTTGACATAATATAAATGCATTTTCATTGCCAGATTTAAATTTATCTGTACTTTTAAAATTAACATTAGCTATTTCATGTAAATGTATGTTATACTTTATAGCAAAATTATAATTGTTAGGAAATAGCTGGCATAAACTATCTTGTGAAATTTCACTGCATAAAACATATCAGACATTTAACCTATTCCTAATCACTGTGAAAGGTGAATCCTGATGATCAGAAACATAATTATAATGTACTGCTTTAGGGTAAACTAAGGTCAGATTTTAGGCCCATGGCATTAATTTTGTATACTATAATTAAAATGGTTATTGCTAGTTGAAAATCACCTAGTACCAGTCCTGTATAAATTGTCCTATTTTAAGTCTGAACATTCTGTTTGGTACAACAGTAATTATTCTTCTACATTTTTCTCTTTAACCAGTGATCCATTTGTAATATTATTTTATCTTTATGTAAAATAAGCATCTATAAATATAAAGTCAGATAAGAAAACTTATACAGTGCTAAGATTAGCTTTAGCATTATATTATTATATATGACATGTTTACTAGCTATTAAAATAATTTACCATGAGACACTGATGCACCCAGAGTTACTTGGTATCCCATTTAATGCAATGAGTTATAGTACAATTTTGTGTGAGTAAAATTGTGTGTAACTAAATACAGTATATAAAAGATGGAGGTGGATCCAACACAGAGCTACACTCTTTTTAATTTTTGAGAGGGTTAATTAATCACATTCCTTTCTTCTCCAGACTCTAAATCAATTGAGAGAGACATCCATGTAAGACAGAGTGTTGGTAAAGCATTGAAGAATGTAACTTGTGTCGTGGTCAAAATGGAACCCATTATATTTATTTCAAAATCTAAGCCTTGGGGGCTGGATTGGGACAAAGCTTGGTCCTTAGGGACCCTCCCCCAGCCCCCAAGAGTGAGCACAGCAGGAAAGTGCACATACAATTGTAAAGGACTTGCTATCTCACCTGTCAGATCACTCACTCTTTCTCCAGAGGAAAGGAGTAAGTTTGAGATAGAGAATGTTATTTCAAAAAATAAAACTAGAATGTTGGGAAAAAAATATTTCCCCTTAAATCAGTAAATATGACTAAGACCTTAAATGTACACTAATTTGTTATAACATTTTTACTCTACTCCGGCATCTGCTGGTTATGCTCCTGACCCAGATTGCCTGGAGAGCCTGATAACCTCCAAGGTGTTACCATTTATCACTGGCTATTTAACACTTCTAAGTAAGCATGCTGAATATTATTACACTATTTAAAATAAACACACACACACACACACACACACACACACACACACAAATTTCCCTCTCAAAGACATCTAAAGAATCTCTGAAATACCTCTCTGGATGACTATTGTTGCCTTTGTCAGAGGCTGAAAACTACTGATCCTCAGACTGAGGGCTGATTGGGATGTAAAAGAAGGTGATCAGGTCCACTTTCATGCTAAAACCCAAAGCTCTCAGTGACCTGTATGCCCCTGGCCAGCCAAGACTTCTAATAATTTATTTTGATGCAAGAGGATGGCCAGAAGTGGCAACCTTCAATCTCTCTTCTGCTACAGCACATCTAGCAGATGGCATTCACGTGTGAGACTCACTCTACCACAGGAGCCCAGTTGTTCACATAGCTGTGGCTTGGTTGATCTAAGGTATGGATTATGTGTTACTTCTGGGGTACTGATCATAGTCCCATCCTTCGTCTCCTACTGGCCCCAAGGCACCAGTGTCTCTATCCTGTAGCTAAGAACTCTAGTCCTGAAGGATGGACACAAGCATTGCTGTTGCCTTTGGCCTGTGTTGGGTTAGAAAGAACAGAGCTTTAAGAACTTGCCCCCAAACCCATGCCACTTGCCCCATTGAATACAAGGAGAAAAGAAACCACAAATGGTACATAGCAAAAGTCGATCAAGAGAATTATGCTAACTGGGCCACTGGGTAGACTCTGGCTCCTGTGTGAAGAGAAGTAGTGAGGGCCTCAGTCACGTGGATATGCTCAAGGAAGGTATTTGCTGTAGATTTTTGAACTAAGATCTAAAAACGACAAGTACCCCTGTGCTATTTTTTCTTAAGCATAGGATTACCTCACATCAGAAAGGTCTAGAGGCTAAATTCTGGGGCTGAGGAGCACAGTGTCTTTAATGGGGAGGAAGAAACCTCACAGATGGTGGCAGCAGCAGCAGTGAAACAGGGTAGCTGATGTTTTGGGAGCACCCCATTACTCCCCTCTGGATCTTTCCTCTCAGATGGCTCAGGTCTGGGACCTCCCTTGGTGGGAACTTCCCATCTGTCTGGTTCATTGTGGGGTCTACTTAAAGAATCCAGGTTAATGGGAGCTCCTCTGAGCTGAGGATGGGGCATCAACAAACACCAAAGAACTCAGAGTGCAGGAAAGACAGGCTTTATTTTTGCATGCTGACAAGGCTTTGGAAAGCAGAGTATTCTATAGCATTCAGGTCTCCTTGATGTAGGTCCAAAGCCAAGGCCAAGAGGTCTGAGGTTCTCAGCAAAAAAAAATCCATTAAGTACATATCTAGGCAACTTAGTTCAGGAGGAGAAGGGAGAACAGGGTGAGAGTGAGGAAAGTCGTCAACTCCATGCTCGTCCTTGGCTATGGATCTTTGGTTCCTCAAAACTTGCAGGTCAGCTGCCACCCCGAAATCCATGACAACAACTGGAACACCCAGAAGACTCCCTCTCCCAGCAGTTCGAAGGCTGGGGCTGGCCTAGACAGACTCCTGGAAACACATGAGACCCCAGAGAGCAGCAGCCTCCAAAGCCAGTGATACAGCAACTGGGGACACAACAGGAGGGGGCAGGTGGGGGGCAGGGAGCTGGGCAGGGAGCTGGGCAAGGAACTGAGGCCTGCGGAGCCTGTGGGTCCTGCAGGGCCTGAGGTAGCCACTTGGGTGGGCACTTGGGGAGGTACTTGGCAGGGAGGTGGAACTTCTGCTGGTTTTGCTGGCAGGACATCTTACAGAAAGTTCAGTTACTCTAAAAAGCAATGCAGATATTTTGAAAGTTCAGTGACTATAAACTCTATTTGTATCACTATTTTTCTCCAGAGTCCGAAGTTCTATAACTGATTCTATGGCTCCCGGACCCATATCTTTATAGTGGAGAAGTCCTACTTTCCTGGCATAGGAGGAATCAGGCAGGGGTATTCAAATTTGGTAACAACTTCTCCTACCTGTCCTGGTTCTCCCAAGACTCCTGACTTCCAAGGCAGAAAGTTGGATAGTTTCTAAAGTCTTAAATTATTTTTATGATGTACTCCAATTTATGCATTCTAGAAACCACATAGTTAGCCTGAGTCCAGGGTTACACCACCCGTCTTTTTCATCTCCTTTTTTTTTCTTTCTTACATCATGGGCTCTGCCTTCATTTGTACTTTTTGGCCCTGTGTGTGTATCTCTTGTCCTACAAACTAGCTTCCCCTACCAACCCCAATCTCAGTTAACATTCACTCCTTCTGAGATGGCTACTTCTGAGCCAACCGATGATTTCCTTGAGCCTGATCTCCCTGCCATTACCAGTTAGTTCCCATTCTCTCCAACCTGGAGTGGCTTGTCCCATTGAGCTGAGGCGTAGCAATCCCAGCTATCCCCAAACTGCCCTCAGATTGGTAAGGACACTTACCTTGTTTTCCCAATGTCGGGTAAGCAATGGGTAGGTCAAGTGAAGTGAGGAGGCCTTTTATACACATCCTGCACCCAACTTAAGGGAATGAGCCACAACGATGTAAAAGCTCTTCCCAACCAGGTGGTTATGAGGACAACATCCCACATTCCTGTGTTTCTCTGTCATTCTGCCACTTTATCACACTGGATCACTACTGCGTCCTCATGAGTATCTTCCCAGAGCATCCTGTCCCTCTGTAAAAGTTAGAAGTATTTCCATAAAGATAAGAAGATCATGATTTACAAGGGAGTTTATAATGGCCACTCTTGGGGACCGAACTTAGGGTTTCCGCAGGAATCCAATGCAAGCTTTAGATGAAAATCTAAGGCCACAAGTGTTAGATCAACATAGAATAGTGGGAGTTTCTGTAGGTTCCATAACCAGTTCAGAATCAATAATTTAAATATCCCTGGGTTGTTACTGATTCAGATCACAGAGTGCATAAGACATAGACCAACAATGTAGCATCATGGGTAAAAGGCCCCGCTGGAAAGGATTTCAGTCCTGTACCTACACTCCACACATAGATGAAGAACTGAGAGCAAGAGAGGACAAAGGAGATGCTCAAAGTTGTGCAGTGTCTGAACTGGAAGCCAGGCACCCCTTTCTTTGACCTTAGTCCCTTCTTTTCTACCTGCTTGGTCATGTCCACCGGAATCTACTACCTCTCTGCCCACCAGATCCCTTCTTCATGCCACTTACCACCCATTTTGCTTAGTTTATCATTTCAACCACTTTTTTACCAATATAATAAATTTTCTTGCTCCTTTGGCTTATTAATGCACTTGACTGACAAAATCCCAACCCTGGCTAATTCCTCCCTGTTATGCCTAGTTGCTATAAATACAAAAACAAAATTAAAAAAGACACTTTGGCAGGCTGGCATCATCGTAAGATCATGACCATCCATCCAGGCTGAACCTAAACACTGCTTGGTGATTCCATATAGTTCTCTGTGTTCAACACACACACACACACACACACACACACACACACACACACACACACATCATGCCTTTTCTCTTCTCTGGAACCTTCCAAATACTCTTTGCTGCCTCTAAATAGATGATACTGCTTCTACTCCCAGGGTCAGAGAGTAGCTTCAAGTGTAAGTCACTTCCACTTCCCATTACCAGGTCTTTAAACCTACTTATGCCTGCAACCATCTTTATGATCTCCTTGTTAGAAGAGGAATGGCCTCTTTTCTTTTCTAATGCCTGTCCCTGCTACTTTGTTCTGGATCCTTGTATGTTCAGCCTTGGTTATATTAGTTTTTCCTGTGAAATGCTGTCATGGTATCCCATATTCCTATAACACCATGCTTGGGTTTATTTTTCTGTATCGCTCATCCTGGGTAGAATGAAATCTCCATGTTCTTAGCATCTGCACAGTGCCTGACATCTTGTAAGTGCTCAAAAAAATATTTGTTGAATTAATGAGTTATTTGTGGTTGAGACAAAGGGCTCCCTCCTTTCACACCTCGAGAGAGAGTGACTTGGGAGGTCAGGCCAGAGGTAAGCACATGCGGCAGGTTTGGGACGTGCTCCCAGGGTGGAGTCACCCATACTGACCAGACTCAAGAACTTTGCAGTGGAGTAAGACAGAGCTCTGGTTCTGGCTCCGCTGCTGCCTCTCAGTTTCAGAGGCAACTGGACCAGATGATTTCAGTACATAATCAAATCTATATTTGCATTTATGAGCATCAGACCTCCAAGGAGCTAACATTGAGCCCAAGTGCTGCCTTTCCTGCTTTTTGTTTTTCCCTGAACATATTTTATCTGGAGGTTGGAGTGGGGATGAACTTGACAAAGCAGAGACATCTGGTGTGTATACGAGGATGTGGCATATTTGAAGGTAAGTCACACTCTGAGATAGCAACTCCATATAGTCTATTTAGTCAATCCCAGTTGTCAGAGGAAATTACTTACTTAACTTCTTTCCTTGTTGTGCCAAAGCAGAACATTGCGTATGTACATGACTCCCCTAATTGTGCCTCTCCTAGCTGTGAATGTGAGCTCCTAACACCTGGATTAGCAGGGTAGGCAAAGTTATGCTCCTTCCCTGCATGGCCCCTACTAAAATATTACAAATAATTTCTAAAAGTTGTAAAACATTGTCCTATCGTATTGATCCAACACATCAATGAACCACTGGTTCAATGAGGAAAATTATTTATCCCAACAGAAATTTCTTTCTTATAATAACTTCACGAATATCACCTTAAGAACATTTATTTACTGAATGATGGTTATGTGTAGGGTTTTGTGAATTCAGAGATTAAGATACTTCTTTGTCTCAAGATGCAAATGGGGGATGCCTGGGTGGCTCAGTCAGTTAAGCATCTGCCTTCCACTTAGGTCAGGATCCCAGGGTCCTGGGATCAAGTCCTGCATCGAGCCCCACATTGAGACCCACATCAGGCTCCTTAAAACTATCTCTCTTTCCCTCTCTCTCTAACAAATAAATAAAATCTTTGAAAAAATGCAAGTAAGATAACACAAGGAAAAGACAGGGAATTAAAATTTATTCTCAACTTCCCATCCACCAAACATGTTATTTGCATTATCACAATACATCAGCTCTATGAGTTTCTTATTGCTAATCCCATTTTACAGATTAAAAAAGACTGAGGCTCAGAAACAGAGTGGGCATCAGTCAGAAGGTGAGGGGTAGCTGGCATTCTAGACAGAGGGAAGAAGAGCACAGGCAGAGGCATGGAAATGTGTAGGGGCATGATCCTTTCTGGAAAAAGAGTGGACATAATATTTGGTAAGAGCATAGTGTTGGGACACTAACTGGGCAGAAAGGAAGGAAGGGCCCAGAACATTAAAAGCTTTACTTGCTGGGTTATTTACTTTAGACTGTAGATTAATGGCTTCCAAATTATATTCTTTAGAACCCTGTTGTCAGGGATGTTCAAACATCATACATGCCCAAGAGCCATCCCTATGGGCAGTATGAGCTGCTCTGCGTAGCTGCCCTTCCAGCTGTCTTCCCCACCTCCTCCCATTGTCTACCATATCAGCTCCACATCTTAATACAGCATGGAGGCCGAAGATGGGTCTTGGAGTTGGGGTACTGTTATCTGAACCATGGGTAGGTTATTTAATGTTTTTGAGCCTCATCTTTTTTTCTTTTAAATCTTTAAAATGAGATTAACAAAAATAAAATGGGATTAACAATAAGAAACTCACAGAGCTATTTTACTGTGATAATGCAGATAATGTTTGACAGATAGCAGGTTGGAAATAACATTTTAATTTCCCTCCTTTTCCCAACATCATCCCCCATCATCACATGGGGGGCTAAAAATTTTGAGTCACATTTTAGATACCACAAATTCTTAGTTCTTGACTATTTGGGCTGCCTGGGATGGGGAGCCTGAGCAGACAACACTCTGGACCTTCCACTTTACCCCTGCTATACAGTAATTAGATGCTTTATGTATTGAAGATATACATTCCATTTAACTTGCAAACAGAATCATGATGCTTTAAGACAGTTGGGGCATCCTCGACCATTTAAGCAAAGGAAGAACCTGATGAGATTTACATTTTAGAAAGATCACTCAGCTCAGGTGGCCTTAGGAGCTGTGATTTGGTTACTCAAAAAGCTTAGGTCCATGGTGAATGGCCAGGATACAAGTTTGGTGTGTGGATCAGATTTGGACTCAAGTGAGTTCTTATTGAGTTTGTAGACAAAGAGAGCAGTTGGAAGGTGATTGGAAGGTCTTCACTTGTCTGCATCCAGTCTGCATACAGCCCATGCATTCCTGGATTCTGTTCTCATCTGCCCAAGCACTTCCTCACCATCCTGCCTACTTGAGGATTCAAGCATGCTATGGATTCCTGCCTGTCTTAGGTATGCCCCTTAATAGAAGGGTGAGGGCAACATTGGCATGAATGAGATTCTTATCGTGCTAATTCTCAAGTGATGAAAGAAAGGAAAACAAGGATCTTCCTTCTGTCAGAGCAGTCAGACCTTTGAACAATCCTCCTATGGGCCAGAATCCCAGTGTGCAAGCAGACATGTGGAGCAAACAGCACTGGAGCACTGGGAGAGGATTCATGGTCCTCCCAAGGCAATGGGATTTTTTTCTTTCTTTTTTATTTAAATTCAATTAATTAACTTTTGGTATATTATTAGTTTCAGAGGTAGAGTTCAGTGATTCATCAGTCTTATATACCAGTGCTCATTACATCACATGCCCTCCTTAATATCCATCACCCAGTACCCCATCCCCCCACTCCTGTCCCCTCCTGCAACCCTCGTTAGTTTTCTATGGTTAAGAGTCTCTTATGGTTTGTCTCCCTTTCTGATTTCATCTTGTTTTATTTTTCCCTCCCTTCCCCTATGCTCCTCTGTTTTATTTCTTAAATTACACATATGGGTGAGTGCATATGATAATTTTCTTTCTCTGATTGACTTATTTCACTTAGCGTAATACCCTCTAGTTCCATCCACGTCATCGCAAATGGCAAGATCTCATTTTTTGGTGGCTGAGTAGTATGCCATTGTATATATATATACACCACATTGTCTTTATCCATTCATCTGTTGGTGGAAATCTGGGCTTTTTCCACAGTTTGACTATTGTGGACATTGCTGGTATGAACATTAGGGCACATAATTCACAGATCACTACAGATCACCACATTTGTATCTTTGGTGGTAAATACCTAGTAGTGCAATTGCCAGGTCCTAGGGTAGCTCTATTTTCAACTTCTTGAGGAAACTCCATACTGTTTTCCAGAGTGGCTACACAAGCTTGCATTCCCATCACAGTGTAAGAACATTCCCCTTTCTCTGTATCCTCGCCAACACCTGTCATTTCCTGTTAAATTTAGCCAATTCTAACCAGCATAGGGTGGTATCTCATTGTGGTTTTGATTTGTATGTCCCTGATGCTGAGTGATGTTGAGCATTTTTTCATGTGTCTGTTGGCCATTTGTATGTCTTCTTTGGAAAAATGTCTGTTTATATCTTCTGCCCATTTGTTGATTGGATTATTTGTTCTTTGGGTGTTAAGTTTGGTAAGTTCTTTATAGATTTTGGATACTAACCCTTTATCTGATAGACATTTGCAAATATCTTCTCCCATTCTGTCAGTTGTCTTTTGGTTTTGTCAACTGTTTCCTTTGTTGTGCAAAAGCTTTTTTATCTTGATGAAGTCCCAAAAGTTCATTTTTGCCTTCGTTTTCCTTGCCTTTGGAGATGCGTCTAGCAAGAAGTTGCTGCGGCCAAGGTCACAGAGGTTGCTGCCTGTGTTCTCCTCTAGGATTTTGATGGATTCCTGTCTCAGATTTAGGTCTTTCATCCATTTTGAGGCAATGGGAATTATACCTGGCTTGTTGAAAGATTAAAGCAACTTGTGCTTCTCTTGGAATGGAGGGTACAGTCATGATCTTTGTTCAATGACCTGGCCCTATGGGTCTTAAGCCATCTCAATTAGTGGATAAAAGAAAGGAGACAAGACCAACACAGCATAACACATTCCCATCACTTTCATGAGGAGGCCTCAAAAACCAGTCACCCTCCCTTGTCTGTATAGTGTAGGCTAGAGACATAGGCCTACCATGTATAATGTGATGGTTAAAATAAATGTTAGGAGGAAAGAAATCGACACCATGCCCAGCACTGAGTAAGTGTTCTGTAAGCTGTAGTTACAATATAAGCATTATAATTATTCACTGTGGTCCTAGATATTTCTCAGCTTCTGAGTCCTATTCCTGTGGGACTGGGGGATACACACCAATATCATCTGTTCTGGCATTACAGCCCTTCTTTTCTGTAATATCTCAAACTGCAGAAAACTCCCTCGGATTGAAGTAGCAGGTCATCCCTGGAGCACAGGCCCAGTCCTGACACTGACCAGCCATGGGTCCTTTGCTTCTTCTGGACCTCAGGGTTTCCATTTGTGAAATGAGTGTTTGTCTTTGTTGTTTTCTTCTTGATCTCTGATGTAATGATGAGAGTTCATGCTCAGGGCTGCCAGAACACACTAAACCTGGGTGACTTCCTGAGCTATTGTCCTTCATAGCTGCGAGGATCCTTCTACTACATAACAAATGTAAGGATTTCTTCTTTCAGTCCCAGGCTCCACCCTGGACTTTCAGCTGACCTCAGTGAGTGGGGAAATAAAACATCCTATTGTGTCTTGTGTCTACAAATGTCACCAAGGAAAAAACCTTTCAGTCCTAAGATAGGAAGGGATGAAGTGAGGACACTTTGCCTATCCTCTTCCTCTAGACACTGATCCCAAGAAGATATTTATAAACCTTCTAGGAAAGAAGACCCCTCAGTCTATAATGACAGAGTTTCTTGCTCCTGTGTACCTTCATTCCTTTCTTCTGATGTTAGAGGTGGGTTCCTCCCAGAAGAGTAACCAGGACAGGACTTTGGCTCCATCATCCTCCCATTCCTAAAGACTGCTTATACTGATAATATCTCTGACTCATCACAATGCCATGCTAATGACTTCACCATCATTCTTCCCACTGTGCCAAAGGGAGATAACTCAGTAGACTATATCCTTTGTCCTGCAATTAACACATCTTCAGAATCTTCAGAGAAAGGCTGGACTATGAAACTGCAAATACTGCTCCTAGTTGGATCAGTAGTGTTATCTTTACTGAGGAAGGCCAGTACTATAAAATATGAGCATAGGGGGCAGGCATTAAGAAGACTTAGGCAAGTTCCTCAGACTTTTTGGGCCTGCACTTTCATCTGTGACATCAGGACCTTCTGCTCTGTCATTCTGTGAACCCATAGTTCTCAACCTTTCATACTTTTGGAGACAGTGGGGACCCCCCTCTCCCCTCCCCCATTTGTACTACATTTCACATGTTTTGTTTTCTCCTCTTAACAACTCTGTTGGGTGGATATCACCACATATGGGAAAGTTGAGCATTGGAGAGTTTAAGGGCATGTGCAGATCACATAGTCTCTTGGTTCTGGAGCAATAGAGCCAGCCCAGCAAGGATTACATGAAACAAGGAAACTGTTGGTTCAGTCATGCTCTGGGTGCTGTTATAGATCAGGGACTCTAAACCTGGTTGTACCGTCTGAAAAGCACTTAAAATTCAGATTCCTGTCCCCAGTTAAGACCTATTAAGTCATTATCTCCATGGAATCATTCCTAAGCATTTGCAATGTTAAATCATTTCCTAACCATTTGCAATATTTAAATCACTAGGGGATTCTGCTAGTTTGGGAACCATAGTCCTAGAGTGTTCTTGTAGCACCATAGAATGATAGCTAGCTCACAGAACATTCTAGCAATATTTCCATAGTCTCTACCTTCCTCTAAGCTCTTCCAGAGATCTTCATAGATGGTTAAAAGATGTAGGGAGTCCAGGCAACTCAGAAAATCATTCAGCCCTTGGAGGAGTCTTACCAAACATCTAGTGTAGTTTTCTACCTGCTGTTTCCATATCCTCTCCCATATGCCTAATGATGAGCTTTCTGTGCTAAATTGAAACCCTTTTAGTTGGAGAACTCATTACCTCACAAAGCAGCCCAATCCTTTTTAGACTGTTATCTTTGTTAGAAATTTTTCCCTAATAAAATGCATGCATCATATAATAAATAATGATAATGCCTCAAAAAAAGCAGTTCTTGACATATAGTTGGCACTTAATTACTTGTTGAATAAGTGGATTAATTAATAATAAAATACGCCATTTAGCTTGATTATATGCCTTCCTTTCACAAATGAGAGTTGAAGAGTCAGATAAGTCATTTTACTCAACTCATAGAGTGAAATAGTGGCAGAATTAGGACTAAATATAAGGTCAATTGATTTCCAACCCAGTGTTTATGCTTGGGCCTGGGTGGGGAGGTGGGGGCATAGATAGCAAGAGCAGAACATATTCATTCCAACACTACCCTCTTGGGGGCACAGTATCAGAGTTAAGTGTCTGGGCTCCGATCACCTAGTTTTAAATTCCAAGTTCCCTTACTCATTGGTTGTACAACATTAGGCTTGTCACTTGTTTCCTCTGTGCCTCGATTGCTCATCTGTAATGGTGATAAAAATTATATCTATATCATAAAGCTGCTGTGAGGATTACATGAGTAACATGTGTACAGTGATAGACAAGTGTTCCTCCACAGTAAGCTCTGCATAAATACAGATTGCTGCCATTGCTCTTTGTGCTATTGTTGTTATAATATTTATGATAATAATTATTATTATTTCCATTATTAGGGTAGTTCATCGTCCCTTGTTATAACATTTATATAATAATTTATTATTACTGTTATTTGGCTAGTTCATTGTCTTTTGTTGTTATAATATTTATAATAATTTATCATTATTACTAATTATTTGGCTATTTCAGTGTCCCTCAGTGAAAAGGATCTATATTTTTATTTCTCCAAAGATTTATAAATACCAGTGAATGCCAAGAGAATGCATCAGTAACCCAGAAAAGCTGGTTTCACATTCTTCTTTCTACATCACACTAAGGACCACCACCACCTTCTACAGAAATCCCGTGGGCCTTGCATGGGTCGGGGTTGTAGCTGTGACAGTGGATACTGAGATGGATCAGGCAAGAATTTTAAGGTGGATTCCAGTCAAATATTTGGGAAATGGTTCTCATATGTCAGGGCTATTATATAAAGCTACAATGGGGAAAGTGCCCTATAATTCACTCACCTGAAACCTATGAGAGCAAACTAACTAGGCACTAGAGAAACAAGTAGAGTTAATGGTTGATCGGAGCACGGACTGAGTTTGCCGGGGGGTTAGGGTGTGTCGGTCACTTCTAGTCCTGTGTCAATCAAAACAAAACAGAGAGAACCTGTCAAAGATAAGGGTAGAAATTCCAGGACCTTCAATCAGTGTAATGAAGTCAACTATAGGCCCATTTAGGAAGGTCCTGCTGAAGCTCCAAGGAGGAGGATGGCAGGTGCTAAGTAGAGAGAAGTGTAGAAGTGAGACTCCTGTGTGTGTAGGGGGTCCTATACTGGTCAGGTGTTAGATAATGCATTTATTTAGACCCCTTTATCTTATCTCACACCAGAATGAAGAATTAAGGTATTTTGTTGGCCACATTTTACAGACAGGTGAATTCTACCCCTGGTGAACCAATCTCTGACTAGAACTGAGAGACCTTCTGCTTTTAAGCATCTGCCTTTTTCTTGGCTGACCCCTCTGCCATTTCATAAGCAACATTTCATTTTAATGCTACATGCTTTTTCAGTGGGAGACAAAACAATAGTGGTTTGCCATCTTCTTCTATGACTGTGTTCTAGCAATGACGTTAAGTATATCGCTGATCATTGCAAACAACTTCCTTCAGACTCCATTGTTAGGAGGGCAATCCTTCCCTCGAAAGCTATGTAAATTAGATCATTTGTCTCTCTATATATTCTATCTGCCAGGAAGTTCAGAACTGATCATTAGTCTGAGGTAGAATAACTGTGTGGGTCACAGACTGAATATTTATGCCCTTTTATTGAATCACAGGCTGTTCCCCATTGCTTCTAATTTTCCACATGTAGTTTTATGATAGAGATTCTATGCCCTCTCCCACTCTGGTTCATAGGGAGAATCTTTAAATAAAATCTTAAAAAAAAAGAATATTTACTTATTTGAGAGAGCGAGGGAGAGTGTGCACGTGGCAGGGTGGGCGGAGGCAGAGGGAGAAGGGAAGGGAAGAGATAATCTTAAGCAGACTTCCTGCTGAGCTCAGAAACCGACGCAGGACTCTAACGCAGGACCCCGAGATCATGACCTGAGCTGAGATCAAGAGTTGTACACTTAAATGACTGAGCCACCATATGCCCCTAACTAGAGAAAATTTTTTTTAAGATCTTATTTATTTATTTGACACAGAGAGAGACAGCCAGTGAGAGAGGGAACACAAGCAGGGGGAGTGGGAGAGGAAGAAGCAGGCTCTCAGCAGAGGAGCCTGATGTGGGGCTCGATCCCAGAACACCAGGATCTCGCCCTGAGCTGAAGGCAGACGCTTAACGACAGCCACCCAGGCGTCCCTAGAGTAATTTTTTAACATAGTACTCACTCTTACTCTTGAGCAAAAGAAATCCCTTTCTCCAAAATGGTTTTCTTAAATGGAGGCATTTTCATTGCCTCTAAGATGCAATCTTCCTGGAGAGTCTGAAAAAAAGTCTTTGACAACTTTAGAATTCCAATTCTAAAAATGTATCTGAGAGAAATTACTAAGAATAATCACCAATGACAATGTTTATTTTACTGTTGTTTAGACAGCAAAAAAGTGGAAGCAATATAAGTGCCACAAATCAGGAAACTATTTTTAAAAAATTTTTTATTATGTTAGTCACCATACAGTACATCCTTAGTTTTTGATGTCGTGCTCCATGATTCATTGTTTGTGTATAACATCCAGTGCTCCCCATACAATATGTGCCCTCCTTAATACCCATCACTGGCCTAGCCCAATTCCCCACCCCCCTCCCCTCTGAAGCCCTCAGTTTGTTTCCCAGAGGCCATAGTCTCTCATGGTTCATTCCCCCTTCTGGTTACCCCCCTTCATTCTTCCCTTCCTACTCCTACCTATCTTCCTACTCCTTATGTTCCATAAATGAGTGAAACCATATGATAATTGCCTTTCTCTTCTTGGCTTATTTCACTTAGCATAATCTCCTCCAGTCCCGTCCATGTTGCTGCAAATGTTGTATAATCATTCTTTCTGATGGCTGAGTAATATTCCATTGTATATATGGACCACATCTTATTAATCCAATCATCTGTTGAAGGGCATCTCGGCTCCTTCCACGATTTAGCTATTGTGGACATTGCTGCTATGAACATTGGGGTGCATATGGCCCTTCTCTTCACTACGTCTGTATCTTTGGGGTAAATACCCAGTAGCGCAATGGCTGGATCATAGGGTAGCTCAATTTTTAACTTTTTAAGGGACCTCCACACTGTTTTCCAAAGTGGCTGTACCAACTTGCATTCCCACCAACAGTGTAAGAGGGTTCCCCTTTCTCCACATAAATCAGGGAACTATTTACACAAATCGTGGTGTGTTCACAGGATGGACTATAATAGTGTTGATCAATATTTATTAGCACGGAAGAGTATTGACAATTGTACTGCTAAGTAAAAGATCAGGTTACAAAGTATTCTGAAATGATCCTATTTTGTGATTTTTTAAAAATAAAGTTTGGAAATAGATCCTGAAGTTATTAGCTGTAGTTAGTAGTAGTAGTTTGGTTGGTCTTAATCATCTTCCTTATGCTTATTTACATTAAAACATCTTTATACAGGCATGCATCATTTGTTTAGTGAGAAAAATTACACTTTCAAGATTATAATTATACAAAATTATGCTCTTTGTATATGCCTGTATAGAGAGATACATCATAGCAGAGGCTAAACCAGGTTCCAGCAGTCAGAAGGATTGCTAAGCTCTGGAAATGGGCATCTTGTGTTTTGGGAATGGTAGACAGCCTGATTCTCTGCCCTGAGACTGGGCAATAGAATCCATTGGGCTGGGTACTTAGTTAAAAACATATTTTCAGTTTCCCCAGAAAATGAGAATCAACTAAAAATTATTTCCCCGAACTTATATTGATATGCAACCGTGATGAGTCTTAAGCCCCGCCAGGCCCCTCTACTTTATCTCAGGTCCTCCCCGCCCCAGAGCAACCGTCCTTTGGGAGCTGCAGTTTCATATCTGGCTTATGAGCTATTCCATATGATAATCTCACTCCTGACAGTCTAGCCAAGCTGAAATCCATGTCATTGGCAAGTATCCCACTTGTACATGAAAAGTATCAGTTCTACCTGGAAAGTTCCTCATCCTTGTTCCATCCCCAACACCAAAGTCGGCTTGTCTTTAAAAGCCCTGTTGAAATGCTACCTATCCTGGAGTTCTGTTCTCCCCCAAGCAACATGCCCTCTCTGCTTCAGATTTCTCTTTCCAAGGAAACCACTTTTGATCTACACCATCAGGATGAGTTTTTCCCTTCTGTCCTTGACCTTTTGTACTCTTTGCCCCCTTAGAGTTCACACAAAGTGAGGGGGAAAAAAAGAAGTATGTCAATCACCTTAAAATTATATTTATTAGTCCACATATTTCAATCTACAATGTACGTTGTTTCTCCCACTAGACTGCAAGCTTTTCTAGAACAGAGACAAATCTCCTATTACATCTGGGAACACAGAGCACAGTATAGAGTAGGTGCTCAACATATGTTTGTCACACGAAAGCTTTCAATGTAAGGATTATGCAATAACATAGGTTGATGGCTATAAGGATGCTGAGACAGAAATCTCAAACCATGTGTCTCTGAAACACCACCAGTCAACATCTTGGAAGGAAAGAAGAGGCAGCATCCACCTGTGGAGGCCTCAGCCCCTCCAGTGGCCTCAGGGATTCACAGCAGCCAGGGCTCTGACTCTACGTTGTTGCTGAGCCGAAGGGGTGGATGGAAGACAGAAGCAGGAATGCAGCTTATGGGGACCAGGAAGTGTTTCCCAGCCCTAACTAGAGGGGGAGATCTGGAGCATCCCAGTGGCATGAGTGCAGAAATCCGGATGGGAGAGAGCAACCGTACCTGTGTCCCTCTCCCTTGGGTTGGTCACCTCAGCACTCCTCTTCTTTGATGTGGTAGACTGTGCCACCACTAAGGCAGCAGGGCTTCTTGCGGTGAGCCTTCTGAGAGCGGCAGGCTCTCTGCTCCCCGGGCTTTTGGGAACCAGAATCACAGCCTCCTGAACAGGGGTCACAGCAAGGAGCAGAGCAGGCAGCCAGGGAGGGGTTTGGGCACTGGGGAAGTGAGCATTTGGGAGCAATAGGGGCCTCCCAGGATTGCTGCTTCTGCTGTGACATCAGTGCACTACTGAGTGGAAGCTGGAAGGAAAAAGAGAATTCAGTTAAGTCAGGGCCTTGGGTATCTGTTTCTTTTCTCCTGGGCTGGAGCTGTCAAAATAAAGCTGGCGTTTACAATCTGCTAAATCCATCCTAGGAGGGACAGAAATGGATCTGAGTGGGTAAATTTGGGAAGTAAGCCATGGTGGGAACTCCCACTCACCAACAACCAAGCTAATAACTTAATCATCTTCTTAAAGTGCAGCTGAGTTGAGCAGACTCTTTACTTTCCCAGACCAGGGTCCACCATGGTCAGGTATAAAGGAGAAACGAATCTCTGCTCTTTCTTCACTCAGTCTTACCTTGCCCTGAGATTCCTAAGCCTGGGTGTATCTTCTCTGCTTCTTCAGCCCTCTGGTTTCTCTGACTTTCTCCCATGTTAAATCATTTGAGGTAGGTCTTTTGTGGGGACCACCTCCCTTCCCTTCTCCCTGTCCCAAAGGTCTTTTACCTGGCTTATCTACTCCCTGGGCAGAAGTGAGACCTGCCTTGGCAGCATCTGAGTGATGGACATACAAGTGTCTCCTCACCCAGAGGTAGCCTCACCCTAGAGGAGGATGTGTGGACAAATCATTCCAGGAGAAGGAGCCTGGAAACATTTTATATATCCTCCAGTGAAGCCTTCAGGCTACATATTATTGGAGGGCAGCTGTGCATGGACTATTTATCCAGATGTTTCACAATTCCCAAGGCTGGATTCCTCAGTGGCATGCAACAAGATGTGGGCCAACGGCAATCCCATGAGAATGAGTAACCAGAGGCTGTGGCCTTCAGAGTGGCCTGATTGGGTTAGGTACACTGGCCAAGTCTAGATGACATCTCTGGGGGCCTGAGAGGGATCTGATTATGTGGAAACCTCCCTAAGATTGCTGGGGAAGGACCAAGTTCAATGCCATCCAAATCTGATGAAGACCCTTCTTGTCCACCCCCACCCCTCCTCCACCCCTTCTACCACTCAGCTCAAGGCCACCACCTCCACAGTGACTTGCCTGGTCCACCAGGCCACATCCAAGTCCTCCCTCCTCTGAATGTCAGAAGTGCCTCTCACAGCCTTTATAGCTGTAGGTCACTGAGGTGACCTACATATTTGTCTTACCACCTTTATTACACAGTTCCTTGATGAGAGGACCTTGTCTTTATCACTTCTAAATTCCTAGGACCTGATACATCCCTGACATAAAGAAGATGCTCATTAATATTTGTGGAATGGAATAATCTATGTGCCATTAAAATGGACTTTGTATTTTGGGAGAACAAAAAATAGGAAAAAAACAAAACCCACTCATTTTTGTTCTGTGGCTCAAATCTCAATCTCTTGTGTTCACCATCCACACCTAACGCTTCTGGGAACGCCCTTTCATAAATAGTACAGAGAAATCGGTGGGTGGACCTCACCTTACAGATCAGGCCAAGAAAAGTGTGGAGAGTAAAACATTCATAAACCTCTGCTACCTCTTAATGCAAAGGGGAGTTGTTTATGTAACTATTGAGAGGCCCCAAGGAAAAGTTTTCTGCAGAGTGAAAAATTTTCCTTTATCTTTTATGAAAATTGATATCAGTACATGTAGGCTGTGCTTACAGTGAGAACAGTCTCTTTGAAATATGGTCCCTCACTTCTGGAGGTATCTGGCTCAGAATTGTTGCCCATGTGTCAGCTAAGTGAAAAGGTCCTACTTAAACTCCTGGTGTTAGGGACAGTGTCTTGCCTGTCTCTGTGTTCTCAGTGCCTAGGGACTCAGGGACTCAGGAAACAGGGGATTAAGTGAAAAAGATGAGCAACTAGAGGGATATTCTGAGTATAGGGGTTGCCCTCAAAGACTTCAAGTCATACATAGGACAAAGGTGAGCAAGGTTGGGATGTAGGGTGACAGATAAAGACCTAACCAGGGTGGAGAGTGGGACAGGCCAGAGGAGCATCTGCTGGAGCAAATCCAGGAGGACATGACTGTCAGGGCCTACCTGCTTCATCTGGGAAGGCTCGCAGGGGGAAGTAGGCTTTGACATGTAGTTTGGTTGAAGGGAAAGAAGAGTCCATGTAAGTGAAATAGAAGATGGGAGATGGTAGGAAGCCTTTCTCAGTCCATTAGAACAGGACCCTGGGAGCACCTGAGTTATAGGGCCTCAGAGATCCGACCCCTTCTTCCCTCACTTCCTTCTCCCTCCTCTCTCTCCTTTTCCTCTTCTCCTCTTTTCCTCCCTCTCAGGTATCAGAAGTACCCCTAACTGCTCCTCAGAAAGGTGTCATAGACACTAAGACCTGGGAGGGCAGAGTAACTCTGGTCTTGTTATACCAGGGTTTCCTTTTCTCCACCCAGATTCATACCACATAAGCCCACACTCTGACACCTCACGCATCTCAAATGTGTTTCCTTGAGGTAAACTAACAACTACACAACCCCCACTGCCCCTAACCAAGGGCTAAGGGCTCTTCCTGGAGGTTCCTCTTTGGGAGAACATCCCTTCCTCCTCCCTAGTTCCCCCAGGCAGCTCCTCATAATGCTTGCCCCCTGAAGTCTCAGAGTACAGTCATTTTCAGTACAACAAAGTTCATCATGGTTTGGGGACTGACCCACCAGAATTAGCACTTTCATTGGAGGAGAGCAGCATATAGATTTGCCCATTCCCTGAAGTGAGCCTTATTGAAGCCCCTGAGTGGTCCACCCTCCTACTAGACTTACAAGTGCAGCAAGTTCCAGGTCAGGACCCCAGACATGTGCCTCTCTCCAGTGCCACTCCATTTCTCCCTGGCTCAGGTGTCTACAGGCATGATTCTATGATTTGATATTTGCCAAGAACTTACTGTGTCCAGGATACAAGAAGCAGTAAGAGCCCTGCCTCATGCTTTAGAGCTTTCACTCTAGAGATAATGCAGACACATTACACATTAATAGATAACGTAAGACAGTAAGTGAAAGATGAGCAAACAGAGAGACAGGCAAATGCTGGTTGTGGCTTGAAAATGGAACTAGTCAGCTTAAATATACCAAATCAGTGATAGTCTTTTGAATGTTGTTCCTCTCACTATTATTAGCATCTCATCCTAGTCTGGGGACAGGAGCTTATCCCTGAGACTTATCCATCCCTTTTCATTCCTAGTCCTGATTTGTGACCCTATTTCTCTAAGCAATAGATGCCTCCCTCCCTTCCTTCCATCTTTCCTGCCTTCCTACCTTCCCACCTTCCCTCCTTCGCCCCCCCTTCTTTCTTTATTTCTGGCTGTCTGTCTTTTTCTGTGTTGGTTCTTCCTCTAAGAATATCCTCCCCTCTTCTCTTTGCCTTTGGAAAATCTTCCAAGTACTAATCTAAATCCTTTGTCCCCTGTAATGGGTTCCCTGATAATGTCTGACCAAGAGAATCTTCTGGAGATTTTATTGCTTGTTGTACATGTAATTTATTGTTGTGCACATTTTTGCATGAGATTGTAATCATTTCAAGCATGAGGCTATATCTCATATATCTCCCATCCTTTTTCAGTGTTTGCCGTGGTTCATTGCACATATCAGTTATTAGGTATTCAAAAATCCCTGTTGTAGATGGCTTTTATGATATTGAGGTATGTTCCCTCTATCCCTATATTTTGAAGAGTTTTATAGGAAAGGATGCTGTATTTTATCAAATGCTTTTTCTGCATCAATTGAGAGGATCATATGGTTCTTGTCTCCTCTTTTGTTAATGTGATCTATCACGTTGGTTGATTTGAGAATGTTGAACCATTCTTGCATCCCAGGAATTAATTCTACCTGGTCGTGGTGCATAATCCTTTTAATGTACTGTTGGATCCTATTGGCTAGGATCTTGGTGAGTATTTTGGCATCCATGTTTATCAGGGATATTGGTCTGTAATTCTCCTTTCTGATGGGGTCTTTGTCTGGTTTTGGGATCATGATAATGCTGGCCTCATAGAACGAATTTGGAAGTTTGCCTCCCATTTCTATTTTTTGGAACAACTTCAGTAGAATGAGCATGATTTCTTTTTTTTTAAGATTTTATTTATTTATTCAACAGAGATAGAGACAGCCAGCAAGAGAGGGAACACAAGCAGGGGGAGTGGGAGAGGAAGAAGCAGGCTCATAGCGGAGGAGCCTGATGTGGGGCTCGATCCCATAACGCGGGATCACACCCTGAGCTGAAGGCAGACGCTTAACCGCTGTGCCACCCAGGCACCCCATGATTTCTTTTTTTAAATGTTTGGTACAATTCCTCTGGGAAGCCATCTGGCCCTGAAGTCTTGTTTTTTGGGAGGTTTTTTATTACTGTTTCAATTTCCTTGCTGGTTACTGGTGTGTTCAGATTATCTATTTCTTCCTGTTTCAGTCTTTGTAGTTTATAAGTGTCCAGGAATGAATCTATTTCTTCCAGGTTGCCTAGCTTGTTGGCATATAGATGCTGGTAATAAGTTCTAATAATTGTCTCTATTTCCTTGGTTTTGGTTGTGATCTTTCCCCTTTCCTTAATGATTTTATTAATTTAGGTCCTTCCTCTTTTCTTTTCCATAATTCTGGCCAGAGGTTTATTGAACTTATTAATTCTTACAAAGAACCAGTTTCTAGTTTTGTTGATCTGTTCTACTGTTCTTCTAGGTTCCATTTCATTGATTTCTGCTCTAATCTTTATTATTTCTCTTCTCCTGCTTGGTTTTGACTTTATTTGCTCTTCTTTCTCCAGATCCTTTATGTGTAAGATTAGCTTGTGCATTTGTGATTTTTCTAGTTTTTTGAGAGAGGTTTGGATGGCTATGTACTTCCCTCTAAGGATGGCCTTTGCAGTATCCCATAGGTTCTGAAGCAATGTGTTTTCATTTTCATGGGTTTGCATGAATTATTTAAGTTCCTCTTTAATTTCCTGGTTGATGCATTCATTCTTTAGCAAGGTGTTTTTTAACCTCCAAGTGTTTGTGTACCTTCCAAATTTTTCCTTGTTTCAAAGTTCCAGTTTCAAAGCATTGTGTCCTGAAAATATGCAGGGAATAATTCCAATCTTTTGGTATCAGTTGGGACCTGATTTGTGATCCAGGATGTGATCTATTCTGGAGAAAGTTCCATGTGCACTCAAGAAGAATGAGTATTCTGTTGTTTTAGGATGGGGTGTTCTGTATATATCTACGAAGTCCATCTGGTCCAATGTGTCATTTAGAGCTCTTGTTTCTTTGTTGATACTATGCTTAGATGATGTGTCTATTGCTGTGAGTGAAGTGTTGAAGTCTCCTACTATTACTGTATTATTATCCCTAAGATTCTTTATTTTGGTTATTAGATGGTTTGTGTGGTTGGCGGCTCCCATGTTGGGGGCATATATATTTACAATTGTTAGATTTTTATGTTGGATAGACCCTTTCAGTATGATATAGTGTCCCTCCACATCTCTTAATTATGGTCTTTGGCTTAAAATCTAATATGTCTGATAGGAGAATTCCTACCCCAGCTTTCTTTTGAGGTCCCAATGATAAATGGTACTCCATCTTCTCACTTTCAATCTGGAGGTGTCTTTAGATTCAAAATGAGTTTCTTGTAGATAGCATATGGATGGGTCCTGATTTTTATCCAATCTGAAGCCCTGTGCCCTTTGATGGCAGCATTAAGCCCATTCACATTGAGAGTAACTATTAAAAGATATGAATTATATATATATATATATATATATATATATATATATATATATATATATATATATATATATATGAATGAATTTATGTGCCATCATATGGCCTGTAAAGTCCCTGTTTCTGTAGATTGTCTCTGTAAATTTCTGGTCTATATTACTCTTGGGGTCTTTCTTCTTTTATGGAACACCTCTTAATATTTCTTTCTTCTATTTTTATATTACTATAGGCTTTTATTTTTCTATTTAAACTTTTTATGATGTTATGTTAGTCACCATAGAGTACATCCTTAGTTTTTGATGTAATGTTCCATGATTCATTGTTTGTGTATAACATCCAGTGCTCCATGCAATATGTGCCCTCCTTAATTCCCATCACCGGCCTAGCCCAATCCCCCACCCTCCTCCCCTCTGAAGCCCTCTGTTTGTTTCCCAGAGTCCATAATCTCTCATGCTTCATTCCCCCTTATGTTTACCCCCTTCATTCTTCCCTTCCTTCTCCTACTGATGTCCTTGCTATTTTATATGTTCCATAAATGAGTGAAACCCTGTGAAAATTGTCTTCCTCTGCTTGACTTATTTCACTTAGCATAATCCCCTCCAATCCCATCCATGTTCGGTAATTGTTCTTTCTGATGGCCAAGTAATATTCCATTGTGTATATGGACCACATCTTCTTTATCCATTCATCTGTTAAAGGGCATCTCAGCTCCTTCCACAGTTTAGCTATTGTGGACAATGCTGCTATGAACATTGGGGTGCATATGGCCCTTCTCTTCACTACGTCTGTATCTTTGGGGTAAATACCCAGTAGTGCAATGGCTGGGTCATAGGGTAGCTCTATTTGTAACTTTTTAAGGGACCTCCACACTGTTTTTCAAAGTGACTGTACCAACTTGCATCCCCACCAACAGTGTAAGAGGGATCCCCTTTTTCCACATCCTCTCCAACATTTGTTGTTTCTTGCCTTGTCCATTTTTGCCATTCTAACTGGTGTAAGGTGGTATCTCAATGTGGTTTTGATTTGAATTTCCCTGATGACTAATGATTTTGAACATTTCTTCATGTATCTGTTAGCAATTTGTATGTCTTCTTCGGAAAAGTGTCTGTTCATATCTTCTGCCCATTTTTATATTTGATTATTTGTTTTTCACGTATTGAGTTTGAGAAGTTCTTTGTAGATCTTGAATACCAGTCTTTTATCTGTAGTGTCATTTGCAAATATCTTCTCCCATTCCGTGGGCTGCCTCTTAGTTTTGTTGATGATTTCCTTGGCTGTGCAGAAGCTTTTATGGTGATGAAGTCCCACAAGTTCATTTTTTCTTTTGTTTCTCTTGCCTTTGGAGACGTGACATGAAAGAAGTTGCTGTGGCCAAGGTCGAAGAGGTTACAACCTATGTTCTCCTCTATGATTTTGATGGATTCCTGTCTCACATTGAGGTCTTTCATTCATTTGGAGTTTATCTTTGCGTATGGTGTGAGAGAGTGGTCATGTTTCATTCTTTTGTATATAGCTGTCCAGTTTTCCCAGCACCATTTATTGAAGAGACTGTTTTTCCCACTGGATGTTTTTTTCCTGCTTCATCAAAGATCAGTTGGCCATAAAGTCAAGGGTCCATTTCTGGCATCTCTGTTCTGTTCCATTGGCCTATGTGTCTGTTTTCGTGCCAGTATCATGCTGTCTTGGTGATCACCATTTGTAGTATAGCTTGAAATCAGGCAACATGATTCACCCAGCTTTGTTTTTCTTTTTCAACATTTCCTTGGTGTTTTGGGGTCTTTTCTAGTTCCACACAAATTTTAGGATTGTTTGTTCCAGCTCTTTGAAAAATGTCATTGGTATTTTGATCGGGATGGCATTGAAAGTGTAGATTGCTCTGGATAGCATAGACGTTTTAACTATGTTTATTCTTCTAATCCATGAACGTGGAATGTTTTTCCATCTTTTTGTGTCTTCTTCAATGTCTTTAAAGAGTGATCTGTAGTTTCTAGAGTATAGATCTTTTACCTCTCTGGTTAAGTTTATTTGGAGATATCTTATGGTTTTTGGTGATGTTGTAAATGGAATCGATTCCCTAATTTCTCTTTCTTCAGTCTCATTGTTTGTGCATAGAAATGCAACTGATTTCTGAGCCTTGATTTTGTATTCTGCCACATTACTGCATTGTTGTATGAGATTTAATAATTTGGGGGTGGAGACTTTTGGGTTTTCCATATAAAGTATCATGTCATGTGTGAAGAGAGAGAGTTTGACTTCTTCTTTGCCAATTTGAATACCTTTTATTCTTTTTCGTTGTCTGATTGCTGTTGCTAGGACTTCTAGTACTATGTTGAACAATAATGGTGAGAATGAGCATCCTTGTCGTGTTCCTGATCTTAAGAGAAAGGATTTCAGCTTTTCTCCATTGAGAATGATATTCTCTGTAGGCTTTTCATAGATGGTTTTTATGAAATTGAGGAATGTATCCTATATCCCCACACTCTGAAGGGTTTTAATCAGGAAAGGATGCTGTATTTCATCACATGCTTTTTCTGCATCAATTGAAAGGATCATATGGTTCTTGTCTCTTCTCTTATTAATGTGATCTATCACACTGATCAAGTTGCGAATGTGGAACCACCCTCGCATCCCAGGGATGAATCCCACTTGGTCATGATGGATAATCCTTTTAATGTACTGTTGGATCCTATTAGCTAGGATCTTGCTGAGAATTTTGGCATCCATATTAATCAGGGATATTGGTCAGGAATTCTCTTTTTTTTTGATGGGGTCTTTGCCTGGTTTGGGGATCAAGGTCACACTGGCCTCGTAGAATGAGTTTGGTAGATTTCCTTCTGTTTCTATTGTTTGAAACAGCTTCAGGAGAATAGATAGTATTTCTTCTTTGAATGTTTGGTAGAATTCCCCGGGAAATCCGTCAGTCCCTGGACTCTTGTTTTTGGGGAGGTTTTTGATCACTGCTTCAATCTCTTCATGATTAATCAGTCTGTTTAAATAATCAATTTCTTCCTGTTTCAGTCTTGGTAGTTTATAGGTTTCCAGGAAGGCATCCATTTCTTCTGGGTTGTTTAATTTCTTGTCATATAGTTATTGATAATAGTTTCTAATGATTGTTTCTATTTCCTTGGTGTTGGTCGTGATCTCTCCTGTTTCATTCATAATTTTATTAATTTGGGTACTTTCTCTATTCTTTTGAATAAGTCTGGCTAGTGGCTTATTGATCTTATTTATTCTTTCAAAGAACCACCTTCTCATTATGTTGTTGTGCCCTACTGTGCTCCTGGTTTCTAATTCATTGATCTCTCCACTAATCTTGATCAGTTGCCTTCTCGTGTGTGGTTTAGGCCTGTTCTTCTGCTCCATCTCCAGCCTCTTAAGGTGAGGATATAAGGACTGCATTTTAGATTGTTCCATTCTTTTGAGTGAGGCTTGGATGGCTATGTATTTTCCCTACAGGACTGCCTTTGTAGTGTCCCATGGGTTTTGGACCATTGTGTTTTCATTCTCATTGGTTTCCATAAATTGTTTAAATTGATTTTTGATTTCCTGGTTTATCGAATCATTCTTGAGCATGATGGTTCTTAGTTTCCAAGTGTTTGTGCTTCTTCCAAATTTCTCCTTGTGATTGAGTTCCTGTTTCAAAGCAAAATGTGAGAATATGCAGGGAATAATCTCAGTCTTTTGGTATCAGTTGAGACCTGTTTTGTGACCCAGTATATGGTCTATTCTGGAGAAAGTTCCATGTGCATTCGAAAAGAATGGGTATTTGGTAGTTCTAGGCTGTAGTGTTCTGCATATATCTATGAGGTCCATCTGGTCCAGTATGTCATTTGAAGCTCTTGTTTCTTTGTTGATTTTCTGCTTAGATTATCTGTCTATTGCTGAGAGCAGAGTGTTGAGGTCCCCTACTATTAACGTATTACTATCTAATGTCTCTTTATTCTGTTTAAGAGTTGGCTTGTGTATCTAGCTGCTCCCCTGTTGGGGGCATAGATATTTATGATTGTTAGATCCTCTTGTTGGATACACCCTTTAAGAATAATATAGTGTCCTTCTGTATCTCTAACTACAGTCTTTAGCCTAAAATCTAATATATCTCATATGAGAATTTCTACTTCAGCTTTCTTTTGAGGTCTGTTGGCATGAAAAATGGTTCTCTATCACTTCACTTTCAGTCTGGATGTATCTTTAGGTTCAAAATGAGTCTCTTGTAGACAGCAAATGGATGGGTCATGTCTTTTTATCCAATCTGCACCCCTGTGCCATTTTATGGGAGCGTTTAGGCCATTCACGTTGAGAGTGATTATTGAGAGATATGATTTTAATGATGTCATGCTGCCTGTGAAGTCTTTGTTTCTATAGATTGTAAATTTCTGTTCTGTATTACTCTTGGGGTCTTTTTACTTTTATAGAAACTCCCCCTTAATATTTCTTGTAGGGTTGGCTTGGTGGTCACATATTCTTTTAGTTTGTATTGGTCCTGGTAGCTGGGGGCATCATGTTGCCTGATTTCAAGCTATACTACAAAGCTGTGATCACCAAGACAGCATGGTACTGGCACAAAAAAAGAAAAGACACATAGATCAATGGAACAAAATAAAGGGCCCATTAACTCTCTGGTCAGCTTATCCTCAACAAATCAGGAAAAAAAATTCATTGAGAAAAAAAAAGTCTCTTCAATAAATGGTGCTGGGAAAATTGGAAAGACACAGGCAGAAGAATGAAACTGGACAATTCTCTTACACCATACCCAAAGATAAAAAAAGTCTCTTCAATAAATGGTGCTGGGAAAATTGGAAAGACACAGGCAGAAGAATGAAACTGGACAATTCTCTTACACCATACCCAAAGATAAACTCCAAATGGATGAAAGACCTCAATGTGAGACAAAAATCCATCAAAATCTCAGAGAAGAACATAAGCAGTAATCTCTTCGACACTGGCCACAATGACCTCTTTCAAGACATGTCTCTGAAGGCAAGGGAAACAAAAGCAAAAATGAACTTTGAGACTTTATCAAGATAAAGAGCTTCTGCACAGCAAAAGAAACAGTCAACAAAACTAAGAGGCAACCCACGGAATGGGAGAAGATATTTGCAAATAATATTTTGAATAAAGGGCTGGTATCTAAGATCTATAAAGAAATTCTCAAACTCAACACCCAAAGAACAAATAATCCAGTCAAGAAATGGGCAGAAGACATGAATAGACACTTCACCAAAGAAGCATAGAAATAGCCAACAGACACGAAAAAATGTTCAACATCAGGGGCGCCTGGGTGGCTCAGTCGTTAAGCGTCTGCCTTCGGCTCAGGGCGTGATCCCGGCGTTCCGGGATCGAGCCCCACGTCAGGCTTCTCCACTAGGAGCCTGCTTCTTCCTCTCCCACTCCCCCTGTTTGTGTTCCCTCTCTCGCTGGCTGTCTCTCTCTGTCTAATAAATAAATAAATAAATCTTTAAAAAAAAATGTTCAGGGGCGCCTGGGTGGCACAGCGGTTAAGCGTCTGCCTTCGGCTCAGGGCGTGATCCTGGCGTCATGGGATCGAGCCCCACATCAGGCTCTTCCGCTATGAGCCTGCTTCTTCCTCTCCCACTCCCCCTGCTTGTGTTCCCTCTCTCGCTGGCTGTCTCTATCTCTGTCGAGTAAATACATAAAGTCTTAAAAAAAAAAAAAAAAAGAAAATAACCGTTTAAAAAAAAAATGTTCAACATCATTAGCCATCAGGGAAATTCAAATCAAAACCACATGAGATACCACCTTACACCAGTTAGAATGGCAAAAATTAACAAGGCAGGAAACAACAAATGTTGGTGAGAATGTGAAGCAAGGGGAACCCTCTTACACTGTTGCTGGGGATGCAAGCTGGTACAGCCACTCTGGAAAACAATACGGAGGTTCCTCAAGGTGTTAAAAATAGAGCTACCCTATGACCCAGCAATTGCATACTAGGGATTTATCTCAAAGATATAGACGTAGTGAAAATAAGGGGCCCATTCACCCCAAGGTTCATAGTGGCAATGCCCACAATAACCAAACCATCGAAGAAGCTGAGATGCCCTACAACAGATGAATGGATAAAGGAGATGTGGTCCATATAGACGATGGAATATTACTCAGCCCTCAGAAAAGATGAATACCCACCATTTGCATTTACATGTATGGAACTGGAGGGGATTATGCTAAGTGAAATAAGTCAAGCAGAGAAAGACAATTTTCATATGGTTTCTCTCCTATGTGGAACATAAGGAATAGAGCAGAGAACCACAGGGCAAGAGAGGGAAAACTGAATGGGAAGAAATCAGAGAGGGAGAAAAACCATGATAAACTCTGGACTCTGGGAACCAAAGTGAAGGTGACAGAATGGAGTGGAGTAGAGGGATGTGTAACTGAGTGACGGGTATTAAGGAGGGCATGTGTGGTGATGAGCACTGGATATTACACACAACTAATGAATCATTGAACACTACATCACTACATCAAAAACTAATGCTAATTGAACATAATAATGAGAAATAAATAAATATTATTATCTTCAATAAAAAAAAATCCCTGTCACCAGTATTTGCAAAAACAGTTTACAGAATGCTTTACATATGTTATGTCCTGAGTCAATTTAAGATGAATATGATCTCAAGGCATGGGAAAATCAGACACTTACAGTGAGGTGGGGTTGTCTGTATCTCACTATGGATACTTCAACTATGTTTCCTGAATACTATGATATTTTTATTTAGATTATACTAAAGAATTCAGTTTGGAAACAGTGTTCAGGAAATCTATATCTATGACTACCACAGGTACTTATTTCAAAACTCAGCCCTCTCTTTGTTTTCCTAGGAGGAGATGCTAAGAGTTCTTATAGCCCTAGAGTTTTCTTCCAGGTAGGACTGTAGCCAAAGCACCATGATCCTGACTTGTACTCAAGGCTACAAGTAACATAATGAGGACAGACCACTGGGTCTAAATGTTTCATTTCTATTTCAGTAGAAGAAATTGTCACTAGCAAAGGATAGGCTTAGTGTAACCTTTTCTTCATCAAAGGGCTTGGTCCCTTATGTTTTCCTTCTCTCCCATGCAAAAGAAGTAGTGGAGAATCTTCTGGGATTTAGAGGAAAGAATTAAAACCATGCTCAGAGTTTAGGTTGTCCACACACCTCATAAAATAACTTTTTAAGGTAAATTATAAAAGAAATCTATAAAGACATAAAATTTTGAGATACAGAGTCCTTTTAAGTCTCAAAGAAAATCTAAACCAAATTGAACAAAAGATGTTACATGATGGCTTACAGAATGACAACATGAAGAGCTACTTGGATACTGTCCCCCACAAAATAACTATAACCATTGACAATTATTAAACAAACAAACATTTGTAGTCTCTATAAATTGTCCTCAGCACATATAGCAAATGAAGAAACTTTTTTTTGAGAGAGAGAGAGCAAGAGCATGAGCGGGGGGTGCGGGAGGGGGCAGAAGGAGACGGAGAGAGAGAATCCCAAGCAGGCTCCATGCTCAACACAGAGCCTGATGCAGGGCTCAGTCTCACAATGCTAAGACCATGATCTGAACTGAAATCAAGAATTGGACACCTTACAGTAACATAATATAATAAAAAAATATTATTAAAATAAAAAAAAAGAATTGGACACTTAACTGACTGAGTCACCCAGGCACCCCACAGAAACTTTTGTTCAAGAAAATCTACTAAATCTCAGTAATAACTAAAAGTCAACATTTTGCATACCTCCAGCCCTACAATGCAGAAGCTACAAGACATGGGGGCTCCATTGTTCCATCCTGCTCTCACTGGAGAGGCAGGCAATGATTCCACCTCAGGTGCAACAGGCCTAGAATACTGGGACCCTGATCACCTTTGCCCCAGCTCATTTGTAGGATAGAAAATCCATGGTGGAGAGGCAATTTAAGAAGACTAGCAGTTGCCAGCCCAGCACAACACCCTACTTATACAGGAAGAATGCCACTCCAAGAGAAGCAGATAACTGTCCCCACCCCCAGCTCCAGAGCAGTAGCTCAGAGATTTTGACCAAAGGAAGGGGCAGGCCAAAAAAACAGAGGACTCTGACATTCTCACCAAAGGAACTGCCTTTATTCAGAACAGAGGTTGGGGAAGTTCAGACCTAAAAGCGCTCTGGAAAATAAGGGAGATTTTATTGGCAAGCAGTTAAGAAGAGGCTGCTTATCCATGACAGCAGTATGCTGACCAGGAGCAGCTGCCAGCTAGTTTACCAGAAAGAACCAAGAAAGTGAGGGCTAAGCAGAGCCCTCCTGGGTTCAGAACAAGCTTCAAAGACTCCCTCAAAAACTAACCCTGTAATGGGGCTTGGAAATAATTGAATCTGATCAATCAAGAGAATTGAGAGTTCAAAAATAAACCCATCAGTGTATGGTCAATTGATTCCAGACCAGGTGTCAAGACATTTCACTGAGGAAACAATAGTCTTTTCAACAAATGGTGCTGGGAGCACTACATATCCACATGTAAAAGAATGAAATTGTCCCTTACCTACAGCATTTAGAAAAATAACTTGAAATGGATCAAAACCTAACTGAGGAGCTAAAAATATAAAACCCTTAGAAGAAACACAACTTCAGCATTCATGGAAATCTAGTCTAAGGTACATATTTATAGCACCAGCCCTTAAGAGGCATCCAGTGTAAGGGAGGACAGAGAACACTTGACCTGGTCTCAACTGGAATATTACATTCTCAGAGATATAGGATCCTACTGTCTGAGAGGTCCTACTTACTAAACATGGTGGTCATGTGTCACTTTGGCAAACAACGCCATACTTGTTAGTATACTAGTTGATTTTTTGGAAGGGATTCCCCCAATACACATAGTGTTTGAGCTCTCTTGTTACTGACACCAAAGCAACATGCATCCCTTTTCTAGCTTCCTGGAATAGCCAAGGAGCAGACACATGGTTAGGATCAGCAATATGAACAATTCTTCATGGGAATTTGAATCTTGAATGACTAAAGACACAGGGACATCTAGAGGTCATATTAATCACAGCAGTTGTGATGGGTTCCTACTGTCTGCTCCACCAGACACCTGTGTTTTTTCATGAATTAAAATATAAATTTGAGGTTTGGGCTGTTTATTCAGTTCATAATATGACTACCAAGGCATGCATTTAAAAATGAAATCTTGGGGTGCCTCAGTGGCTCCATTGGTGAAGCGTCCAACTCTTGATTTCAGTTCAGGTCATGATTTCAGGTTCGTGAGATCAAGCCCCACATCAGGCTCCACACTCAGCATGGAGTGTGCTTGAGATTCTCTCCCTTTGCTCCTCCCACCTCTCAAATAAATAAATCTTTAAAATAATGAAATCTTCCCATCTGCAAAAACATGGATGGATCTAGAGGGTATTATGCTAAGTGAAATAAGTCAGACAGAGAAAGACGAATACCATATAATTTCAGTAATATGTAGAATCTAAAAAACAAAGAAGAACAAAAACAGACTCATAAATACAGACAACAAACTGATGGTTGCCAGAGGGGAGGGCAATGGGAGATGGGCAGTGTAGGTGAAGGGGACTAAGAGGCACAAACTTATAGTTATAAAATAAATAAAACATAAGGATGAAAAGTACAGCGTAAGGAATGTAGTCAATAATATTGTGATAACATTGTATGGTGACAGATGGTAGCCACACTTTTCATGGTAAGCATTACATAATGTATAGAATTGTCAAATCACTATGTTGTATACCTGAAACTAATATAATATATCATGTCAACTATATTTCAATAATAAAAAAGACTCAAAGTAAAATTAATAATAATTAAATCTCATGTGAAATTTGTAATTGAAAAAAATTTTGACAAGAAAATCAAGATTTTTTAATAACACACAGAGATGAAATATTTGACCTGAAAAACTGAACATAGGACTCAGGGAGAGAAAGGGGAGAAGTGACTGATTTTTTAAAATTCCCTGATTCCTTTTATAGGCATTTTTATTATTACAATCTTTGCTGCATGCTATATGGATGTTTCTAGTTAGAATTAACAAAGATTCATGGGCTATTTGTAGAAAGTTCATGTATAATTTTCTAAATACTTATTTTTTGCCTGAAGGAGAAAGAAATTCGAGGGTGAGTTGGAGCAGTGTCACAAGGGAGAACAAGGAGGAGACCAATGGAGGGAGGAATGTGCATTGCCCTGGTGACTTGTCTGAACCCCAAAGAAAGTCCAAGTTCAAGTTCCAGCAGAGCTACATAGGATTTGTCTGAGAAATGGTGTCAGAGTACAAGACAGAGCCATTTTCTCTCCCCTCCTCTCATTGCCAATCATGCAAATAGCTCAAATTTGATTTCCAAGATCTCCGGGCAGCAAGAGAATGGATATTGGTGGGGGGAAAGTACTGGGATGCAAGCAAGCAAGGAAGAGTTTAGAACAGGATGGTGAGCAGATTTCTTGTTTTACTGTTTCATTTGAGGAGCAGAGGGCAAGGAGAGTAGCTGGGGAATAGATCAGAGTCTGTGGTTTGGGGATCCCGGAGCAGACAACACAGTTGGTGTCAGAGGTCAGCAGATGGAATTAGGGGAGAGGACTTGGCCCTCCAAATCTCAGGGCAGAGGGACCTGCCAGCCCAGAGCTCAGAACATTCCCTGAGACAACTCAGCCACTTGGGCAGGCCCAGGAGAAGCCCGAGCTGGAGGAAAGATTTGGTCGTTTGCTGTCCCCAACTCTGCTTTTCTTGGTTCAGTGTCCACATCAACAGCAGCCTCCAGATGACTGACCGCTGCTCCCTCCACAGCACCCAGAGCCCCCCGAGGGCTGGGTTCAGCAGCCAGAGCTCTGGTGTCTGTGACGGTGGGACCTGTGTGGCCTGTGGTGGCTCAGGCAGCAGCCACCACCCTCAGAGCTACAGCAGCCCCCACCCCCAGAGCTGGAGCCGCAGCAGCCCCCAGAGCTGACACTGCAGCAGGAAGAGACGGGGGGGAGCATTTTGGGGGACACTTTGGGGGACATTTAGGAGCGGGGCACTTGGGAGGGGGCTGGCACTGCTGCTAGTTCTGGCAGGACATCTTGGCAGTCAGGGTCAGGTGCTGAGGGAGAGTCACACAGTTAGTCAGACTCAGAACACACAGGTCTCCCTTGTTTTACCATCATTTCTTTAACCTACATTTTTTAAAGCCTGTTCAAGATAAGTCATGAGGAAATTATCTCTAAAATAGCCTGTCAATTGCTTTCACATTATCTCATTTGAACCTTAGGAGCTTTTTCACAAAACAGACACAGTTACTTCTCTTAACAAAGCACAGAGGACAGCTGTATCAACAAAGTCACCCAAAATCCGTGTCCTTTAAGTGGAGAAGGCAAAATGTGCATTCACAAAGTGTGACTCAAGTCCATGCTCTGCACCATTCTGAATTCTGGAAATGTCCCACCAAGGAGCCAGGTTAGAGTGACAGTGTTCTTTGCTGAGCAAGAAATAAGGGTCCCCTTTTGGAGGAACTTTATGGCTAGCTTTTCAACAGATATATATTATTATCATATATCATATACTATATATAATATCATATAAATAACATATAACTATCCCATATAATTATATATAATACATATATATACATTTATAGTTGGGTTAACCAGCTCATACGATGACCCTTGGCATACATATACACATATATAAAACAGGTTACCCAAATCATTCTAGAAATGTAGAAGTGAGGCGAGACCTGACTGTGGCAAGTTGGGATATGCTATGTACTCTCTACAGCACACAGCCTCCTTTCTTTTCCACACCTTACAACAGTAAATTTCAATTCATTATTCATTATTCACTATCATTACCGTTATTCGTTATTCACTATCCAACTTCGGGCTTTCTGACACAGATGCCCACACACCCTTCCTGACCTGCTAGCGACACCTGCTGGGGTTAAGACCCATGCATGTCTGGATTTATGCTTCCTCTGTTCACTGCTTGAGAGTCACTGCGACTCCAGTAGAAGATTTGGGGAAGGGACACAGTTGATTTCTCTAAAGTAAACTCTTCCCTCTGACAGGAAGAACTGTTTAACTTACCAAAAACCTGAGAAACTTAAAAAGATACAGAACTGATTTTATTTAGAGCACGGACACACAAATCATCCTGCTGTCTCCTATCTCTCCTGTC
Source organism: Ursus americanus (assembly GCF_024610735.1). Lineage (NCBI taxonomy): Eukaryota > Metazoa > Chordata > Mammalia > Carnivora > Ursidae > Ursus > Ursus americanus. The sequence continues at coordinate 72,298,116 of NC_142138.1, read as the reverse complement.
TCATAGCTCATCCCCCTTCATCAGAATTTCTAGACTTTCTGTCCCTCTCTATCTCCCCCACTCCGAAGGCTCCGTCCCTCCTGTCCCTTGCTCTGGTCTGAGCTCCCTCTGTGGAAGGTGCTACTCTCAGTCTCAGGGGACAGTTACTGGTGCACAGGCAGCACTGGGTCTGTCAGCACCTCAGGAGAGGAGTGTATAGAGGTGCTCTGACTCCGAGGTCTTCTTATCCTGACCTTGGGCTCTGTGCTTAGCCTGTGAGACAGAACCTGGGCATGAGTACCTGTCACCTACATGGTCCTGTGACAGGTGGTGACTGGCAGCTCCTCCCTGCCTTCTTCCATGGGGCTCAAGGCAGCTGCTCCCAGCTAGGAATAGGACTGCTTAGAAATGGGGTAGAGGGTAAATTCCTGCCATCATCTGCCACCTTATTATCCTCAGTGATTCCTGCCTCTCACTCTCTTTCTTGGAGTTTGGTCCCCCAACCCTTCCCCTTCTCCTTCCTGCAATGTTAATTCATTAGCTCTAGACCTCCTAGATTGAACAATGAAACATAGATGCTTCCAAGCTTTTTCACATGTGTTCCAGTCACTTTGCCATTGGGAGTGAGTATATCTGTGCATTCTAACAGGTGTCTGTGTTTGTTTCTAAATGTGGTGTATGCATTAGGTGTGTGTTGTGTTGAGCTCACATTCCAAAATTGCTTTACCTCTTAAAATTGACTTGAGCTTGGAAAAATTATTTAGGAGTTAAGTTTGGGGCTCTGAAGTCAGATATCCTGGACATGAATTCTAGCTCTGACACTATTTATATAACTTAGGGAAAATCTTTTAACCTCTCTGCCTCAGTCTCCTCATCTGTGAAACAGTGACTTTAATAACCTCTACTTCATGAGTTCACTAAAAGTATTAAATGGGATAACATATTTGAAGCTCATAGAACTTTGCCTTGCACATTTTATGCATGCCAAAAACCATCATCATCATCATCATCATCATCATCATCATCATTATTTTCCCTAATCAACTTCTATATGCATGCTGTGGCAATCAACAGATTTTTCTCTCTCTCTCTCTCTTTTTTTTTTTTTGTCAAGTGCAAAGCCAAAATTTGCATAAGACTTTAGAGTTTACAGATAGTTTTTCCATATGACTTAGGCCATCAACATAAGACCTGGAACATGCAGACACATGTGGTGAAGACTTTACTTTGCAGAAGTCTGGCCCTATGTTGCCTGAGAATAACTCTTCTCTTCCTGCTCACATTATTAAAAGGCTTATGTATAAGGGAGTAGTCAGGATATCAGTTCCTTGGCTCACATAGGTAAGTCTTACTTAGGAGCTGAGCACTGATTCTTAAGGTAATTGGCCCGAGGGTTCATACAGCCCATGCCTCTAGTGATATGGTACCCAAACCATCCATCAGTTTGATTAAGATCTGGGTGAGAAGTTGACAGCTTGTTTGGAAGCTCATAAGGATTTGTCTGCTTGCCTTGGCTATGTGATATCAATGACTGGTATTCAATTTAATAAGAGAAAAATTTATTAAGCGAAGGATTGGCTTTTAGGTCTTCTCTTATCAGGGACTGGGTGTGAGACCTAGAGTGGAAATAGAAGGTGAATTATAAGTAACGAAATATGTCTCACATTGGAAAGTTATAGAAGTAACTGTGATCATTTATTATCTAATTTATTTTGACTGTGCCTATCTATAATCTAGTAGCTGCTTAATAAATTGTTGAAAGTGTTCAATTATTTTTTTATTTCTTCACTTTCTTTTTTTTATAAAAATATTTTTTATTATATTATGTTAGTCACCATACAGTACATCCCTGGTATTTGATGAAAAGTTCCATGATTCATTAGTTGCATATAACACCCAGTGCACGATGCAATACATGCCCTCCTTACTACCCATCACCAATCTATCCCATTCCCCCATCTATCCCATTCCCCCACCCCCCTCCCCTCTGAAGCCCTCAGTTTTTTCTCAGGGTCCATACTCTCTCATGCTTCATTCCCCCTTCTGGTTACCCCCCCTTTCTTTATCCCTTTCTTCTCCTACCGATCTTCCTACTTCTTATGTTCCATAAATGAGTGAAACCATGATAATAGTCCTTCTCTGCTTGACTTATTTCACTTAGCATTATCTCCTCCAGTGCCGTCCATGTTGCAGCAAATGTTGAGAAACCATTCTTTTTGATAGCTGAGTAATATTCCATTGTATATATGGACCACATCTTATTAATCCAGTCATCTGTTGAAGGGCATCTCGGCTCCTTCCACGATTTAGCTATTGTGGACAATGCTGCTATGAACATTGGGTGCATATGGCCCTTCTCTTCACTACATCTGTATCTTTGGGGTAAATACCCAGTAGTGCAATTGCTGCATCATAGGATAGCTCAATTTTTAACTTTTTAAGGGACCTCCACACTCTTTTCCAGAGCAGCTGTACCAACTTGCATTCTATTTCTCCACATCCTCTCCAACAATTGTTGTTTCTTGCCTTGTCCATTTTTGCCATTCTAACTGGCGTAAGGTGGTATCTCAGTGTGGTTTTGATTTGAATTTCACTGATGGCTAATGATTTTGAACATTTTTTCATGTGTCTGCTAGCCATTTGTATGTCTTCATTGGAAAAGTGTCTGTTCATATCTTCTGCCCATTTTATGATTTGTTTATTTGTTTCTTGTGTATTCAGTTTGAGAAGTTCTTTGTAGATCTTGTGTATTGAGTTTCAGAAGTTCTTTGTAGATCTTGGATACCAGTCTTTTATCTGTAGTGTCATTTGCAAATATCTTCTCCCATTCCATGGGCTGCCTCTTAGTTTTTTTTAACTGTTTCCTTGGCTCTGCAGAAGCATTTTATGTTGAGGAAGTCCCACGAGTTTATTTTTTCTTTTGTTTCTCTTGCCTTTGGAGATGTGTCATGAAAAAGGTTGCTGTGGCCAATGTCGTAGAAGTAGCTGCCTATGTTCTCCTCTAGGATTTTGATGGATTCCTGTCTCACATCGAGGACTTTCATCCATTTGGAGTTTATCTTTGTGTATGATGTGAGAGAGTGGTCAAGTTTCAATCTTTTGCATGAAGATGTCCAATTTTCCCAGCACCATTTGTTGAAGAGACTGTCTTTTTTGCACTGGATGTTTTTTCCTGCTTCATCAAAGATTAGTTGCCCAAAGAGCCGAGGGTCCATTTCTGGGCTTTCTATTTGTTCCATTGGACTATGTGTCTGTTTTTGTGCCAGTACCATGCTGTCCTTGGGATCACAACTTTGTAGTATAGCTTGAAATCAGGCAACGTGATGCCCCCAGCTTTGTTTTTCCTTTTCAACAATTCCTTGGCAATTTGGGGCCTTTTCTGGTTCCACACAAATTTAAGGCCCATTTGTTCCAGTTCTTTGAAAACTGTCATTGGTATTTTGATCGGGATGGCATTGAAAGTATAGATTTCTCTGGGTAGCATGGACATTTTAACTATGTTAATTCTTCCGATCCATGAGCATGGAATGTTTTTCCATCTTTTTGTGTCTTCTTCAATGTCTTTCAAGAGTGATTTGTAGTTTCTAGAATATAGATACTTTATGTCTCTGGTTAAGTTAATTCCAAGATAACATATGATTTTTGGTGCTATTGTAAATGGAATGGATTCCCTAATTTCTCTTTCTTCAGTCTCATTATTCATGTATAGAAATGCAACTGATTTCTTCTTTTTTTAATATTTTCTTTATTTATTTGACAGAGAGATAGAGACAACAAGCGAGAGAGGGAACACAAGCAGGGGGAGTGGGAGAGGAAGGAGCAGTCTTCCAGAGGAGGAGCCTGATGTGGGGCTCGATCCCAGAATGCCGGGATCACACCCTGAGCGGAAGGCAGACGCTTAATGACTGCACCACCCAGGCACCCCAGAAATGCAACTGATTTCTGAGCATTGATTTTGTATCCTGCCACGTTGCTGAATTGCTCTATAACTTCTAATAGTTTGGGAGTGGAGTCTTTTGGGTTTTCCATATAGAGTATCATGTCATCTGCGAAGAGAGACATTTTGACTTCTTCTTTGTCAATTTGGATACCTTTTATCCCTTTTTGTAGTCTGATTGCTGTTGCAAGGACTTCTAGTACTATGTTGAATAATAATGGCGAGAGTGGGCATCCTTGTCGTGTTCCTGATCTTAAGGGAAAGGCTTCCAGCTTTTCCCATTGAGAATGATATTTGCTGTAGGCTTTTCATAGATGGTTTTTATGAGATTGAGGAATGTACCCTCTATCCCTACACCCTGTAGGGCTTTAATCAGGAAAGGATGATGTATTTTGTCAAATGTTTTTCTGCATCTATTGAGAGGATCATATGATTCTTGGCTTTTTTCTTGTTGATATAATCTATCACACTGATAGATTTGCGAATGTTGAACCACCCTTGATTCCCAGGGATGAATCCCAGTTGGTCATGATGGATAATCCTTTTAATGTACTGTTGGATCCTATTAGCTAGGATCTTGTTGAGAATTTTGGCATCCATATTCATTAGGGATATCAGTCTGCCATTCTCCTTTTTGATGGGGTCTTTGCCTGGTTTGGGGATCAAGGTAATATTGGCCTCATAGAATGAGTTTGGTAGATTTCCTTCTGTTTCTATTGTTTGAAACAGCTTTAGGAGAATAGGTATTATTTCTTCCTTGAATGTTTGGTAGAATTCCCCGGGGAATCCATCAGGCTCTGGAGTTTTGTTTTTTGGAAGGTTTTTCATCACTGTCAATATCTTCACAATTATATGGTGTGTTTAAAAAAATCAATTTCTTCCTGTTCCAGTCTTGGGAGTTTATAGGTTTCCAGGAAGGCCTCCATCTCTTCAAGGTTGCTTAATTTACTGGCATAAAGCTGTTGATAAAAGTTTCTAATGATCCTTTCTATTTCATTGGTGTTGGCTGTGACCTCTACCTTTTCATTCATAATTTTATTAAGTTGGGTCCTTTCTCTATTCTTTTGAATAAGTCTTGCCAGTGGCTTATCTATTTTATTTATTCTTTCAAAGAACCAGCTTCTAGTTCTGTTGATCTGCTCTATTGTGCTCTTGGTTTCTAATTCATTGATCTCTGCTCTAATCTTGATCAACTGCTTTCCCGTGCATGGATTAGGCCTGGTCTTCCGTTGCTGTTTCAGCTTCTTGAGGTGAGAATATAAAAACTGCATTTTAGATTTTTCTATTCTTTTGTGAGGCTTGGATAGCTATGAATTTTCCCCTTAGGACTGCCTTTGCCGTGTTCCATAGGTTTTGGACCATTGTGTTTTCATTCTCATTGGTCTCCATAAATTGTTTAAATTGATTTTTGATTTCCTGGTTTATTGAATCATTCTTGAGGGGTGGTTCTTAGTTTCCAAGTGTTTGAGTTTCTTCCAAATTTTTCCTTGTGGTTGAGTTCCAATTTCAAAGCATTGTGGTCTGAGAATACGCAGGGGAAAATTTTAGTCTTTTGGTATCAGTTGAGACCTGTTTTGTGACCCAGAACATGATCTATTCTGGAGAATGCTCCATGCATTCGAATAGAACGAGTATTCTTTTGGTTCTGGGGTGTAGTGTTCTATAAATATCTATAACGTCCATCTGGTCCAGTATATCATTCAAAGTTCTTGTTTCTTTGTTGATTTTCTGCTTAGGTGATCTATCTATTGCTCAGAGTGGGGTGTTGAGGTCCCCTACTATTAATGTATTTTTATCTATATGTCTCTTTATTCTAGTTCAGAGTTGGCTTGTGTATCTTGCTGCTCCGCTGTTGGGGGCATAGATATTTATAATTGTCAAATCCACTTGTTGGATACATCCTTTAAGAATAATATAGTGCCTTTCTGTATCTCTAACTGTAGTCTTTAGTTTAAAATCCAATCTGTCTGATATAAGAATTGCCACCCCAGCTTTCTTTTGAGGTCCATTGGCATGAAAGATGGTTTTCCATCCCTTTACTTTCAGTCTGGATGTATCTCTAGGTTCAAAATGAGTCTCTTGTAGACAGCAAATGCATTGGTCATGTCTTTTTATCCAATCTGCAACCCTGTGGCTTTTTATGGGAGCATTTAGGCCATTCACATTGAGACTGATTATTGAGAGATATGATTTTAATGATGTCATGTTGTCTGTAAAGTCTTTGTTTCTATAGGTTGTAACTTTTTGTTCTTGGGGCCTTTTTACTTTTATAGAACCCCCCTTAATATCTCCTGTAGGGCTGGTTTCGTGGTTATGAAATTGGTCAATGACTGGTGATTCTGGAAGGTCTTTTTCTCTCCATCAATTCTGAATGACAGCCTTGTTGGATAAAGGATCCTTGGCTGCATGTTTTTCTCTGAAAGAGCTTTAAAAATGCCCCCCCCCCAGCCTTTCTCTCATTCCAGGTCTGTGTAGACAGGTCTGACATAATCCTGATACTTTTTCCTTGGTACATGAGAAATTTCTTTGCCCTGGCCGCTTTCAATACTGTACCCTTGGATCTAATATTTGCAAATTGCACTATGACGTGACGAGGCATAGGTTTGTCGTGGTTGAGCTTGGGAGGGGTCCTCTCTGCCTCTTGGACATGAATGTTTGTTTCCTTTGTTAGATTAGGGAAGTTTTCAGCTACAATTTGTTCAAATATCTCTTCTAGACCTCTGTTTTTCTCCACGCCCTCGGGGATGCCAATGATTCTGACATTGGAATGTTTCATTGAGTCAGTAATCTCCCGTCACCTACATTCTTGAGATTGAAATTTTTTTGAGACAAGTTTCTGTTTTAGCTTTCTCTTCTACCAACTCATCCTCCAATTCGCTGATTTGTTCTTCTGCCTCATTCACCCTGGCTGTCAGAGAATCTAGTTTTGACTGCATTTGGCTCATAGCATTTTTAATTTCTGCCAATTTGCTCTCATTTCCTCCCTTAGAGATTCTATATTCTTATTAATATTTTCGTTAATATTTTTTTCATGTCTACGTGTCATCTTGACCATTGTTACTCTGAACTCCATTTCTGATAATTTGGTTATATCCATATCCATCAGTTCTGTGGCAGAGGCCACAAACTCATTATCTTTTCTTTGCTGGGGGGGGATTTCTCCTTCTCGTCATTCTGATGAGGAGAGGTTGCGGGGTTGACCAGAGCCCAAATTATTGTCCAGGACCCATGCAGTGTGCACTTGTTTTATAAGGACCTTAGGGATGTGGGCTTCTTGATTTTTCAGCCTGCCTTCTGGGGGAGGCGCCTGCACGCAGATACTCAGGCAACCCTGTTTGGGTAGAGTCTCCCTGTCCCCTGCGAGGGGGTTGGGGGTGGGCACACTGTGAGCCGGTATTTCCAGGCTTTTGTTCTCTTGCGGCTTTCCCTGGCGGTTTGCTCTGCCTCTTCTGAGAGTCAGAGCAGCAGTGGCCGAATCCCAGCCTCTGTCTCAGAACAGAGATATTGCAGTCCACTCTCCACTGAGCTCTTCTGGCCACTTTAACTCTGTTTCTGTTGGTGCTGCTAAACCCTACAGCATCCCGGGATGTGCGCCCCACACCCGGCGTCCCAGCCCTCACTTCCAGGTCCCGCACTTCTCTGTCCTTTGTGTTTCTAACACCGCCAGCCACCAGCCGCCCCCATGCGCTCCGGAGGTCCGTTTCAGTGTGGTTCGTGCGCACTCCAGAGCTCCAGAGTTTAGACTGGTCGCTCGCGTTCCCTGGCTCACAGTCTCAGTCTGCTCTCTTGTGGGTGCTGGTCTGCGAGTCAGCCCACTCCTCAGTGCAGGTGGCTACCACTTCCTGGCACCTGAACACGGCGGCTCCCTCCCCCTTCCATTTATCTTCCGATATCTGTGTGCAGATTCATGGCTCCCCGCTTCATACCTCTCTACTCAGCGCTGGAGATGTTCATTTGTAGAGATCCAGATGTATCTTCCTGTGTCTCAGGCTGGTTCTGCGGGTGTTCTGGATGGTCTGGTACCTATCCAGCTCGACTCAGGGGACCGGCTGAAAAAGGGGTCCCCTATTCCTCCACCATCTTAACTCCTCCCCTGAAAGTGTTCGATTCTTATAGAATCACCCTGAGCTTCATACTAAGTCTTATTTTACTTTTATGCTCCTCAACCAGCACCACAAAAACTCAAGAATTATTTTTTCACATATCTAATTCTTTTTTGTAACACACATTATTAGACAATAATCTTAAAGTAGTAAAGAAAGGGTAATTATTTCTTATGCCTCGTGGCCCCTAAAACCGTAATATAAAAGGAAAATCTGATGTTTATCCAATTCCAAATAATACTATTCATGTGGAAAAGAACAACATGTAAAGAGATTTGAAAGGGAAATGACAGATTGAGAGTAAAATTACAAAATTGAGAGTAAAAATATTTCGTGAATAAGATTAAAATAGTTGATATGCAACTATATTTTACAAATTAATAAGAAGAAAATCACAATGGAAATAAGAGATAAACAGGCAATAAAAAATGCTAGATTTGTATATGACCAATAAATATTTGGAAAAACTAGGAAAAAAGAAATTTTGTTTTATCCTATCAAATACATGCATTCATATCAAATAAGCAAAGATTTATAAGTTTTATAAACTGACTGTAGATGTGGAAGGAAAAAGGTGGTGTGGATAGAATGTAAATAGGTCTTATCTTTTACCTTTCTTAAGGGCAAATTATTGGTCCATTCATTCAGATATTATTTATTGATGAGTAAAGTGATTAAAATGTAGATTATTCATAATTTTGACCAGGCAATTCCAATTTTAGGGCTTCTATTCTGTGGATATTATCACAAAAATGTGAATATCTCAATACTCAAGGATGTTAACTATTATATTTATAATATGAGAATTTGGAAAAACCACAATATCTATAGTAGGTTGTAATATAAGCATGAAAAGAAATATAGAGCGATTATTTTGTGGTTATTTAGTCATGAAAAGATATTTCTTAACTGAAGCTATTATAGAACACATACATTATACCATGACAATTAGAAATATAATTTAAAAATAAAACTATATATAATAACAAAAAAAACATATATATGTAAGAATAGATGTCTCAAAAGATGTAGAAGTGGAGAAAGTTGGAAAACACTATTGAAAGACATTAAAGTCTGCCATAGCAAAAGGAAGGAAATGTCAGGTCCATGAAATGAAGGCAGCATTGTCTTAAAGATGTCAGTTCTCTCCAACTCGATCCATGGATTCCATGTAATTCCAATAAAATCTCCACAGGAATTTTAAAGGAGCTTCACAAGCTGATTCTATGACTAACATAAAACAACAAAAGGCCAAGAACAGACAAGAAGAACATGAAGAAGAACGAAACATGAGAACTTGCCTCACAAATACCAAGGAATATAACGTGATTGAAATGAGGACTGTGGGCTATTGGTGAAAGAATGGTGTCACAGGGTATTGTAATTAAAAATCAACTCACATACATAATAATACTTGAACCATGTCACAGGCAGGGTTACAGAAAAGTGGCGTAAGGGAAGCAACTTAAAAATGGTTTTGTGCCAAATGTTTATCCATTTGGGCAATAAATTAATATGTCCACCTCACACAATATACAAAAGTCAACTCCATAATTGGAAGGCCTAAGGTGGAACGCAAACATTTATCAGAAGTTTCAAAAATTTCAAAAATGATTTTATAGAATAACGTTATAAACTTTTGGTTGGGAGGGGTCCCCTAAATAATACAAACAAGTGCATGTCAGAGACAATTACAACATAAGCAGAAAGGAAAAAATAATGTTTGGTTATACAAAAATCAAATCTTCTTTCATTAAATATTGTCAGAAAGAGTGAAAATCTAAAATACAGATTCTGAGAAGATATTTGCAACACATAAAATTGACAACAAATTAGTATGTAAAGAACCTTACAAACCAATGAGAAGAAAGCAAAGAAGGAAAATGAGCAAAAGACACAAAAGGTTAATTCCCAGAAGGGAAAAACTAAATAACCAGTAAGTTACGAAAAAGCTTTCCAACCTTGAGAGGAATCAGAGAAAAGCAAGAAAAAGCCATAATGGTATCCAATTCCATATCCATCACATTATCAAGAATTTAAAATTCTGACAGTATTTATTATTGGAACCAGTGTTGAAGGACAGAAATTCCCATAACCTCTGATGAGACTATGCATTTGCAAAACTCGGAAGAGCAATACGGCAATATCTAGTCAGGCTAAAAACAGGCGAACTTGAAGACCCGCCAATTCCACTCCTAAATCTATGCACTGGATACAAAAAAGGCATGTGTGAAAATGTTCAAAAAATAGGATTATTTATAGAGCACAAACTGGAAGCAAGGTAAACACCCAACTGCAGGTGAATGCATAGGTAAAGTGTGAGTACTGTTACGTTGGAATACCGTACAATACTGAAAATAAATGAAATGAGATAGAGTCAGCTGTATCAGTATAGACCAGCGTAACAATGACATAGGGTACATTTTCACATTTAGAAAATTAAAAATATGTTATAATCATTGCTAAATAAACTATAAATAAAATACACTTTAGTTAAATACAAATAAATTCTATTGAAGTGCAAGTGAATGTTATACTTTTAAAACTTATAAATAAATTATAAGTTAAAGATAAATACAGTAAGGTATATAAAATACACAGAAAGGAAAAATTGAAAATATGGAATAGTGAGCATCTCTGGGTAGAAGGGATATATGAGGGGAGTGATTTCAGTTATCTTTATAATGTTTTATTTTTTTCATTTGAATAGAGGATATATACACTGTTGTTCATCATACTAGTATACTTAACATTATCTGTATAAAATATTTTGCTTAAAAAATTATACACAAAATTTTGTACATACATATAAAATAAGGTATTAGTTCATCATACATCATATATATTAAAATACTCAAAAATTTGCCTTTGTATTTTGTCTTACAAAATATCTTATTTCATATGTATGTATCTGTATCTATTTTTCTTTATAATTTCTTTAATTGTGTTTATCCTAAGACTATTTTTTTCTGTTCTGAAATAAAATAAATATTTGGGTCTAGGTACTTTTTCCTTTATTACTTAATTTTCCCCCAAATATTTAACTATTTAATCCCATGGAACTCATCTTGGCATATGATGTTAAATGGGGATTTATATTTTCTTCTCAATTAAGCAAATTCCCTAGCTCTAGATACTGAACAACCATCTTGCTTTTATTGACACCTCCTTTATCACATTTTAGATCCTTGTATGAGTTCTATTATATTCAGTTATCTGATTTTCACCAGTCTCAAGGTTTGGGTTTAACTATGTGAAAGTCACAGGCAGAGAAATGAGTACTTTGCCCATCTGGGACCTGTGGTGGGTGGGGAAGATAACTCGACTGCTGGGAGACAAAAGGAATAAGGAATTTCCTAGGATTAGGACCTTAGGATCCTGTTCTCTTAATTCTTCCCCAGGGAGGAGCCAACTAGATATCTCCCTGATTTCAGGGATTCCCAAAGTCTTGCACAGGAAATGGTAAGTAAAGGAGACCAGCTGTGTCCCCTAAGCAGGTCCCTCTGCAAGTGTGGGTCAAATGATGTACTAATGCTTCCTGTGATCAAATGTCCATCACAGTGGAAAGAACTGGTCTTGAGGCATTTCATCCCTTGTCTAAGAGAAGATTCTGGAACCAGGTGTGACCTTGGTGTGATCTGTCATGGGAGAGACATCACTCACACCACAGATAAAGGGAAGACACTAGAATGTCCATGAGAGGAGGAGTCAGAGACTTGACTCTGCTAACTAGTTGCATCCAACATCAGAAGAAAATTGCACCTCCATGTGAAACTGTGCCCCTTCCACCAGTAGTCATGCAGTGGTCAGAAGTGCCTTTGGAAGACTAGAAGAAACAACAAATGTCAGGCAGGAAATGGGGAGGACCAGGCTCCCTTCCCCTGCTGTGAGATCAGCCAGCCCACAAGACTGACAAATTTGCCATTACACCAAGTCTGGCATTGTGACTCTTTCTCACACTGGATATTCTAATTTCTGAACTGAGACTGGGTTTGTGCTTCAAAATAACAAATTACTTTCCTTTACTTGGAAAGAGTTGTAAAGTCACTAGGACCTCCCAGGTTTTAGGAATTAGATCATCCCAATGAATAAAATTTTAAAGTCCGAGGCATATTAAAAAATTCTATTTGGATGACATCCTATAATCTAAGATTGCTCAATCTGATGGTTATAGTCAGACTGTTTAACATCCACCTGCTTGAGGAAGTGCTTAGTGACTGGAGAAGCCTTTACAGAAAGATGATATTTGAGGTGGGCCTTCAAGGAGGGGATAGAATTGTAAAATGTCCAGATGGCAGAGAAGGAATTGGACTTCAGATAGAGGAAGCAAGGCTGCTCAGAGTAGTGACGGTGGCAGTAGCTGTGGTGGTAGTGGTAGCCGTAGTAATAGTAACAGCCGTGCCCATACGACAACAGCAACATTAGGAGCTGCCCTTTATTGAGGGTGTAAAATGTTCTGGATGCTGAGCTACGGAGAGTAAACTCTACTACTTCACAGATAAAAAGGCATCAAGATGACAGGTCTGAGTTCACTCTACATAAGAGTGAATTGTTCAGTGTGGCAGGGGCGTGAGGTTTCTTGGGGCACCATGAAGGGCAAACCTTAGAAACTAAGTTTGAGACACTTTGTGTTAGGTCTTAAACATAGGGCTTAAGAAGCATATGCATTATTCTGTACAGAGCCCCTGCTTCTCAGAGGTAGAGTGACAAATTCATAAATGTGGCACAGGGACTGTGTGTGGAGGAAAAAGGGGTAGAGGTTTAGTGGAGCCAGAAGAGGAATAAAGAGGCAAGATTTGCTGGGAGGTGAGTACAAGAGCAATTTTTACTCCCAAATGTGCCTGGACCTAAATGGATTACGGGAGTGGTGAGTAGGAATTATGTATTTTCAAAATATGTCTATTTTTTCTTATTTTGTTTTATTAATTTGATTGTTTGCTTTTCGTTTTCATGTGTATGTATAGTGGAGGAGGAACGATATTTGGTGGGTAGGTTAAGAACAGCAGAATGAGTACACAGAGGAAGGGGAACATGGAGGGAGGGGTTGAGGCCCCGAAAGTGACCAGAAACTCAACATTTATGTTTACAAAAAGATACCAAACAGTTATAGCAATCTGCTTCAGGGCCTGGATATAGTATAAAACAGAGTGGGAAGCATTTGTCCTTAATGCTATACCTCCATTCACCCCAATTTAGGCTAGAGTGCCCCTCTGGCCCCTGAGGTTCCAAGACCAGTGCCTGCAGAGGACAGGTTAGAGGAATCAATGGCAACCTAAGAAGGAAACGGTCCTTCCAGCATCAGACGCTGAGCAGATTCCTGGTTTTACTGTTTCACGTCAGTCAGACAGCACTGTGTAAGAAGGTATGACATGGAATTGCTAAAGGCTTTGACATGGGGATAGAATCCATGGCCAGTGCACAGGGATGCAGGAGAGGTTTGGTTTCTAGCTCCCAGGGAGGCCATATTGTCTTTGCACGTTCACACTCTTCTCTGGGACCTCAGATTCTGAGGCAGGCCTAGGAGAAGAAAGATGATGTTCTCAGCAGTCTGTGCTTCCAAGTCTGCTCTTCTTGCCTTGGGGTCCACGTCAGCAGCAGCCTCCAGACGACTGACTGCTGCCCCCTCCACAGCACCTGGAGCCCCCCCGGGGGCTGGCTGCAGCAGCCAGAGCGCTGGTGTCTGTGACGGTGGGACCTGCGTGGCCTGTGGTGGCTCCACCCCCAGAGCTGGAGCCGCAGCAGCCCCCAGAGCTGACACTGCAGCAGGAGGAGACTGGGGGGCACTTTGGGGGACACTTGAGGGGGCACTTGGGGGCAGGACACTTGGGAGGGGGCCGGCACTGCTGCTGGCTCTGCTGGCAGGACATCTCAGCTAGCAGGGTCAGGTGCTGAGGGAGAGAGTCACAGAGAGAGTCAGACCCGGGACTCAGAGTGCCACCCCCTCTTCCTGTTCTCAGCATCATTTTACTCTATATTTAAGTAACCTATTTAGGATCAGTCAGAGGAAACAAATCCCTGACACTTTTTGTCACCTCTAATACCCAATCAACCACTCTCACAGCACTCAAAGTAGGAAGGGATCATCGTTTGGTTTACCAATTAGAGATCTGAGACCAAAAGCTGTTTTGAAAAAGAAAAATAATTTTGGGGGGGGGGCACCCAGGTGGCTCAGTTGGTAAACCATTTGACTTCAGGGGCGCCTGGGTGGTGCAGTCGTTGGGCATCTGCCTTCGGCTCAGGGCGTGATCTCGGCGTTCTGGGATCGAGCCCCACATCAGGCTCCTCCGCTGGGAGCCTGCTTCTTCCTCTCCCACTCCCCCTGCTGGTGTTCCCTCTCTCGCTGGCTGTGTCTTTCTGTCAAATAAATAAATAAAATCTTAAAAAACAACAACAACAACAACAAAAACCCATTTGACTTCAGCTCAGGTCATGATCTCCAGGTCCTGGGATCCCCAGGTCAGGCTCCCTGTTAAGCGGGGAGTCTGCTTTCCCTCTGACCCCCCACCCTACTCATGTCCTCTCTCCCTCTCTCAAATAAATAAATAAATAAATAAAATTTTAAAAAAAGAAAAAAGAATTTAAATTTATGTGGCCCAAATACTCAAATTGTCCCATAGAGATGAGTTTAGAACTGAAATAGGGATGCCTCGGTGGCTCTGTTGGTTAAGCCTTTGGCTTTTGATTTCATTTCAGGTCACATTCTCAGGGTTATGAGATCAAGTCCCACATCAACTCCATACTGGGAGTGGACCTGCTTAAGATTCCCTCTCTGCCCCTCCCTTCCCCACCTCTCTTTCTTTCTCTCTCTCCCTCATTTCAAATAAATAAGTAAATAAATAAATAAACTGACTGACCCACTGACTGACTGAAATATTTTCTTTACAAAAAAAAAATGTCCTGTTAAAATAACACCCTAAGTAGTTCCATATTTTAGACACTTATGGTCAGAATGCAAAGGGCCGTGATTTCCTGGTTGGCTCACTTCATTAGCTAGGACGCTGAGTGGTCCTTCTCAGGCAGACCACAGCCTGATGCTCTGATGTTCTTTGGAAACCACCTCTTACACCAATACACTGGTGTAGAGATTATTAAACATCTAGTGCTTTTCCAATTCTGGAGTTTTTAAAATGCATTCCTAGGCCCCGGCCCGTACACACCATCTATAAAATGCCCCAATCTTCTCCCATTTTGAGAAGTGCTGTCCCAAAATCACACCTTGAGGATACCATGGTACCTCCAAGGTCAGCGCCCTTCCTGAAGCCTCTTGTAGAGTGCCTGACTGCCAGTGCTTTCCTTCGTCATCTCGGCGGTTGCACACAGCTAGAGATCAGCGCAGACCTGGCCATACTAAATGGCGCTGTCTCCCCCTCCGTCCAGATCCCACTCTTGCTCCCGTTCCAAGCTCTGTCCTTCAGGGCTTTGTCTCTCCCTAATAGTATGGACACCAGGCCGCAGGCCCCACCCACTTGGCTTCCTTTTCTAATCTGAATGTCCTTCTGTAAAATGTGCTTCTCCTTGTCCTAGGGGACACTTACCAGTACACAGGCAGCACTAGGTCATCACCACCTAGGGAGAGGAGTGCATGGAGTGGTGCTAGTCATGAGACCTTTTCACCTGGCCTTGGGTTCTGCTCCCAGCCTGTGAGAATGGACCTGGGCATGAGGAGACCGGCTCCTGTGATAGGTGGTGACTGGCAGCTCCTCCCTATCTCCCCACAGGGCCCAGGACATCGCCACCATCAGTGCCACTTCATTCTCCTTACAGCCGCCTGTCCCTCACACATCCTTCTTAGAGTCTGGTCCCCCAGCCCCTCTGTGCTAATGCCCTGACAGCCTGCTTTGAATGAAGACCCCAGAAACAGCTACGTGTCTCTGCTCGTGTCCCTGCCACCCTGGCAGATCCTGTGTGTGTGTGTGTGTATGTGTGTGTGTGTGTGGTGTATGCATGGGCGTGTGCATGTGTATGCATGTGTGTGCACGTCCGCACCATCACAGTTAAAAGTCTAGATTAGAAGTGAATGAGATCCACCTGGGACGCAATCCTGGTCCTGCCACTTACTAGCCATGGGATCGCGTGAAAATCACCTAACTTTTCTCGTTCTCGGTTTCCTCAACTTTAAAACAGGCGATAAAAATTACTCTCGATGGTGTCATGAGGGTCAGTAGAATCATGGAAGGGAAACACAGTGGAGCCTCAGATGTGAACTCTCTATCCAATGATAATTAAAAAGGAATGGATTGTTTTCAGATCACAGCTATTTTCCAGGTGAGCCGCATCTGACTTTTTAAACGACCATTTTTTTCCACGGAGGTCTTTCATACATTTTCATATAAGAATATCCCTGTGGGGGAGCCAGGGAGAAAGGCTGCACTGCCTTGCATGGGACAATGAGAGCCTGTTTTCCAGGGATCTTATAGGCAGGAGGAGGGGGAGCCCGTGGATGAGAAAGCAGGAAGGGGAAGAGGCAGTGAGAGGGTTCTAGGCTGGGGTGTGGGTGTATGTGGGGGAGGACCCCACAGGCAGGAGACCCTGGGGCTGAGGAGGCGGGAAGACCTTACAGAACAGAAGGGCTTGGGATTCAGTAAGAACCTCCAGTGTCGCTGCTTTGCTTCCACGTGGACATGAGGTTCTTTGAAGGACTTTTGGGGAATATTTTTAGGGGAGTATAATAAAGATTAATGTCAATGTGGCATATAGCAGGTGTTCCTTCCATGTCTGGAGGGCAATATATTTTAAAAATAAGCAAATTAATTAAAGACAAATTAGACCTGAGTAATTATGAGAAGAAAGTGCTCCCCCAGAAGTGTCCAAAAATAATTCTCCAGGGCCTGAGAGGAGCCCAACATGACTCAGTAATATCTATAGCTGGGTCATAACAGGCAAGGAGAACCAATAGCTGGTGAAATGTACGTGTGCACATGACTGTGGATATGTTAGACCGTTTAACTGATGCATATGTTACATATGTGGATAATTATACATATTACGTAGACATAGATGAGGATGTAGATATAAGCACAGATACAGATATGCATGTAGGTGTAGACACAGACACAGGTACAGATATAAGGAGAGAGAGAGAGAGAGAGAGAGAGAGAGAGAGAGAGAGAATCCACCTTGTCTGTTACTCTCGCCATCAGATATCTCAAAGTACGTGGCCTTGCCGGGCGCCCCACTGCGTCTCATCTGCCATGGTTTCTCCTTCATGCTACCCTTCACTGGGGTGCACACATGTTTTTCTCCACCATCTCCCACTCCAGAAATCATTACCCCTGACCTTAAGGAAGCCTCATCCAGGGCTCCAGTATGTTCAGGATCAAGGCTGGCATTTTTTAGGGACAGTCAAGGCTCTGTGCAGTATGACTCTGTGCAACTATTCCAGTTCCTGTTGGCTTCCCAAGAAGAACTGGCACATTGGCTACATGTCTCTCCCTAACCGACTCTCATGGTTTCTATTCCATGATATTTTCCTTTCTGAGTCCCACTTGCTCAGTATCCCTTATGTAACATTATCTTACAAAGGCGATTTTAACAAACCCTTTAACAACACACCTGTGACTCATATTTCTCATTCCCCTTCAGCAACTAGTACATGCTCACGCATGCTTGGGTGGTTAACAGACTCTTAAAAACCCTTTCATTAGCATTAACACTGACTTGGCAGTTTGCAAACAGCTATTCCCTATGACTCCGGTCACCCTCATGAGAGACCACACTCCAAGACAGTGAGGTGTGATGGCCACACCCCTCTTCAGAAGTCAGCCACTGTCTCACCTGACCATGACATTTGTTCAAGTTGTTCCAGTGGGCTTACTTATGGGGGAGTGGCCAGGATATCCATGCCTTGGCTCACATGGGATCTCAGCTCCTGATTCTTAGAATGATGGGGTAAGGAGGTCATCTGGTCCATGCCTCTGCCTCCAGGCAGGGCAGCACTCAAACTATCCATCTGCTCGGACTTAGTGATGAGTCAGCCACACGGCTGCAACCATATCACTTGGACTGACACTTTGGCTTTGGGTATTAGCTATCAGTGGCTTTGGGACCATTCAGTAAACATGTTTGACTACTGGAGGCCTACTGAGGTCACCTATTCACCCAAGGGATCTGCCTCTTACATGGTCATTCTCTCATCTCTCAGGGAGCTGGAGGGGGCACTGCTGAGATCATATGGGAAGCAATTCAGACTGAACTAATTTTCCTTTGTGCCTTCCCACTCTGCTCCCTTCTGAGCTACAAAGAGCACTTAACAAATTGCAGTTTTCTTCATCTCTGAAATCAATATTCTAAAATCAATAGAAAATATAGATGATTGTTGCTTAATTATTAATGGGGGAAGGTGTAATAAGAACGGCACAAAACCCATAACATATACAGAAAAGAGCTGATCAATTAAATAACAGAAAAATATAAGTTTTGTACAACATAAAGTATCATATATAAGGTAAAACGACAAATAACGACAGAACAATACAACACATATGCCTGTAAGGAGTTGATAGCCCCAATATATACATACATATTAGAAGTTCAAAAGTAAATAAACACACACAACGAAATGAGTAAAGGACACAAAGAGCCCTTTCTTAATCCCTCCCTCCCCCCACCTCATCATTTCCCTCACACACACACATATCCACACATGTTGTGTTAGTCCGGGGCTTCCAGACAAACAGAACCAATAAGATGTGTACACATATACAGAGAGATTTATCTTAAGGAATTGGCCCACACAGCTGTGGGAGCTGGCAAGTTTGAAAACTGCAGAGCAGGCTGGCAGGCTAGAGCCCCAGGGAATGTTGATGGTACAGCCGCCAGTCTGAAGGCAACCTACAGGCAGAATTCCTTTTACTTGGGCAGCCCTCAGTCTTTTTTCCTAAATCTTTCTACTGACTGCTTGAGGTCCATCCGCATTATGGAGGGTAATCTGTTTTTCTCAAAGTCAACTGATTTAAACAGTTAATCACATCTAAAAAAAAAAGAATACCTTCACACCAACATCTACATTGAGTGTTTGATTTAAAATCTGGGTGCCATGGCCGAGCCAAGATCACACATAAAATTAACCATCACAGTTCACCCCTTGTCAGCTTGGTACCCATATACATCCATCTCCTTAAACAATATTTAACCTCCAAACAAAGACAATGACAAGGCCGTACTGCCAGCTAACATGATGCAGTTAGACTCTATACAGCAGATAATGCAAAAACCCTTTCTCCCGAAAAGGATGTAAAGTCCTTGAATGATGTTGACTCGTCTCCTTGATATCCTTAACTTCTATTATGTAATGTTGAACAATACTGAAATACATCAGTCAATACATCTTATGTTATGTGATAAGGGGATAAGAATGGGAGGAAACCAAAGGTACTTCACACACACACACACACACACACACACACACACACACTCACAACAAAGTAAGGAAGTAAACATGCTCAGAGTAAGAAATGCCCGTAATTCTGGCCATGGTTCTTTTTAGCTGGCGAGGTGACCCAATATTCATTCCTGACGGGTCTGGGCCATGAATAGTACTGTCTGAATTGGGCTCTTGTAGTTTCCCATGGACTTTAATCAAAGGGCATGGCGGAACTAAGAGTCACCCTAAGGGATCTCCTGTATTCCACACACATACTCTTCTTTACCTCCACTGTGAGTAGCAGTTTAATTTCTCTGTGGTAATCAGGATCAATCACCCCACTGAGCTCAGTAACTACCTTCCTTGCCTGTTGATTCAGAGTCATGAGGAGGTCAAAGTAGCCAAGTGGCAGTCTTAACTGCCAGTTCCATGGAATCATTGTGTCTCCTGGTGCCTTCTCCTATTCTGGACCCCATTCAAAGCTAGCAGATTTGGGGTTACTCAGTAAGTGGGCTAGAGTAGCACGCCCAAATGCAGAATATGTTACCTCCAAAATCCAAAGAGGCACACTAGGTGTTGTGCCTCATTTTTTATTGTAGGAGGGGCCAGATGCGACTACTTCTGTTTCACTTTAGAAGGGCTATCTCAACATGCCCTGTACCACTGGACCCCTAGAAGTTCCACCGAGGTAGAAGGCCCCTGAGTTTTTGTCTGACGTATTTCCTACCCTCTGACATACAAATGCCTTGCCAGTCAGTCTAGAGTAGTTGCGACTTCTTACTTGTTAGGTACTATTAGCATAATATCATTGACGCAATGGACCAGTGTGATGACTTGTCAAAGGGAAGGACAGTCAAGATTCCTGAGAACTAAATTATGACATAGGGTAGCAGAATTGTCCTACTCCTGAGGAAAGACAGTAAAGGCATATTGCTGGCCTTTCCAAGGGAAAATAAACTGCTTCTGGTGGTCTTTACTAACAGATATGAAGGAAAAAAAAAAAACCCAAACAAACCAGAAACCAAACATTTTCCAGATCACTGGCTGCATGTCAGTTACCAGGGGATGTGCTAACTTGCTCAAGTAACAAAACCACATCTGGTACAGCAGCTACAAGTGGAGTCACCACTGGCTTCAGCTTACAATAACCCACCGTCATTCTCTAAGACCTATCTGTTTTCTGGCGCTAGGCAAGTTAAATAGGGATGTGGTGGGAATCACCACCCCTGCATCCTTCAGATCATTCATGGTATCACTAATCCCTGCAATCCCTTCAGAGATGTGGTGTTGCTTTTGATTTATTATTTTCCTAGGTAGAGATAACTCTAATGGCTCCTACTTGACCTCTCCATTATAATAGCCCTCACTCCACTGATCAGAGAACCAATGTGGGGATTTTGCCAGTTGTTGCATATGTCTGTTCCAATCATACATTCTAGAACCAGGGAAACAAACACAGGGTGGGTTCAGGACCCACTGAGCCTACTGTGAGATGAAAGAACTGACCTAAAACTCCACTGATCACCCAACCTCCATTAGCTCCTATCCCACCAAATAAGAACCACAGAGGACCAAAGAAATGTTTTGAGTCTCCTGGAATTAGTGTCAATCCAGAGCCAGTGTCCAGTTGGCCCCGAAGTCTGATTATTTTCTTTTCCCCAGTGCACAATTACCCTGGTAAAGTGCCGTAGGTCCCTTTGGGGAAGGCTGGTGGAAAGATTAATAGTATAACTCTTTGGCAGAGTTCAAAGGTTCTTCCTCAAGAGGACCCATCCTCCCCTTCATTCAAGGGGTTCCATGTCTATAAACTAGCTCAAAGTTGGGAATCCTTTGAGGGAGCATTATTCTCTCTTTCTATGGTTCAGAGTTTTGTTCACTTGACTTAGAATTTTTCCTCTTATACATATCAAGTAAGAATGTAGTAGACTTCTCGTCAATTTCACTTCCAAACCACCATGATAAACTAGCCAGAGCCACAGCCCTCTGTGAGTCAGAATGTTCGGATCACTGCTTTGACTCTGCTGTCCACGATAGTAGCCACACCCACTCTGCCTTTGGTGCCTAAGAGCTGCCAATGGTATCCAATCATCCCTATTGCATTTAGGTTTCCCAATTCAGTGGCATCAGATTCCACTGTAACTTCTAACCTAGAGAGAAGAACAATCACATAGCTCTTCAAGGATGCTGTGGTCTCCTCACAAATTTATTTCTTGTAGTCGTGAAAGATAACTTCTATGGGCCCTTCCAGAGGAGATGAGCAGATCTCAACTGATAACTCCACTCTAACATTCCAGCAAGCCTTTGGACCCCTTCCTCTATATTATACCAAGGAAGTCCTGACATTTCATCCTCATGTAGTGTTAGCCACCTTTTGGTCCATGTTTCAGCCAACCAACCCAACAAACTGTTAGAGCCCTGTCTAACCTCACACCCCCACCCCCGCCATCACCACCACCACCACCACCACCACCACCACCACCACCACCACCACACTATAGCATTAAGTCTAGAATATCTGCTTGGCAGACCTGTATGAATAAATTCAGCCTGATCTAACTTTATGTCCCTCCCACAATTATCTCGTACCCTTAATATCCATCCCACACATATTCCCTGGGTTTATATCTGTATAAGTTAGAAAAAATCATGTAGTTCTTTTGGAGTGTAGTGTACCTGTTTATGGGTCACACTTTCTACATCACCTTTTGGGGCCTACTGGGACTTGAGTCGAGGTGCATGTGTAGAAGCAAAGAGAGATGGTGGGATGGGTCTCGAGGAGAACCAATGGTGCACTGCAAGGCAACCACTTCCAGGAGGCCTCTCAGCTTCCTCAGGAAATGCATGGTTAACTTCCTCAGAGGGGGATGAAAAGGCTGCTTCTACTGGCAAAAAACACAACTTGGTGGAATGGAATTTAGAAACTCAACGTCTCAACTTTATCAGGAACTTCCCAAATGTCTCGATTCCAATTTTCAGGACCCCAGCGGTGAGACAACTAGATATCATGCGAGGCGTGGTATCAGCTCCCAGAAGGATACTCCTTGCAAAAATGCACCACTGAACCTAGTCAGGAAGAAACATCAAACAAACCCAAATTGATAAGCATTCTACAAAAACCAACACTGTTTAAAAATCTTCAAATCATAAGAGACAAAAAGCCTGGACTGTCACAGATAGGAGGAGACGAACGAATCCTGGCAACTAAAGGCAATGTTTGTTCCTGGATTGGATTCTGAACCAATAAAAACTCGTTTTGCTCTTAAGGACTGCTAATGTGGTGCAAGTGGCAAATCTGAGTAAGTTCTGTAGACACTGAGGCCTCAGGGGAAGCAGGAGTTGAGGACAGAGTATGAAAAAGATAATGTAGGAATAAAAAGAAAACAACAATCAAGGCAAGAGGGAATGAAGATTTCTAGTTTTATTGTTCCACATCAGGCTGGGTTTACAGCAAGGATGTAGGGTCTGCCCTTTGGGTTCCCAGGGCAGCCACACACATAGGGGAGGAGGCGAGGAAATGGGTTTGGGGGAGGGGTTGTGGCTCCTGGACACCAGGGCACAGGGATCCTCTGGGCCAGTGCTCAAGGCTGTACTCAGACCCCTCGGCCACATGGGCAGGCCCAGCAGGAGGAGCAGGAACCGGAGGAAGGACTCGGCCACTCACTGTCCCCAAGCATGCTCTTCTTGCTTCAGGGTCCACGTCAGCAGCAGCCTCCAGACGACTGACTGCTGCCCCCTCCACAGCACCCGGAGCCCCCCGAGGGCTGGCTGCAGCAGCCAGAGCTCTGGTGTCTGTGACGGTGGGACCTGCGTGGCCTGTGGTGGCTCAGGCAGCAGCCACCACCCCCAGAGCTGCAGCAGCCCCCACCCCCAGAGCTGCAGCAGCCGCCACCCCCAGAGCTGGAGCCGCAGCAGCCCCCAGAGCTGACACTGCAGCAGGAAGAGACTGGGGGGCACTTTGGGGGACACTTGGGGGGGCATTTGGGGGCAGGACACTTGGGAGGGGGCTGGCACTGCTGCTGGTTCTGCTGGCAGGACATCTCGGCTGGTGGGGTCAGGAGCTGAGGGAGAGAGTCACACAGTCAGACCCAGGACACAGAGCCTCCCCCACCCCACCCCTTCCTGTCCTCAATATCATTTCTAGCACCTTTATTTGATGAACTGTCTAAATGGAGTCCTTGGTAATTCCACAGAGAAACTTAACGTTATTTCTGATAGTTTCCCAAATGCTCTCATATCATCTCAGAAGTGCTTCATCTGTTACATAATTAGAGAACTGAAGCCAAAATATGTTAAGAAAAAAAAGTGCTCAAAATTCTACAGCAAATATCACAGAAATAGTTAATCGAGGTAGCAGTTTAGAAATGAAATTTTTTTCTTTAGGGAAAACACTCATTCCCTCTTGGAGAACTTTCTAGGTAGCCTTGTCCTGTAGGGACATAGAAGTTCACACCCGCAAAGGACATTGGAGATTGGCTGGAAGAATGAGCTGAGGGGGATAATTTCCTATAAGCTGGGACTTGCACCAGGTCCCTGACTGGGCCCGGTGCTCTGGCATCTTGCAGACACTCACCTCAAACTAACACCTCAGCATCAAGATTTGAGTTGTTCCTACTCAACTCTGAAGTCCTTTTTTCTGAGTGCTTAAAATAAGTCAGTCAGCTGTGATTTCCTCTCTGCTGGCTGAGTGTCACTGTTCCCATCTTTACTTTTCCCTGGAGGGACAGTTATGCTTTCAAAGATAAACCTCCCTTTTGACAACAGTTATGAGTTGGTACGGTGGTCAGTGTTGCAAATCCTTCCAACCAGAGACCAACAACTACAGATCAGTTTGGCTTTTTGGAGTACGGTCACACTCACAGTTCCTTCTGCTCATGTTCCCAGCCCTCCTTGCTCCTTGCCCCTCCCTCAGTGTCCCTGCGACTTGTTCCTTGCTAATATGAACCCAACCTCATCTTCTTCTCACTGCCACCCACTACACACACACACACACACACACACACACACACACACACACACACACACTGCAAAGGGCCTGCCCACCTCCCCCCCTGCTCTGGTCTGAGCTTCCTCTGTGGAAGGCTCTGCTCTCAGTCCCAGGGGACACTTACCAGTGTACAGGCAACACTGGGTCTGTCAGCACCTCAGGAGAGGAGTATATGGAGGTGCGCTCACTCTGAGGCCTTTTATCTTGGCCTTGGGCTCTGCCCTCAGCCTGTGAGACAGGACCTGGGCATGAGCGGACTGCCTCCTGCCACCCACATGGTCCTGTGACCTGTGACCGCTGGCAACTGGCAGCTTCTTCCTGCCTCTTTCCAGGGGCCCAGGGCAGCTGCTCCCATCTAGTAATAGGAGTGCTTAGAAAAAGTGGCAGGGGAGAAAAACTGTAATCATCCCGGACTTAATCTCCCACTGTCCCTGCAGGATCTGCCTGGCTCAGCTTTTGAGCTTGAGTTCCCAACGTCTCTTTTCCTCCCTCCCAAATTCAATCTGGTTTAAACCAAGTTTCATAGACTCCTCCAACCCTTTATTACCTTATATGTGAGTGCGTGAGTGTGTGTGTGTGTGTGCACATGCACATATGTGTGTGTTCCTTAGCAATGAAGAAACTACTTGAGGAGTCAGACCCAAGATAGAATCCTGGTTCTGCCACCTATTAGCTCAGTGACCTTGTCAAAAATACCTCATCTTTCTTGTTCTCATTTTTGTCCATCTACAATAGTGATAATATAAAAATAACTCTCGGGGTGTATGTGAGTGTGAGAGTCAGTGAGCTAAGGGAAATAAAATCTAGTAGAGAGTTCATAACATGCTATATTCTCTAAACAAATGCCAACACATTCATTTTTTTTTAATTACAACCTTTTTCTCAGGAGAGTGAATATGTTTAGAAAATATAAGACCCTTCTGTTTTATTGAGATTATTGATAGGTCTTAATAAAACAATGTGAACCAAGAATAAAGTTTTATAGAGGAGGGAGAGAGGGAAGACCCGACCAGTGAGACTGGGAATTCAGATTTTCCAGGGTCATGTGGGAAGGCTCAAGTGAAATCCACAGAAGAGAAAGAGGAGACGCAACAAGGAAACAGTGGGACTGTGTAAGGGTAGGCACTGCCCAGCATAAAACAGCCAAGGCAAAGACATCCCTCGTAGAGTGGAGGCCAGAGGATATCTAAGAACAGGAGTAATTAATACATCATATGACTTTTTTGTCTGTTTCTGTTTTATAAGCTTCTCCCAACTCCTAGTCTTAGTGCCTCAATTCAGTTATATGAACACAGGCTTTTCTTAAAATTAATATTGGTATTTTCACATTTTTAGGGGATAAAGGAAATGGCCAGAGTTAACATCTGGGTTGATAGTAAGTCAGAAACAAGAGCCCCATCTATGGCAGTGCAAGGTTATTAAACAACTAAACCATTTATCAGATGAAGGAGAATCAGAGCTAGGGAGACTGTATGAAGAGAGTCTACTGCCCTCCAGGATTGGGAAGAACTCTGGGATTTCCTAGACCATGAATGGATGCTAATTCCATAATATCTAGGTCATTTGGTGTGGTATGAACCCTACTAATATGTGGTTGAGTTGTGTGTGTGCGTGTGTGTCCACATGTACTTCTACTTAGAGATATTACAGAGACTATGAGAGAGGCGACATTTGTGACTATGTGTAGGTGGGTGTGCACAAATACACATGTGTATATCTCACCATGTTCCTTTCAGCATCTGGTATCCCCTGGTGTCCAGCCTTCCCTGAATTGCTCTGCCTCTTGCCTGCCATGTTTCCCTTTTGTTCTATTCCTCCATAGGTTTCAATTCCTCATTGATTTCTATTCCTCATTGGGTTCTACCCCTCTCCCTCAGGGATAATTGTCCCAGACCATTGAGGATGTCTCTTCTTGGAGTCCCCTGGGTCCATGATGAGCTCCAATCTCTACTGACTGATGGTTGAGGCCTTTTCAATAGTACTCTTGCTACATCTCCAGTTTAGGCTTTGCTATCTCCCTTTAGAAATGCTCTTTAAGCACATAACACCCAGTGCTCCTTGCAATATGTGCCCTCCTTAATACCCATCACTGGGCTAGCCCATTCCCCCACCCTCCTCCCCTTTGAAACTCTCAGTTCGTTTCCCGGTTAGTTATATGCAAACAATGAATCATGGAACACTATCAAAAACTAATGAAGTACTGTATGGTGACTAACATAACATAATAAAAATATTAAATAAATAAATAAATAAATAAATAAATAAATAAATAAATAAATAAATAAATATTAAAAAAGAAATGTTCTTAAGCTAAAATGGCTTATTTTTTCTACTTTGAATTTATCTTCCTTGTCAACCTTCCATGATTTATTCCATGATCTATGCATTTCTAAAACTGTGTTGTTGAAATGTAACTTGCTGTGATATCCTCCTGTATGAGTGTTTTCTCTCAAATATGCTTATAATAAACTCTCCTGAATCCCCAGCTTGGGTCTTATAATTCTATGTCCCCCATCAGCTCTAATACAACAGTATGCATTCAATGTACATTGAGTTTAAAAATCTATTCATTAATACTAGTATTAACTTTACTTTGATTGTGACTTTAGCCATTATCATCAGAATTCTCACTCTGAGATATTCACATTAGTGTGTCCTAGCCTTGTCACCCTGCAAAAATCAGCCAGTGAATTATCTGGGTGTAGCTCATATTGTTTCAAAGAATGTATTTAATGTGAGTGTAGTCAAGATATTGATTGCTGGTTCATATAGGGAGTTCTGATTCAGGAGCCCAGATCATCCATTCCAAGCATGATGAGACTTAGAAGCTATTCTGTCCATGTCCTGACTCCACAAAGATCAGTATCCAAAACATCAATCAATCTGACTTGGGCTTAGGTGACAAGATAGCAGTATGATGTAACATTGAGGACTGACACTGGATCTCAAGGGTTTGGGTATCATTTTAATAAAAGCAACGTGTTCTAGCAAAGGATGAGTTTTCTGTGACAGTATGTTTCTTATGTTGTCAGGCTCTCATAATCTCGGGAGATAGGAAGGAAGAATGCTGAGAACTGGTAAGAATTAATTTCAGACTCAGTGTCCCTAAGCCAGTAACTACCAGTCTCTCTAGTAGCAACAATAAATCAATACTCCAAAATTACTAGACTATGCTCTTAATTGTTCCTTTACAAGTAATAGGTAAATATTTTAAGCATGGCAAAAAATACTTACAAATTTCACCACTTAAAAAAATTCTGTATGACAGAACACATAACTTTTTTAAAAGATGGAAAAATTAACCAAGTAAGGAAAAATAAAATGCATAGGTCAGTAATAGAATTAAAATTCATAATAAACAGTAAGTTCTTACAATTTT
Organism: Ursus americanus; assembly: GCF_024610735.1. Classification (NCBI taxonomy): domain Eukaryota; kingdom Metazoa; phylum Chordata; class Mammalia; order Carnivora; family Ursidae; genus Ursus; species Ursus americanus. The sequence goes on along the minus strand of NC_142138.1, from coordinate 72,270,372 downwards.
ATAGAAAATAAAACTATCTACAAAGCTATAGGCAAAGCACATGAACAAATAGCTTAGGAAGAAATATAAGTGACTGATAGATTTTGAAATGTATTGTTTTATGTTTGTGCATGCAAATAACCAAAGAACTACATATAAAACAACGATGACTTTTCAGGAATGAGTTCTATTAGATTTATTCCTTTATACTGAACTGGAAAAAACTTAAGATGGAAAACAAAGCTCAGTATTGTTGAAGGTGATCAGAAATGGGTCTTAGTGGTGTTGGAAATATAAATTGCCATAACCATCTGGGTGGAAATTTGGCAATTTGTTATTTAACACATAATTGTTATGTACACAAATTAAAATTTAAAATGAGCATACTCTAAAAATGAGCATAATTGCTTTTATATAGCAATTGAGCTTCTAAAGACTATAACCCAAGGAGAAAGAACAGATTTAATAAAGAAAATCAAGTGCATAAGAATGATTACCATAAGAAATAAAAAATAATAGTAAGAGTTAGAAAAGTTGCAAGATATAAGATCAGAATACAGATTAAATTAGATTTATATTTACCAGAAATAAATAATTCAAAATTATAATTTTAAAAGTTACTATTTAAAATAGCAAAAATTATAATGTCTAAATATTAATGTAAAATATTTTTGATAAAATGAGGAGACTTTACTGAAAGGCATTGCAGAATACCAAAAGAGAGATATACCATATTCATGGATGGTTCAAAAGGAAAATTATGAAAAAACCTTACAATTCTTCATTTATAAATGCATATATTTAGAGATATTTCTATAAAATTTCTAAAGATATTTTCTTTTTCTTTATTTTCATTTGTGACAAATGACAATCTGCCTCTAAATTTTATATAAAAGCGCAAAAGTCTAGTAATCACCAGGACAATATCAAGGGGGGAACAAAGTTATGGAACCTATGTGATTTCACAGTTGATTACATACCTATGGTAATTAAGGCAGCAGGATATTCTCATTGCGATAAACAAATTGGCAATGAAAAGAATAATCAGGCCAGTTACAGAGCTGGACAAATGTGGAAACTCAGTTATGACTGAGGAGGTATTCCAAATTTGTGGAGAAAATAAAATATTTGATCATGATAGAGATAGCTCTTCACTTAATATAGAGCTATATGAAAAATAAAATACCTGCCCATCAAATGACACCATTAAAAAGCAAGCAAGAAGAAAGATGTTCACAACTCATTTAATAATACTGCACTAAAAACTAGATTATGTGAAGAATTTACAGATCCTAACAAAAAAGGACAAATAGAATTTTTTTTTAAAGAACAGATATTTCACAGAAAAGGAAACCAAAATGACCAATGAACATAAAAAGATGCAAATGATCATTATTAAGCAGGAAACACATAGTAAAAGTACAAGGGTACATCAATTAACATACATCGAATGGCAGTTATTTAAGTTTAGCAACAATGTACAGAAAGAGCGATTCTTATAAACCATAAATGGAAGCAGAAATTGACAGAAGTAAATTGGAGGGATGGGTATGATAGAAAATTCAACAGTTCCACTTAGAGATGATTAACGTGGAGAGTCTCTCCAAAACATATACAAGACACAGGCACACAAATCCCCATAGCTGCAATGTTGACACAGAAAATTGTGCAATCAAATTAAATGCCCATTCAAAAGAGACAGGATATCAAAGTCACGCTGTGCCCATAAGATGAATACTATCAGGTTATAAAAATGAATACATGACAGCTACACAGATCGTGATTAATACACAAAAATAATGTTTAAAGAAGAGAGCAAGTTCCTGATGAGAACCTCAACTATGATGCCATTTCTATAAACTTGAAACCACACAATATAATACTCAATGTGTCAGGATTACCAGCATGGAATAAAACATGAAGGAATATATTAAAACTTTCGCTTAAACCACGTTGATAGTATTCATTAAATTAACATATGGGAGTAAAGAAAGGAATTTCGGGTTGGGGGTATGGGTTCCAAGAATGAGAAGGTACAGTCTTGAGTGGCAGATGGTGGTAGGAGTTCACCCCACCCCCATTTCCAAGAACCCATATTACTAGATGGGAGCAGCTGCCCTGGGCCCCTGGAAAGAGGCAGGAAGAAGCTGCCAGTTGCCAGCGGTCACAGGTCACAGGACCATGTGGGTGGCAGGAGGCAGTCCGCTCATGCCCAGGTCCTGTCTCACAGGCTGAGGGCAGAGCCCAAGGCCAAGATAAAAGGCCTCAGAGTGAGCGCACCTCCATATACTCCTCTCCTGAGGTGCTGACAGACCCAGTGTTGCCTGTACACTGGTAAGTGTCCCCTGGGACTGAGAGCAGAGCCTTCCACAGAGGAAGCTCAGACCAGAGCAGGGGGGGAGGTGGGCAGGCCCTTTGCAGTGTGTGTGTGTGTGTGTGTGTGTGTGTGTGTGTGTGTGTGTGTGTAGTGGGTGGCAGTGAGAAGAAGATGAGGTTGGGTTCATATTAGCAAGGAACAAGTCGCAGGGACACTGAGGGAGGGGCAAGGAGCAAGGAGGGCTGGGAACATGAGCAGAAGGAACTGTGAGTGTGACCGTACTCCAAAAAGCCAAACTGATCTGTAGTTGTTGGTCTCTGGTTGGAAGGATTTGCAACACTGACCACCGTACCAACTCATAACTGTTGTCAAAAGGGAGGTTTATCTTTGAAAGCATAACTGTCCCTCCAGGGAAAAGTAAAGATGGGAACAGTGACACTCAGCCAGCAGAGAGGAAATCACAGCTGACTGACTTATTTTAAGCACTCAGAAAAAAGGACTTCAGAGTTGAGTAGGAACAACTCAAATCTTGATGCTGAGGTGTTAGTTTGAGGTGAGTGTCTGCAAGATGCCAGAGCACCGGGCCCAGTCAGGGACCTGGTGCAAGTCCCAGCTTATAGGAAATTATCCCCCTCAGCTCATTCTTCCAGCCAATCTCCAATGTCCTTTGCGGGTGTGAACTTCTATGTCCCTACAGGACAAGGCTACCTAGAAAGTTCTCCAAGAGGGAATGAGTGTTTTCCCTAAAGAAAAAAATTTCATTTCTAAACTGCTACCTCGATTAACTATTTCTGTGATATTTGCTGTAGAATTTTGAGCACTTTTTTTTCTTAACATATTTTGGCTTCAGTTCTCTAATTATGTAACAGATGAAGCACTTCTGAGATGATATGAGAGCATTTGGGAAACTATCAGAAATAACGTTAAGTTTCTCTGTGGAATTACCAAGGACTCCATTTAGACAGTTCATCAAATAAAGGTGCTAGAAATGATATTGAGGACAGGAAGGGGTGGGGTGGGGGAGGCTCTGTGTCCTGGGTCTGACTGTGTGACTCTCTCCCTCAGCTCCTGACCCCACCAGCCGAGATGTCCTGCCAGCAGAACCAGCAGCAGTGCCAGCCCCCTCCCAAGTGTCCTGCCCCCAAATGCCCCCCCAAGTGTCCCCCAAAGTGCCCCCCAGTCTCTTCCTGCTGCAGTGTCAGCTCTGGGGGCTGCTGCGGCTCCAGCTCTGGGGGTGGCGGCTGCTGCAGCTCTGGGGGTGGGGGCTGCTGCAGCTCTGGGGGTGGTGGCTGCTGCCTGAGCCACCACAGGCCACGCAGGTCCCACCGTCACAGACACCAGAGCTCTGGCTGCTGCAGCCAGCCCTCGGGGGGCTCCGGGTGCTGTGGAGGGGGCAGCAGTCAGTCGTCTGGAGGCTGCTGCTGACGTGGACCCTGAAGCAAGAAGAGCATGCTTGGGGACAGTGAGTGGCCGAGTCCTTCCTCCGGTTCCTGCTCCTCCTGCTGGGCCTGCCCATGTGGCCGAGGGGTCTGAGTACAGCCTTGAGCACTGGCCCAGAGGATCCCTGTGCCCTGGTGTCCAGGAGCCACAACCCCTCCCCCAAACCCATTTCCTCGCCTCCTCCCCTATGTGTGTGGCTGCCCTGGGAACCCAAAGGGCAGACCCTACATCCTTGCTGTAAACCCAGCCTGATGTGGAACAATAAAACTAGAAATCTTCATTCCCTCTTGCCTTGATTGTTGTTTTCTTTTTATTCCTACATTATCTTTTTCATACTCTGTCCTCAACTCCTGCTTCCCCTGAGGCCTCAGTGTCTACAGAACTTACTCAGATTTGCCACTTGCACCACATTAGCAGTCCTTAAGAGCAAAACGAGTTTTTATTGGTTCAGAATCCAATCCAGGAACAAACATTGCCTTTAGTTGCCAGGATTCGTTCGTCTCCTCCTATCTGTGACAGTCCAGGCTTTTTGTCTCTTATGATTTGAAGATTTTTAAACAGTGTTGGTTTTTGTAGAATGCTTATCAATTTGGGTTTGTTTGATGTTTCTTCCTGACTAGGTTCAGTGGTGCATTTTTGCAAGGAGTATCCTTCTGGGAGCTGATACCACGCCTCGCATGATATCTAGTTGTCTCACCGCTGGGGTCCTGAAAATTGGAATCGAGACATTTGGGAAGTTCCTGATAAAGTTGAGACGTTGAGTTTCTAAATTCCATTCCACCAAGTTGTGTTTTTTGCCAGTAGAAGCAGCCTTTTCATCCCCCTCTGAGGAAGTTAACCATGCATTTCCTGAGGAAGCTGAGAGGCCTCCTGGAAGTGGTTGCCTTGCAGTGCACCATTGGTTCTCCTCGAGACCCATCCCACCATCTCTCTTTGCTTCTACACATGCACCTCGACTCAAGTCCCAGTAGGCCCCAAAAGGTGATGTAGAAAGTGTGACCCATAAACAGGTACACTACACTCCAAAAGAACTACATGATTTTTTCTAACTTATACAGATATAAACCCAGGGAATATGTGTGGGATGGATATTAAGGGTACGAGATAATTGTGGGAGGGACATAAAGTTAGATCAGGCTGAATTTATTCATACAGGTCTGCCAAGCAGATATTCTAGACTTAATGCTATAGTGTGGTGGTGGTGGTGGTGGTGGTGGTGGTGGTGGTGGTGGTGGTGGTGATGGCGGGGGTGGGGGTGTGAGGTTAGACAGGGCTCTAACAGTTTGTTGGGTTGGTTGGCTGAAACATGGACCAAAAGGTGGCTAACACTACATGAGGATGAAATGTCAGGACTTCCTTGGTATAATATAGAGGAAGGGGTCCAAAGGCTTGCTGGAATGTTAGAGTGGAGTTATCAGTTGAGATCTGCTCATCTCCTCTGGAAGGGCCCATAGAAGTTATCTTTCACGACTACAAGAAATAAATTTGTGAGGAGACCACAGCATCCTTGAAGAGCTATGTGATTGTTCTTCTCTCTAGGTTAGAAGTTACAGTGGAATCTGATGCCACTGAATTGGGAAACCTAAATGCAATAGGGATGATTGGATACCATTGGCAGCTCTTAGGCACCAAAGGCAGAGTGGGTGTGGCTACTATCGTGGACAGCAGAGTCAAAGCAGTGATCCGAACATTCTGACTCACAGAGGGCTGTGGCTCTGGCTAGTTTATCATGGTGGTTTGGAAGTGAAATTGACGAGAAGTCTACTACATTCTTACTTGATATGTATAAGAGGAAAAATTCTAAGTCAAGTGAACAAAACTCTGAACCATAGAAAGAGAGAATAATGCTCCCTCAAAGGATTCCCAACTTTGAGCTAGTTTATAGACATGGAACCCCTTGAATGAAGGGGAGGATGGGTCCTCTTGAGGAAGAACCTTTGAACTCTGCCAAAGAGTTATACTATTAATCTTTCCACCAGCCTTCCCCAAAGGGACCTACGGCACTTTACCAGGGTAATTGTGCACTGGGGAAAAGAAAATAATCAGACTTCGGGGCCAACTGGACACTGGCTCTGGATTGACACTAATTCCAGGAGACTCAAAACATTTCTTTGGTCCTCTGTGGTTCTTATTTGGTGGGATAGGAGCTAATGGAGGTTGGGTGATCAGTGGAGTTTTAGGTCAGTTCTTTCATCTCACAGTAGGCTCAGTGGGTCCTGAACCCACCCTGTGTTTGTTTCCCTGGTTCTAGAATGTATGATTGGAACAGACATATGCAACAACTGGCAAAATCCCCACATTGGTTCTCTGATCAGTGGAGTGAGGGCTATTATAATGGAGAGGTCAAGTAGGAGCCATTAGAGTTATCTCTACCTAGGAAAATAATAAATCAAAAGCAACACCACATCTCTGAAGGGATTGCAGGGATTAGTGATACCATGAATGATCTGAAGGATGCAGGGGTGGTGATTCCCACCACATCCCTATTTAACTTGCCTAGCGCCAGAAAACAGATAGGTCTTAGAGAATGACGGTGGGTTATTGTAAGCTGAAGCCAGTGGTGACTCCACTTGTAGCTGCTGTACCAGATGTGGTTTTGTTACTTGAGCAAGTTAGCACATCCCCTGGTAACTGACATGCAGCCAGTGATCTGGAAAATGTTTGGTTTCTGGTTTGTTTGGGTTTTTTTTTTTTCCTTCATATCTGTTAGTAAAGACCACCAGAAGCAGTTTATTTTCCCTTGGAAAGGCCAGCAATATGCCTTTACTGTCTTTCCTCAGGAGTAGGACAATTCTGCTACCCTATGTCATAATTTAGTTCTCAGGAATCTTGACTGTCCTTCCCTTTGACAAGTCATCACACTGGTCCATTGCGTCAATGATATTATGCTAATAGTACCTAACAAGTAAGAAGTCGCAACTACTCTAGACTGACTGGCAAGGCATTTGTATGTCAGAGGGTAGGAAATACGTCAGACAAAAACTCAGGGGCCTTCTACCTCGGTGGAACTTCTAGGGGTCCAGTGGTACAGGGCATGTTGAGATAGCCCTTCTAAAGTGAAACAGAAGTAGTCGCATCTGGCCCCTCCTACAATAAAAAATGAGGCACAACACCTAGTGTGCCTCTTTGGATTTTGGAGGTAACATATTCTGCATTTGGGCGTGCTACTCTAGCCCACTTACTGAGTAACCCCAAATCTGCTAGCTTTGAATGGGGTCCAGAATAGGAGAAGGCACCAGGAGACACAATGATTCCATGGAACTGGCAGTTAAGACTGCCACTTGGCTACTTTGACCTCCTCATGACTCTGAATCAACAGGCAAGGAAGGTAGTTACTGAGCTCAGTGGGGTGATTGATCCTGATTACCACAGAGAAATTAAACTGCTACTCACAGTGGAGGTAAAGAAGAGTATGTGTGTGGAATACAGGAGATCCCTTAGGGTGACTCTTAGTTCCGCCATGCCCTTTGATTAAAGTCCATGGGAAACTACAAGAGCCCAATTCAGACAGTACTATTCATGGCCCAGACCCGTCAGGAATGAATATTGGGTCACCTCGCCAGCTAAAAAGAACCATGGCCAGAATTACGGGCATTTCTTACTCTGAGCATGTTTACTTCCTTACTTTGTTGTGAGTGTGTGTGTGTGTGTGTGTGTGTGTGTGTGTGTGTGTGTGTGTGAAGTACCTTTGGTTTCCTCCCATTCTTATCCCCTTATCACATAACATAAGATGTATTGACTGATGTATTTCAGTATTGTTCAACATTACATAATAGAAGTTAAGGATATCAAGGAGACGAGTCAACATCATTCAAGGACTTTACATCCTTTTCGGGAGAAAGGGTTTTTGCATTATCTGCTGTATAGAGTCTAACTGCATCATGTTAGCTGGCAGTACGGCCTTGTCATTGTCTTTGTTTGGAGGTTAAATATTGTTTAAGGAGATGGATGTATATGGGTACCAAGCTGACAAGGGGTGAACTGTGATGGTTAATTTTATGTGTGATCTTGGCTCGGCCATGGCACCCAGATTTTAAATCAAACACTCAATGTAGATGTTGGTGTGAAGGTATTCTTTTTTTTTTAGATGTGATTAACTGTTTAAATCAGTTGACTTTGAGAAAAACAGATTACCCTCCATAATGCGGATGGACCTCAAGCAGTCAGTAGAAAGATTTAGGAAAAAAGACTGAGGGCTGCCCAAGTAAAAGGAATTCTGCCTGTAGGTTGCCTTCAGACTGGCGGCTGTACCATCAACATTCCCTGGGGCTCTAGCCTGCCAGCCTGCTCTGCAGTTTTCAAACTTGCCAGCTCCCACAGCTGTGTGGGCCAATTCCTTAAGATAAATCTCTCTGTATATGTGTACACATCTTATTGGTTCTGTTTGTCTGGAAGCCCCGGACTAACACAACATGTGTGGATATGTGTGTGTGTGAGGGAAATGATGAGGTGGGGGGAGGGAGGGATTAAGAAAGGGCTCTTTGTGTCCTTTACTCATTTCGTTGTGTGTGTTTATTTACTTTTGAACTTCTAATATGTATGTATATATTGGGGCTATCAACTCCTTACAGGCATATGTGTTGTATTGTTCTGTCGTTATTTGTCGTTTTACCTTATATATGATACTTTATGTTGTACAAAACTTATATTTTTCTGTTATTTAATTGATCAGCTCTTTTCTGTATATGTTATGGGTTTTGTGCCGTTCTTATTACACCTTCCCCCATTAATAATTAAGCAACAATCATCTATATTTTCTATTGATTTTAGAATATTGATTTCAGAGATGAAGAAAACTGCAATTTGTTAAGTGCTCTTTGTAGCTCAGAAGGGAGCAGAGTGGGAAGGCACAAAGGAAAATTAGTTCAGTCTGAATTGCTTCCCATATGATCTCAGCAGTGCCCCCTCCAGCTCCCTGAGAGATGAGAGAATGACCATGTAAGAGGCAGATCCCTTGGGTGAATAGGTGACCTCAGAAGGCCTCCAGTAGTCAAACATGTTTACTGAATGGTCCCAAAGCCACTGATAGCTAATACCCAAAGCCAAAGTGTCAGTCCAAGTGATATGGTTGCAGCCGTGTGGCTGACTCATCACTAAGTCCGAGCAGATGGATAGTTTGAGTGCTGCCCTGCCTGGAGGCAGAGGCATGGACCAGATGACCTCCTTACCCCATCATTCTAAGAATCAGGAGCTGAGATCCCATGTGAGCCAAGGCATGGATATCCTGGCCACTCCCCCATAAGTAAGCCCACTGGAACAACTTGAACAAATGTCATGGTCAGGTGAGACAGTGGCTGACTTCTGAAGAGGGGTGTGGCCATCACACCTCACTGTCTTGGAGTGTGGTCTCTCATGAGGGTGACCGGAGTCATAGGGAATAGCTGTTTGCAAACTGCCAAGTCAGTGTTAATGCTAATGAAAGGGTTTTTAAGAGTCTGTTAACCACCCAAGCATGCGTGAGCATGTACTAGTTGCTGAAGGGGAATGAGAAATATGAGTCACAGGTGTGTTGTTAAAGGGTTTGTTAAAATCGCCTTTGTAAGATAATGTTACATAAGGGATACTGAGCAAGTGGGACTCAGAAAGGAAAATATCATGGAATAGAAACCATGAGAGTCGGTTAGGGAGAGACATGTAGCCAATGTGCCAGTTCTTCTTGGGAAGCCAACAGGAATTGGAATAGTTGCACAGAGTCATACTGCACAGAGCCTTGACTGTCCCTAAAAAATGCCAGCCTTGATCCTGAACATACTGGAGCCCTGGATGAGGCTTCCTTAAGGTCAGGGGTAATGATTTCTGGAGTGGGAGATGGTGGAGAAAAACATGTGTGCACCCCAGTGAAGGGTAGCATGAAGGAGAAACCATGGCAGATGAGACGCAGTGGGGCGCCCGGCAAGGCCACGTACTTTGAGATATCTGATGGCGAGAGTAACAGACAAGGTGGATTCTCTCTCTCTCTCTCTCTCTCTCTCTCTCTCTCTCTCTCTCTCTCCTTATATCTGTACCTGTGTCTGTGTCTACACCTACATGCATATCTGTATCTGTGCTTATATCTACATCCTCATCTATGTCTACGTAATATGTATAATTATCCACATATGTAACATACACATCAGTTAAATGGTCTACCATATCCACAGTCATGTGCACACGTACATTTCACCAGCTATTGGTTCTCCTTGCCTGTTATGACCCAGCTATAGATATTACTGAGTCATGTTGGGCTCCTCTCAGGCCCTGGAGAATTATTTTTGGACACTTCTGGGGGAGCACTTTCTTCTCATAATTACTCAGGTCTAATTTGTCTTTAATTAATTTGCTTATTTTTAAAATATATTGCCCTCCAGACATGGAAGGAACACCTGCTATATGCCACATTGACATTAATCTTTATTATACTCCCCTAAAAATATTCCCCAAAAGTCCTTCAAAGAACCTCATGTCCACGTGGAAGCAAAGCAGCGACACTGGAGGTTCTTACTGAATCCCAAGCCCTTCTGTTCTGTAAGGTCTTCCCGCCTCCTCAGCCCCAGGGTCTCCTGCCTGTGGGGTCCTCCCCCACATACACCCACACCCCAGCCTAGAACCCTCTCACTGCCTCTTCCCCTTCCTGCTTTCTCATCCACGGGCTCCCCCTCCTCCTGCCTATAAGATCCCTGGAAAACAGGCTCTCATTGTCCCATGCAAGGCAGTGCAGCCTTTCTCCCTGGCTCCCCCACAGGGATATTCTTATATGAAAATGTATGAAAGACCTCCGTGGAAAAAAATGGTCGTTTAAAAAGTCAGATGCGGCTCACCTGGAAAATAGCTGTGATCTGAAAACAATCCATTCCTTTTTAATTATCATTGGATAGAGAGTTCACATCTGAGGCTCCACTGTGTTTCCCTTCCATGATTCTACTGACCCTCATGACACCATCGAGAGTAATTTTTATCGCCTGTTTTAAAGTTGAGGAAACCGAGAACGAGAAAAGTTAGGTGATTTTCACGCGATCCCATGGCTAGTAAGTGGCAGGACCAGGATTGCGTCCCAGGTGGATCTCATTCACTTCTAATCTAGACTTTTAACTGTGATGGTGCGGACGTGCACACACATGCATACACATGCACACGCCCATGCATACACCACACACACACACACATACACACACACACACACAGGATCTGCCAGGGTGGCAGGGACACGAGCAGAGACACGTAGCTGTTTCTGGGGTCTTCATTCAAAGCAGGCTGTCAGGGCATTAGCACAGAGGGGCTGGGGGACCAGACTCTAAGAAGGATGTGTGAGGGACAGGCGGCTGTAAGGAGAATGAAGTGGCACTGATGGTGGCGATGTCCTGGGCCCTGTGGGGAGATAGGGAGGAGCTGCCAGTCACCACCTATCACAGGAGCCGGTCTCCTCATGCCCAGGTCCATTCTCACAGGCTGGGATAACAGGGATAAGAGGACCCCCTTGAATCTCTTCCACTATGAGATCCAACAAAAGCTCTCCCATCTCCATAAATAATTAACAACAAGCTATGAACATCTTTTTCAGAACACACACTATTATGGGAGGCGTTTCAAAATCCTACTGTGAAACATGAATGTATGTTCTGTCTGAAGTTTAAGCATTTGTCACCTACCTTAGAAACATTCTGAAACTGATGGACATTATTTCTGAACTTCCATTACGCCTCTTCCCACCTTGCATGACATGCTGTTGCCCTGTCACGATGGGGGAGCTCAAATCCCACATGCTATTTAATGCGTCATGTGACATATCACTCGGATGAGGTTATAATAAGTTCCTTAACATTCTGGCTTGGATCTGTGTTTGTTTACCTCCTTTGGTTCATACAGGGTTATGCACAGAGAGTAGTTACTGATCTTAAAATCCTATTACTAGCATTAGCATTGATTTTTCAAGTTACAAATACCTAATCCTGATGAATGAGATCATTCCCATAGGAGATCACTCTCTGAAACAGGCTCAGTGAGGTGTGTTGGCCACATTGTGCTGAGAGCTTTGTTCTCCTGCTCAGTGTTGGGGGAGGTCATCAAGAGAATGTGAGTGCTATTTGACCCATGAGCTGGATGGACTTTGGCAATTGGAGACTTCTCACCCCTTCCCCATCCTTGGGATGTGGGTTCTGCTTTCCTTCCCTGCTCCCTCAGGCTGCCCTAAGGACAGAGCCTTGAGACGACGATGTGGTGTTGAGACCACCTAGATATCATATGAGACTGAGCCCAGTCAAGGCCTCTGCATAAATTTGCATGATTTGAAGGGGGGGTGTGTGTGTGGAGATCTACCTGTCTTGCAGCTGTCCAATGCAAGCCCCCTGAGTAAGTTTCCTTGTTCATCAAACCAGCTGCCTACCAACCTGAGGCTTTCTTTGCTCTCTCCTGCTCTCTGTCAATAGGAGCCAGTTTCTGATTACACCAGGGAAACACCTAAGCAGCTTGGAGCTAACATTCAGGCTGTTTCAAAGACTTGGTTATGGGGAAGTGGTGAAGACATGGATTCCTGCTCCTGATGTGTGGGATGATGGGGTTGAAATGCCTGATCCATGCCTCTGCCTCTATGCAGGGCAATGCCGAAATTGACAAATGCGCAATTGACAGATTGACCTGACTTAGATGTAGGCAATGAGTCAGCAGCATAGTTGTATCATGAAGACGGGGTTTTAAACCTTGGCTTAAATTCTCATGGCTTTACTAACAGTCCAATATATAAACATTTTGACCATCAAAGCATTGGCTTTCTGAGGTTTCCCATTCATCAAGGTGTCTGCTGCACCCTCTTCTTTTTGTCAAGCAGAGTACCATGCACAGGTTAACAATTCCAGGGGAGCACTCTAAATACTTCAGCCCACTGCATCTCAGTATCAGAGTTGCCAAGGAAAACACAATGCAGTCAAGCATTAGACGGAATAACCTTTCACTCAGAGAAGAGACAGGTCAAGACTGGCTTCCACAGTGGGCACTGATCCCCCATGGCCAGTGGCCACTGCTCTCATGTGGCAGTGAAGGAATCTTGCCCCCCCACCACCCCAGAGCAGAGATGCAACAGTGGGGGTGGCCAGGTGCCAGCCTCTTTATCTCTTGGTGAGGAAGTGTCCCACGCCCAAGGCGCTGAGCGGGGGTTAAAAGACTGCACCCACAAAACTTCTTTTCCCAGCACCTTTAGTTGTTAACTTTTCATTATCTCATGGAATGAAGAAAGCATTGCTGAGATCTAGCCAGAAGCAACGCAGACTGAGAAACTGTTCTTTCTCTGTGCTCCAGAGCCAGCACCAACCAAATCTGCAATCTTCGCTTTTTCTCCATCTCTATAAACCCTTTAAATCATATTAAATTAAATTATAAATGACGAAGCAATATTCTTAGAGTCTAGGTGAAAACTCAGTTACTATTTTAAACAGCATCTTTTAAAGTTACATTTTCTGAGTCTTGCTACTAATTATTTTTATATTTACCTCATATTTGTCTCAGCTGTGCTGGGCTCTCCCATTACTTCTGAATTATTGCAGTGTACATTCTTATGCATCTTTTCTTTCATTTTTATTTTTTTAACTCATTTGACTCAACGTTATAGCAATGTTTATGTTACGTTATGAATTGTACATTCATTTTAAGCTTAATTCATCTACCCCAATAAATATTCGTTGAATGGATTAATGAATAACCCAAATCTTTATGCTAATTTGCACTCTCAGGACAAAGCATGAGTGACCATTTGCACATCACCTGGTGAGTTTTGTACCAACAATGAATTTTGTGAGCTAATTTTTGAAATGTATTATAAATCTGAATGCTCTCTCCTAAAAAATGAATTCTGCTTCTTCTGTAAGAGCAAGGTAGAGGTGTTTTTCCAAACTAATTTCAGTGGTAATTGTAAATATTTATTATTTTTCTTTCTTCTCTCTTTTTTTTTTTGAGACTTTATTTATTTATTTGGGAGAGAGAGAGCATGAGAAGGGGAATAGGGAGAGGGAGAAGCAGACTTCCTGCTGAGCAGGGAGCCTGACGCGGGACTCTATCCCAGGGTCCTGGGATCATGACCTGAGCCTAAGGCAGACGCTTAACCAACTGAGCCACCTAGGTGCCCCTCTTTCTCTTTTTTAAGAATCCATCTTTCACGGCTTTTCCAAATCTTTTATAGGAATATTTACTTGTTTACTCTTAATTTATATGAACCTTATATTTATTAGGGATTTTAGTCCTATAACTGTCATTTGTAATCTATTTTCCCAAGTTATTTATTAAACCTTATTTTTTTTAGAGCAGTTTTAGATTCATAGGAAAACTGAGAGGAAGGTACAGAGATTTCCCACACACCCCCTATGCCCATCTATGCATAGCTTCCTCACTATCAACATCCCCCACAAGAGTGGTACATTTGTTACAATCCGTGAACCTATATTGACACATCATTGCCATCCCAAATCCACAGTTTACATTACTGTTTACTCTTGGAATACACTCTGTAGGTTTGGACAAATGTATAATGACATGTATCCATAATTATGGTATTGTATGGAGCACTTTCACTGCCCTAAAAATCCTCGGTGTTCTGCCTACTCATACCTCCCCTATCCTATCTTTCAACAACACCCTCATCTTCAAGATTCAAAAAAACACTGTCCTTTCATGGTCTCCATAGTTTTGTCTTTTCCATATGTCATATAGCTGAAGTCATATAGCATATAGCCTTTTCAGATTGGCTTCTTTTATTTAGTAATATATTTTTATAGTTCCTCCATGTCTTTTCATTGCTTGATAACTAATTTCTTTGTAGTACCAAATAACATTTTATCGTCTGGATGTACCACAGTTTATTTATTCATTTACCTCCTGAAGGGCATGTTAGTTCCTTCTAAGATTTGGTAATTATGAATAAAGCTGCTCTAAATATCTGCGTGCAGTTTTTTGTGTGTACACAAGTTTTCAAATCTTTTGGTTAAATACCATAAGATTGCTTGATCGCATGGTAAGAGTACATTTACTTTTGTAAGGAACCACCAAACCATCTTCCAAAGTGGCGATACCATTTTGCATTCTTACCAGCAATAAATGAGACTGCCTGTTGCTCCATATCTTTATCCATATTTGGTGTTGCCAGTGTTCCAGATTTTGGCCATTCTAATAGGTGTATCGTGGTATCTCATTGTTGTGTTAATTTGCCTTCCCCTGATGACATATGATGTGGAGTGTCTTTTCATATGTTTATTAGTCATCTGTATATCTTTATTGGTGAGGTGTTTGTTAAGGTCCTTTGTCCATTTTTTAGCTGAGTTATTTTCTTATTGTTGAGTGTTAAGAGTTATTTATATGTTTTGAGTAATAGTCCTTCATCATACGTGTCTTTTGCAAATATTTTCTGATAGTCTGTGACTTGTTTTATCAGTCTTAACTTTGCCTTTTGCAGAGCAGAAACTTTCCATTTAATCAAGTCTAGTTTATCACTTATTTCTTTCCTGTATTGTGTATTTGGTGTTGTACCTAAAAACTCACCACCAAATCCAAGTTAGTCTAGGTTTTCTTCAACAGTTATCTTCTAGGAGTTTTAAAATGTTTCATTTTACATTTAGGTCTGTGATCCATTTTGAGTTTATATTTGTGAAAGATATAAGGTTTGTGTCCAGATTAATTTTTTTAATGTAGATGCCCCTTTTATCCAGCATTACTTGTTGAAAAGAGTATCTTTGTATCACTGTATTAGTTTTGTTCTTTTGTCAAAGCTCAATTGACTACATTTATGGGTGTCTATTTCTGGCCTCTT
Source organism: Ursus americanus (assembly GCF_024610735.1). Taxonomy (NCBI): domain Eukaryota; kingdom Metazoa; phylum Chordata; class Mammalia; order Carnivora; family Ursidae; genus Ursus; species Ursus americanus. The sequence goes on along the minus strand of NC_142138.1, from coordinate 72,254,872 downwards.
TATTCTGTTCCATCAATCTATTATCTATTATTTTTTTAATGTCAAATTGTCTTGATTATGTAGCTTTATACTAAGTCTTAAAGTTGGGTAGTGTCAGTCCCACAACTTCGTTTTTCTCCTTTGATACTGTGTGGACTATTCTGGATCTTTTGCCTCACCATATGAATTTTATAAGCAGTTTCTTGATACCCAAAAAATAATTTGTGGGATTTTAACTGGGATTGCATTGAATCTATAGATCAAGTTGAGAAGAACCGACATCTTGACAATATTGATTCTTCCTACCCATGAACATGGAATATCACTCCATTTATGTAGTTCTTATTTGATTTTGTTCATCAGAGTTTTATAGTTTTCCTCATATTGATCTCATACATATTTTGTCAGATATACACCTTAGTATTTTATTATAGGGCAGTCCTAATGTAAGTGGAATTACATTTTTAATTTCAAATGCCACTTGTTCACTGGTATATAGGAAAATGATTGACTCTTGTGGATTAAACTTGTATCCTTCAATTTTACTATAATTCCTTCTTAGAGCCAGGAGGTTTGTTTGTTGATTCTTTCAGATTTTCTACATAGATTGTCAAATAATCTGCAAACAAAACAGTTTATTTTTTCCTTCCCAATCTGTATACCCTTAATTAACATTTCTTATCTTATTGTATTAGCTGAACTTCTAGTACTGTGTTGAAAAGGAATGGTGAGAGGGGACATCCTTGCCTAATACCTGATCTTAGAGGAAAAGCTTTGAGTTTCTCAAGACATTGATTTTGTTTCCTTCTATCTTTTTTTAATGGTAGTAATAATTCAAAATTACTAATTTATTACTAAGTATTAAAGGCTTTTAAAATTTTTATTTGAGTACAGCTGACACACAATGTTACATTAGTTTTATTGTTAAAATATCCATATTACCCAAAGTAATCCACAGATTCAGGGCAATCCCTATCAAAACACCAACAGCATTTTTCACAAAACTAGAACAAATAATCCTAAGATTTTTAGGGAACCACAAAAGCCCTGACTAACCAAGGCAATCTTGAGAAAGAAAAACAAAGCTGGAGGTATCACAATTGCAGCTTTCAAGATAGACTACAAAGTTGTAGTAATCAAAACTGGGAGAAAAACAGACACATAGATCCATGAAACAGAGTAGAAAGCCTAGAAATAAACCCTAGTTTATATGGTCAATTAATTTTCAACAAAGGAGGCAAGAACGTGCAATGGGAAAAAAGTCTCTTCAATAAATGGTGCTGGGAAAACTGAATAGCTACATATAAAAGAATAAAATTGGACCACTTTCTAACACCATGCACAAAAATAAACTCAAAATGGACTAAAGACAGGGGCACCTGGGTGGCACAGTCCATTACGCATCTGACTCTTGGTTTGGGCTCTGGTCCTGATCCCAGAGTGGTGAGATCAAGCCCCATGTCAGGCTCTGAGTGGAGTGTGAAGTCTGCTGAAGTTTCTCTCTCCCTCTCCCTCTCCCTCTGACCCTCTCCTCTGCACATTTGCGTGCTCTCTCTCTCTCTAAAATAAACAATACATCTTTTTAAAATGGACTAAAGACATAACATGAGACCAGAAAACATAAAAATCCTAGAAGATAACACTGATAGTATTTTCTCTGACATTGGCCATAGCAATATTTTTTTTAGATCTGTCTCCTAAGGCAAGGGAAACAAAAGCAAAAATACTAATGGAACTACATCAAGCTTTTGCACAAGAAAGGAAACAATCAACAAAATTAAAAGGCAACCTACTGAATTAGAGAAGATATATTGGAGAAGAAATGATATATCTGATAAGGGGTTAATAACCAAAAGATATAAGAAACTTGTACAACTCAACATTAAAAATACAATCACGCCCTGAGCTGAAGGCAGACGCTTAACGACTGAGCCACCCAGGCACCCCTAGATATTTTTTTAAAGAAGATATACAGATGGCCAACAGATACATGAAAACATCACTATCAGGGAAATGCAAATCAAAACCTTACACCTTACACCTGTCAGAATGGCTAAAATAAAAAACACAAGAAATAACAAGTGTTGGCAACACGACTGATGTGGAGAAAAAGGAACCCTCATGCACTGTTGGTGGGAATATAAGTTGGTACAGTCACTGTGGAAAACAATATGGAGAGTCCTCAAAAAGATATATGCACCCCTATGTTTATCACACCATTTTGACAATAGCCAAGGTGTGAAAGTGCCCATCAATAGACGAATGTATAAAAATGAAGACGTATATATGTATATACATATATACATAGACACACACAATGGAATACTATTTGTCCATAGAAAAGAATGAGATCTTGGCATTTGCCACAACATGGATGGACCTAGAGGGTATTACGTTAAATGAAATAAACCAAACTAAGAAAGACAATATCTTTACATCTTTTTAGTAGTGCTTTCCACTATTTAGAATTTGTTTTTTCCACATTTAACCACATAGATTTCATATATCCACATTTCCCTTTATAAATTACGGATTTTGTGTTACTGTTTAGATTTTTTCCAAATAATATTTAGCCACCAACTAAATTTTAAATGCATTGATTGCATTTGTGGTTACATAACTGCATATATTTGGCAAAAGTCATTGAACTGTATATTTAAAAATTAGTGAATTTTATTGTGTAAATTATACAGCAATAAAAGTGATTTTAAAACTTAATAAGGGTTTATTGCATATATGCATTTGTGTGTGTGTGTGTGTGTGTGTGTGTGTGTATGTATATTTAAGCTGAGGGAGACTGATTAGGAGCAGAGTGGGGAATGGAAGCCCTGGAGTGAGGAGATAATGGTAGGAAGAAGGAGGACAATGTCTGTCTCCTGGCCATGACTGAGGGACAGAGTTAGACATCTGAAGGGAACCAAAAGATGAAAGAACAATGTTCACAATTAATGCTGCTTCAGGGCAGTTGTTAAAAGAGAAAACAGGGGCCCCTGGGTAGCTCAGATGGTTAAGCATCTACCTTTGGCTCAGGTCATGATGGGCTCAGGTCTTGATATCCAGGTCCTGGGATTGAGCCCCATGTCAGGCTCCCGGCTCAGGGGAGAGTCTGCTTCTCCCTCTCTTTCTGCCTCTCCCCCTTGCTCATGCTCTCTCTCTTTTTCTGTCTCTCTCTCGAGTGAATAAATAAAATCTTCCAAAAAAATTAAAAATAACAGGGAAAGCAAAGAATTACAGAAAATTGCAAACATACAAAATATGAAAAATGTCCTTCCTGTAGTTGACCCTGTCCTCTGTCTACTGATGCCTCTGCAGCCACCAGCAGAGGACAGGGAAGAGAACAATGGTGACAAAAACAGGAAATGAAATCAGTCCATGTTAAGTTAGTGAGCAGATTCCATTTTATTGTTTCAATTTCGACAACAAAATGTAATAATATAAGTTGCAGAGGGACATGAGGTCTATGCTTTGATTCCCAGGGCAGTCACAGACAGGGGGAAGGAGGGCAGGAAATGAGTTTTAGAGAGATGTTTTTGGCTTGTGGAAACCAGGATAGAAAGACCCTCTGGGCCAGAGCTCAAGCTTTTGCTCAGATCTCTCCACCATTCAGGGAGGTCAGGGGAAGAGGGGATCAGGGTCCACGTCAGCAGCAGCCTCCAGACGACTGACTGCTGCCCCCTCCACAGCACCCGGAGCCCCCCGAGGGCTGGCTGCAGCAGCCAGAGCTCTGGTGTCTGTGACGGTGGGACCTGCGTGGCCTGTGGTGGCTCAGGCAGCAGCCGCCACCCCCAGAGCTGCAGCAGCCCCCACCCCCAGAGCTGCAGCAGCTGCCACCCCCAGAGCTGGAGCCGCAGCAGCCCCCAGAGCTGACACTGCAGCAGGAAGAGACTGGGGGGCACTTTGGGGGACACTTGGGGGGGCACTTGGGGGCGGGACACTTGGGAGGGGGCTGGCACTGCTGCTGGTTCTGCTGGCAGGACATCTCGGCTGGTGGGGTCAGGAGCTGAGGGAGAGAGTCACACAGTCAGACCCAGGACGTAGAGCCCTCCTGCCCCTCTCACCCTCTTAGCATCCCATATAATCATAGAAACATAGAAACATCTCTATAATCCAGCAACTGCATGACTTTCCCGTACTCTGGCATCATCTCTTTGGGTCCTCAGTGGAGCCTTGTAAGTCAGACATGCACTTTCCTCCAGTATACAAGATAGTAAACTAAGACCAAACCATATTACTAAACATGTCCAAGGGTCTAAAGCTTCGTAAATGAAGATGGAACTCGTCCAACCATGCCCTGAATTTGTTCAATTAATAGGCATTTGAGGGGCTATTATTTCTTAAAGGAAACATATAGTAATTGCTGCCTTTTGTCATAACTTCCAAGATGATTTTGTTCTGTGAGGTCAGCATTGCAAAGGATCCTGGAGATGGCCTGCCTCAGTAAGCTCATGTTATTAAAGAGACTAATGAGCCTCTCAGCTCCTGCAAAGCTGGGACTTGGACCCAGCCCACTGATTCAGTCTGGAACCCAGGTTTCCTCTCCCCACCACCTCATGCTGATAGGTTGGCAAGGTGATTTGCCAACACAGGAAGTTTGCAAACACATTCCCAGACTCATGGATAGGCAGGTTTAACAAGCTCAAAGGAGCCTGAGGTCTCTGTCCACAACCCTCCTTTGCAGAGAGGACCAGGGCTGTGTTTTCCAAGCTGAGCTCCCTCCTGAAAACTCAGAGGAGAGCCCAGTGTCTGTGCTTCAGTAACCCCATCTTGAGTGGCACACCATACTGCAGATCCATTTGCTTTCTCCAGGGCTCAAAGGCATAACCATCTGATTCTTCTCCCCATGTGCCCATGTGGTGCTAGACCCCTCCCTGCACTCCTTCCTCAAACCCTCCTCCTCTAACCTAATGTATCCTTTTCCCCCAAATCCCCACTCCATCTGCCGCTCTGCTCTAATTTGAGTTCCCTCTGTGAAAGGCCCTGGTCCTGGTCCCACGGGACACTTACCAGTGCACAGGCAACAGCACTACGTCGTCAGCACCTCAGGACAGGAGTGCATGGAGGGGCTCTGGCACTAAGGCCCTTTTATCCTGGCCTTGGGCTCTGCCCTCAGCCTCTGAGACAGGACCTGGGCATGAGGGGACCTCCTCCTGCCACCTACATGGTCCTGTGACAAATGATGAGTAGCAGCTGCTCCCTGACTCCTTCTATGGGACCCAGGGCAGCTGTTCCCAGCTAGGAATAGGGCTCCTTAGCAACAAGGAATGACATGGCTGTGGGAAAGCTTACTTTGATCTCTCCCTTATTCTCCTTGGCAAGTGCCACCTGGAAGGCCTCAAAGCTCCTGTTTTGGACCTTGGGCCCCAGTCCCTTGTTCCCTTCTTCTCCCCACATAAATTCAGCCTGTTCTGGGCTATAATTTAGAGATACCTTCACATTTCTCTAATTATGCCCAAGACCAAGCCATCCTGCCAGGCTCCCAGAGGTCAGCAAAATTGTCTGGAGCTCAAATCTGCCCCTCTGCTTGCTTTGTATAGCCTGCAAGCTAAGATTTTTTTTAAAGATTTTATGTATTTATTTGTCAGAGAGAGAGAGCACAAGCAGAGGGAGTGGCAGGCAGAGGGAGAAACAGGCTCCCCACTGAGCAAGGAGCCTGATGTGGGACTCGGTCCCAGGACCCTGGGATCATGACCTGAGCTGAAGGCAGACACTTAACTGATTGAGCCACCCAGGCGTCCCACTAAGAATGGTTTTATATGTTTACATTTTGGGGAAGAAAAATAAAAAAAAAGAATACTTCATGACACATGGGAATTAAATTCGAATTTCAATGTTTCTAACTTTTTAGTTGTAATGCATCCATGTTCATTTCTTTATTATCTACAGCTATTTTCAAGTACTGTGGCAGAGTTGAGTAGTTGAGTCAAAGACCTTGTGGCTTCCAAAGCCTAAAATATTTAGCCCTTAGCCCTTATTGAAAAAATTTGCTGATCCCTGGTGTATCCCATTGCTTTTAAGAGCCTATGGTTAGACCTAGAATGTAATCCTGGTTCTGTGCATCCTTGTGAAAGGAACATAAAGTGACTCTTTTTTAGTTTTGTTTATCTGTCTCCTCTATTATAATGTATGAATAATGACAAAAATGTCTCACGGGGAGGGGGCCTGGGTGGCTCATTTGGTTAAGTGGCCTCTTGATTTTGGCTCAGGTCATGATCTCAGGGTCCTGGGATTGAGCCCCTGTGTCAGGCTCCGAGCTCAGTGGGGAGTGTCCTTGAAGTTTCTTTCTCTGCCCCTCCCTCACTCTCAAATAAGCAAATAGATCTTAAACATATCTCACAGTGTTGTTCCTATACTGCTTCAGTCAGTAAGACAGTGTAAAGAATGTGCCTGATAGAAGACCTGTAACCTGGTGGACCCTTAATAATAAGATACCTATATATTCATAAATAAGAAAGATATCTGTCCTTTGTAAGTCATAGCTTCCTTCAAAAGAGGGGAAATCTGGACTTTGGTGTGGTGTTTTTTTTTTTTTTTTCAAATTATTTACCTTTTTTTTTCTTTCTTTCTGTTTAAGACTCCTTTGTTCTGCTTAATGTCTTGATTTGTTTGACTATGAAATAGCTCCAGGAAAGGAGTTCATTGGTGAGGAATAGGGGAGCTCTGCATTGCTCCACATAATTAGAGCAACCAATCAGGGGCCAGGGAAGTCTAAGTGTGGGAAATCCAGATGCCAGGGCCAGGGCAACTCACAGTGAGTGAGCCCTCTAGGGGCTCTTTAAGCTCCTGGCAACTCCCTGGCTCCAGGTTTTTATTACTGTTTATTACTGTTTCAAAAAGTTTTTCTACTATACTTTCAGTAGATGAAGGGCAAGGACAGGAGTTCACATCGGGTTCAAGTCAGTGTACAATACCACGATGAGATTTTCCAAAAGTAAACTAATTAATTGGAAGGCTCACTGAAGCCAGAAGAAGCATGTGAAGGAAAACCCTCTCTCCTGACAGCGGCAGAAACACTGGGGGAGAATCTGAAATTCTCCAGAACTTGAAGAAAAACATAATGAATAAATCATAAGAAAATGGTGAAGCCAGTTAACACGTAGTTGCAAATATAAATATGTGTTTATTCCTATGCATGTTGGTGTACAAATAATATACAGAGACTAAATGTGTGTGTGTTTATATAAATGATGAGGTAACAGGAGGCAAGCTGAGGATAAAGCAGAAACTGACACCCCGCAACTCCCCCATGGGTTGTATGTGACATCCCTCAGGCACTCCTGGCTGCCCTAAAGGACAAAGAAATAGTTAACCTATAGAGACCACAATCCTGCAAGACTTGAGTCTCCCTCAATTTACAAATGTCCTAGCAATCCACAAGAACAAAGCATTTCTATCAATAACCGAGCTTCTGGAAGGAATGTCTACAATTGAATGTCTTTATAACCTGCAGACCATAGACAGATACTTCCAGGAATCGAGGAAGTTCCCAACTCTCTTCATGTTAATGCCTTACTAGAGGGGTAGACAACCTCATCATGAACATACATTTATTTTAAAGTGTGTGTGTGTCGTTGGCCATTTTTGCCTCTCACTTTCCTGGTTTATCCCTCCTTCTCTTCTTCATTAGAGATCTTCTAAGAAATAATTTTCTATGACCACTTAATAGAGTTTTCATACATCCTTATTTGCCAGGGACAGTTTTGATTATGCCTTCTGTCACAGCATAAATTATCATAAACTCTTTTTTTTCAATCTCAAGTGTGTCCCAGTTTGGATGGTGAATTATATAGTCACACTATCAGTAAATGAAGTTTTCTCAAGGGCCTTCAGTGATTCAGGATAAAACCTATCTTTGTCCTTGCATTCAAATATCTATGCAGTATGAAGCTATTCTGTTTCTATGGGGTTTTTTTTCCTTTGCTCCCTTAAGAGAAGAAATTTTTCTCTGAAGCTGAATTGGCCTATGGGCTCTACTTTGGACTGGCTACTTTGTGCTTTATCTTTATTTTACTTTATGCAACATATCCCTGAATTCTTCTTGAGAATGGGGTCTCTATCTGATATGTTTGCATCCCCCATCAGCATCTAGAGCCAAAACATACATTTATAATCATTTCACCAGCACTTTATAGCACCTGAGAGTTTGCAAACAGCTTTTCCCGGTGATGTTAAGCAATCGGATAAGACATGCACAGTGATGAGTGCTAACCATATCATCCTACAGAGAACGTCCTCTATGTTACTTGTGGGTGATGTTTGTCCTAAGGGCTGAGCTGTGGAAGGAGAGGTCACTACTCAGAAGCCCAGCTCACTGATTCCTACAATGATGGGTCTCAGATGCCATTGGGTCATGCCTCTGCCTCCAGGCAGGGAAGGCAGCACCCAAACATCAATTAATCTGACTTGGGGACAGGTAAAAAACCAGCAGCATGCTTGTAATATCGTGCAGAATCATTTCTAAGCCATGGCTATTAGATTTCAATAGATTTATATTGATTTGGTATCATCTCAACAGAAAAAAATGTTTAGTGACAAGGATTTGGTTTTCTGGAGTCATATACTCATCTGTCTCCTATGTCCTTATAATCTCAAGGGATAGGAGGAAACACTGCTGAGATCCATGGGAAGTCATTAAAACAGTGCAAATTTTGCTCTTTTCCCTCTACCTTGCAGCCCTTTGCAGAGACAGAACCTTGTACATTATTGATTTCCTTTCAAAAATTGATAAAAGTGGGGCACCTGGGTGCTCAGACGTTAAGCGTCTGCCTTCAGCTCAGGTCATGATCCCAGGGCCCTGGGATCAAGCCCCACATAGGCTCTCTGATCAGCAGGAAGCCTGCTTCTCCCTCTCCTACTCTCCTTCCTTGTGTTACCTCTCTCAGTATCTCTATCTCTAAATAAATTTTTAAAATCTTTAAAAAAACTGATAAATGTGTCTAATTTAAAAGTTAAAATTCTATGTAAAAAACAGCACCATAAATAAGACAGAAAGGAAAGTGATCCACTGGGGGAAATTACAATACATTCACTAGGAATATAGAAAAGCAGGGATGCCTGGGCAGCTCAGTCGTTAAGTGTCTGCCTTCAGCTCAGGTCATGATCCCAGGTCGGGCTCCCTGCTCAGCGGGAAGCCTGCTTCTCCCTCTCCCACTCCCCCTGCTTGTGTTCCTCTCTCGCTGTGTCTCTCTCTGTCAAATAAATAAAATCTTTAAAAAAAAAAGGAATATAGAAAAACAGTTCTCATAAATCAGTAAAAAAATATGCAAGCACACCAATAAAAGGTTGGACAAAGGACAGGAACAGGCAATACACACACCAGAAAAGAAACACAAATGTCCAAAAAGTACCTGAAAATATGTTCAGTATTACTAATCATCAAAAAAACCCCTCATTTTTTTATGGTAAAGGGTGTGTATCCAATTTAGTCATTCATATCAGATTGGCGAACATTGAGTGCCTAACAAATAGTTTTGGAGAGGATGCATGGAATTGGACACTCATGCTTCACTGGTATGAAAATAAATCAGCATACTGATTATGCATAAAAATGTGATGATTCATCGATTCAGTACATGCTTTATGGTGTGTAAATGAATTAGAATGTAAAGTGAGAACATTCTTTCATAGTGTTCAAATATCTAAGAATTTAGCATTAGGAGATAATGTAACTAAACTCAAAGAGTTTGCAGCTTGCAGTGCAACCCAAGGAAGTGCTGAAAACAAAGAACTTTTTATTACTTGTTACAAGTAAGGAGACAGGGAGATAGCTCTCAAAGCACTGTCTCTCCATGGGCTTAATTACAGGAAGCTTTTATTCAGTGCCTTAAGGGTAAGGGCAGGAAGCTTGCATATACATTAAAGGAACTTATGCATATCCTATTACCTGGGCACTTTGTTTCAACTGTGCATGCCTAGCATGCCAACATGCTAATGCATAAATACTATGCTCAAAAAAATGGTAGACACCCCCCCCCCATAGGAAACCTTGGTACTATAATGAGCTAAAGGTAACTTTGGGACAACTCAGGGCCTTCTGCACGGGTCCTCATCTGCAGTCTGGCTCTCAGTGGCTCATGTAAGGGGCTATCAGGTGAAACACCTAGCTGGGCTTTCTCCCTGCTTTTGTCTCTTCCCCATCCTCCCTCCTGCTGATAGCTTTCAGCCCTCTGATCTGGGTAACTGCTTGTGGCATCCTAGCTAACAATATGGGATGATAAGAAAACAATATATGCATAAAAATATTCCTTGTAGAAAAGTACAAATAATAAGAGTACAGCAAACTGTCACATCAATATTTCTATACTTCTTTAAAAATAACAGAAGATAAAAAGATTTAAAAAATGCTGTTATAAAAAAGAGCAAAATACATAAGCTATATAATAAAATTTTTAAATAAACAAGGTATTTATGTATAAAATGTTAAAACTTTATTGAAAAAAAATTAAAAACTTAATCGAAAGATACTAAAGAAGATCTAAGTAGGTAAGATCTATACATATGTTCATGGTATAATGGAAGAATAAATATCACTAAGATGAAAATTGCCCTAATAGTATTATATATATTTAATACAATACCAGTTAAAATTCCAACATCACACTTTGCTTTGCTTTGTTTTGCCTTTGTGGAATGTGATAAACTCATTCTAAAAATTATATGGAGAAATAAACACTGGTAGACAGCATGATTGATCATACAACTAGAGTAATAAAGATAGTGGATAATCTCACAGAGATCCATGGCTAGAACATGGGTCAGAATTGTGAGCTAGTTTTAGATACAAAAAAAATATGCAAACTTGCTATATCATTGGAGTGGTAGTGGAGATTTTTAGGGAATAATGACTTTTATGACAATCAAATGGTTATCTATATGGTGAAAATAAAATTCATACAAATATATAAAAATGGAAAATATCTATAAAATATAAAGAAAATATAGTGAAAAATTATAAGAAATAGTGATAAAGAAAGATTTCTTAAATAAGGCATTGTAGTGGGAAAACCCAGTTCTTTCCTCCTGTGTTTCTTTCCTATGTGTCTACTTTACTACCAACATAGAACACCTCCCTTCTAACACTTTTGGTTCCCAAACGGTGTTTGTTGTTTTTCCCCCACATCAATAAGAATTAACAGACACCAGATGGGTGTTCTACAGCTTAACTCTGTTCTGACACCATCTACCTGGAAACAGTGTCAGAGCCCACAGGTTAAAGCTCCCGTCCCATGAGACCGCCCCTCAACTTCAGATGCCAGTCACAGGCAGTAGGTCCCCAGGTTCCCACAACTTTTATTCATTTTGACTTTGAAGCACAGGTTCCCGTGACCCCCTTCTCAGGTTTGATTAATTTACTAGAGGCTCCCAGAACTTAGGGAAACACTAACATTTACCAGTTTATTAAGAGATATAATAAAGGATACAGAAGAACAGACAGATGAAGACTGGGAGGTCTAGGAGGGTCCCAAGTACAGGAGCTTCTGTCCCCTTGGAGGTGGGGTACATCACCGTCCTGCTGTACATGTGTTTGCCAGCCTGGAAGCTCTCTGAATGCTGTATTACTGGTATTTTATGGAGGCTTCCTCACACAGGCATGATCAATTATTAACTCCATTTCCAGCCCTCTCCCTTCTCTGGAGGATAGGGGGTGGGGCTGAAAATTCCAATCTCCTAATCATGGCTTCGTCTTTCTGGGGATGAGCCCCCATCCAGGAGCCATCCAGGAGCCCACCCAGAGTTGCCTCAGTGGAACCAAGAAATTACTAGGGTTTCAGGAGCTTCTTGCCAGGAAATAGGGGCAGAGACCAATATACACATTGTCTATTTTCTCAGAGGCATAAAAAAAAAATACAGAGCAAAAATCTCACAAACCCGGCTATTTTAAAAGTATATAATTTTATTCATGAAAAGAAAACATTAAAAATGTAAAAAGCCAACATTGAGGAGGATATTTGCAACATCTTTCTACAGAATAAAAGGTGGAATGTGTAAAGAATTCTCGCAAATCAAATGAATAAAAATTATTCCTAAGGTAAGAAAGAGCAATTTACAAAAGAAAAAAACATTGTTTCAAATATATGAAGACCACTCAAGACCACTTATGATGAGGAAAATGGATAACACGGTGACAATGAAATATACACAAAAAACATAGAATGAGTATTTCGCACTCACTGAACAATTACATAAACATCTGATATCACAAAGTGTTGCCTGAATGAAGCAACAGAAACTCTTTCACACTAACAGAGGAATTGTAAACTAGAGACCCATGTAACAATATATTGTAAGGTCAAAAATGAACATATCTATGATCTGACCATGCAATTTCTAGATAGATAGATGATAGGTAGGTAGGTAGATAGAGGTAGGGATAGAGATACAGATAGAGATATACATACACATCCTAGAGACGCTGACCCACACATAGACAATATGTAGAGATTTTTAAAAATGGAATTATTCATAACTGCAAAATAATTAGAAGCAACATAAATGTTCTTCAGTAAGAAACTGCTAAAATAAATAGTGTGGTCGTAAGGTGGAGTACAATATAGCTGTAAAAAATAAACTACATGACACTGATTAACATGAATATTTCACAAATGACTCTGTGATAGAAAAGCAAGTTTGCACAAGTGCTTCAAATATGTAATATTTAAGTTAAAAATATGTAAACAATTCCACATATTTTGAGGAAATTTATAATGCGCCAGAAATATAAGTACAGAGGAATACTTAATCTCAAAATCAGGATGAATCAGGCTAATGAATCAACTCTGGAGGGAAGGAAAGAAGATAGGCATCAAATGTATGAAATGTTTTTTATTTCAGTATGGATAATGAGCAAGAAATTATTCATTAAATAAATATTTATATTCCTTAAATATCAATTTTTCACAATAAATTTAAAATTTTTTAATTTAAAATTGTTTAAGCTACATTTAAAATATTTAATTCAAAGTTTTTCAAAAAATGTAATTCAAAATTGAAACTTAAAATTCTTTATAATTATATTTATTATATATTACATAACATTTATTATATATAAATTATATATAATATAAATATAATATAAAATATTATACATAAATATGTTATATACAAATATATTACATACAAATATATTTAAATATAATATGTAAAGCATTGTGTATAAATATATAATAATTATATAATTATAATTAAAAATTAAATAATTTAATTTAAAATTTAATTTGATTTAAAATGTAATGGTATGATCTCAATATATTTTTTTATTATGTTCAGTTACCCAGCATATAGTACAACATAAGTTTTTGTTGTAGTGTTCAATGATTCTTTAGTTGTGTATAACACCCAGTGCTCATCACACCAGTGCCCTCCTTAATACCCACCACCCAGTTACCCCATCTCCCCACTTCCATGCCCTCTTAAACCCTCAGTTTGTTTCCTGGAGTCCATAGTCTCTCATGGTTTGTGTCCCTCTCTGATTCCCCCCCTCTTCAGTTTTCCCTCCCTTCCCCTATGGTCTTCCATGTTATTCCTTATTTCCACATATGAGTGAAATCATATAATTGTCTTTCTCTGCTTGACTTGTTTCACTTAGCATAATCCCCTCCAATTCCATCCATGTCGATGCAAATGGTGGGTATTCATCCTTTCTGATGGCTGAGTGATATTCCATTGCATATATGAACCACATCTTCTTTATCCATTTGCCTGTTGTAGGGCATCTTGGTTCCTTCCACAGTTTGGCTATTGTGGGCATTGCTGCTATGAACATTGGAGTGCATGTGCCCCTTCTTTTCACTAAATCTGTATCTTTGAGGTAAATCCTTAGTAATGCAATTGCCGGATCATACGGTAACTCTATTTTTAACTTTTTGAGGAAACTCCATACTATTTTCCAGAGTGGCTGTAACAGCGTGCATTCCCACCAACAGTGTAATAGAGTTCCCCTTTCTCCACATTCTAGCCAACATTTGTTGTTTCTTGCCTTGTTAATTTTTGCCATTCTAACAGGTGTAAGGTGATATCTTATTTGGTTTTGATTTGAATTTCCCTGATGGCTAGTGATGTTGAACATTTTTCATATGTCTGTTACCCACTTGTATGCCTTCTTTGGAGCAGTGTCTGTTCATGTCTTCTGCCCATTTCTTGACTGAATTATTTGTTTTTTGGGTGTTGAGTTTGAGAAGTTCTTTATAGATCTTGGATACTAGCCCTTTATCCATAAGGTCATTTGCAAATATCTTCTCCCATTTTGTGGATTGCCTCTTAGTTTTGCTGACTATTTCTTTTGCTGTGCAAAGCTTTTTATCTTGATGAAGTCCCAAATTTACACTGTTGGTGGGAATGCAAGCTGATATGGCCACTCTGGAGAACAGTATGGAGTTTCCTCAAAACATTAAAAATAGAGCTACCCTATGACCCAGCAATTGCACTACTAGGTATTTACCCCAAAGACACACATGTAGTAAAAGGAAGGGGCACATGCATTCCAATGTTCATAGCAGCAATGTCCACAATAGCCAAACTGTGGAAGGAACTGAGATGCCCTACAACGGGCAAATGGATAAAGAAGATGTGGTACATATATGCAATGGAATATTACTCAGCCATCAGAAAGGATGAATACCCACCATTTGCATCGACATGGATGGAACTGGAGGAGATTATGCTAAGTGAAACAAGGCAAGCAGAGAAAGACAATTATCATATGGTTTCACTCCTATGTGGAACGTAAGGAACAGTGCAGAGGACCATAGGGGAAGAGGGAAAACTGAATGGGAAGAAATCAGAGAAGGACACAAACCATGAGAGACTCTGGACTCTGGGAAACAAACTGAGGGTTACAGAAGGGAGGGTGGTGGGGGAATGGGGTAACTGGGTGATGGATATTAAGGAGGGCATGTGTTGGGATGAGCACTGGGTGTTATACCCAACTAAAGAATTGTTGAACACTACAACAAAAACTTATGTTGTACTAAATGCTGGCTAACTGAACATAATAGAAAAAAAATCATATACCCCATATCATCTTCAGTCATCAGGGCAAGTGGACTGTAAAATCTTTACATAAAAAGGAGCTTAAGAAGGATTTGTCAAGAAACCAGACTTAAATGGTCAAAAGAATTGCCATTGGCCCTTATTGATAATACTCCAAATAGGAGGCATGGATTGACCTCTTTTGAAATAGTATTTGGTTGTGCAATGCCTACTGGCACCTCTAAACTTTTCATTCAGGGATTGAGTAATTTGATGCTATGACTAATTATATACAAGGCTAACTAGTATACATGAAGCATATCATCAACAGGTAAAAGAGGCATGGCCTCCACCAACTGATGGGCCCTTTCAATCCGGGAGGGTCTACATCAAGGTCTTTAGAAGAAAATACTAGCTGGCACCTTGCTGGGAAGGGCTCAGTGAGGTGCTGCTGATCACCTACACTGCCACCAGAATAAAAGAGAAATCCTCTGGATTCATGCAAACCATACCAAAATAGACCCAGATCAACACCTGCAAGACAACTAGGAGACCATCCTTTGCAGGTGACCTGAAAAAAGGATTTCCAGGCTCAAGTCCCAGGTCCCAGAAGCAATGGCACCACTCCTATATATATTTATATTCCTATATATTTATATGTAATCTAAATTTATATATAATATCTACTATATATTATTATACAGTATAAATTTATTTATATTATATATTTATATTATAATATATTATATATAATACTAACAAAGTACCATATATATATATATATATATACACACACATATATATATACTTTTTAATACTTTCCCCCCGTTTATAGGTTATTTGTTGGAAGGCTAACGAGAGTGCTTGTCTATCCTACTTCCCCTCTCTTTAAGTCTCCACTATGGGCTCCTTTCCAACCTGTGTCTTGCTCTTACTAACCCTCTCTTTTTCAGTAGGTCAGGCACAGACCAAACACTTCCTTAAACCAGTTTATCAAACTGTGGCCATACTTATAAATCAGTCTGACTATTGACCATGTCAACATCTAGATGATGCAAAAGAGCCTGAAGTGGTCTTCATGCTTGCAGATGTGAACACCTGGTTGTCTGAACATGGTAGATGGGTAGATTCCAAGGTATGGTATCCACAGCCAAAAGAACATCACTCTGCCTTTTTACCTGGTGAACTACTTGGGCTCCAGAAAATCCCTACAGAAGCTCAAGGACTGTCCCTTGTCAGAATAAAGGCAATAACTGAAAAATTTCCCTTTTGCATTGAAGACAGACATGCCACTGGACTTCTCCTAAGAGATAAACCAAAACTTTATTGCAAATGAATCTGGTGGTTTTATACTAAAAATAGCATCTTTGGGGTTCCTGGTTGGCTCAGTCAGTTAAGCATCTGCCTTCAGCTCAGGTCATTATCTCAGGGTTCTGGGATCGAGCCCCATGTGGGGCTCCCTGCTCAGCGGGAAATCTGTTTCTCTCTCTCCCTCTGCCGCTCCTCCTGCTTCTGTGTGCTCACTCTCTCTCTCTGTCTCCCTCAAGTAAATAAATAAAATCTTTAAAAAAAATAAACGTAGTATCTTTAAACATAGCAAGGAGATTAAAAATAATTCTAGCATAGACATTTGCCAAATCACCAAATGTTTTACAGATCAACCCTGTACAACATGGGATATCTCAGCTACCCCCCTTGTTAGACTACTGAATTCCACAAACTATATTTGGGTCAATCAAAATTCTGGACTGACTTAGCTAGGTAACAAAACTAAGCTTTATCACTGCCAGAAACAAACTATAGGCCTCCTACATCAGCTACTCTCCTATACTGACAGGACCACATGAAAAATGGAGCTGTATGAATGTTAACATTATCAAAGGTCATGGAGCACTCCACACTTTGAAAGTACCAGGTTCCAACCTATCCTTGTCTATAAACCACACTGGTCTTTTTATTTTATGTGGCAACAAGGTCTACAAAGTATTCCCGCCTACGTGGTCAGGACAATGCAGACCTGGATACCTGGCTCCGTTTGTCCCTAAGTACTCCAACCTAAACGCCAGCCAATCACAAACTTGGGCTTCTTTGTTCATAAAACTGTGCTACATAAACATGTCCATCAAGAAATTGTAGAGAATCCACTGTCATATCATAATTCCAAGTTCTTCAGTGTTAAGGGTGTCATTCCCAAAGTTTGGAGATTATAAATTAGAAAAAGCAATCCTAAATCTCTCTATGGTGATGCGACAAGAATTCAATACCACCACGCAAACTTTGAAAGTACTCCAGTCAGAAGTTAAGAGCTTAGCCTCTGTGGAATTCCAAAATCACCATGTCCCAGATCCACTGACTAACTCTGCAATCATTGGTGAAAAGTGTTGCTTCTACGTAAACCAAACAGGACAAATAATATCTAATGTGAATTAGTTAAAAGAAAGGATTAACATTTTTCATTAGATAAACAAAGCACAGATTTTCTATTGGACCAATCTATTTCCAGGTTTAGGGAATTTGGTTTAATGGGATGTGGGGAAAGGTGCTTCCATTTTTTTTTTCTTTTTTTGAGAGATAGCCAGTGAGAGAGGGAACACAAGCAGGGGGAGTGGGAGAGGGAGAAGCAGGCTCCCAGCAGAACAGGGAGCCCAATGCGGGACTTGATCCCAGGACCCTGAGATCACGCCCTGGGCTGAAGGCAGACGCTTAACGACTGGGCCACCCAGGCGCCCCCCCCCCCCCATTTTTTCTTTTCTGTTTATTCATCCTCATTCTAGTCTGTGGTCTTTCTGCTCTTTGTAGATCTCTTACCCCTCGTACTAAATCGGTTTCTCCCTCCTCAGTCACCAGCTCAGCTTTAATATGAGAAACTTGCAGGGAAGTGTCAGAGGACAGAACTGTAGGGGCAGTTCTGCCCCCAAATATACGACTATGGTATATTGATTACTTCAAATTAAAGCTACTTAAATAAGAACCTTTGTTAGAAGGACATTCAGACCCTCCTCTGTCCCCCTGAAAGCAGGAAATACTTCTCCATGTGAAAAGTACCCTCCCTGGAGCAGGAGGTGAAGAGACACCCTTATCTCCGGAGGTGGGAAACGCAGAGCTGAGAAGGTTGTATAAACAACTCCTGTTACTTTTTACTAATTTTTTTTTAAGATTTTATTTATTTATTTGACAGAGATAGAGACAGCCAGCGAGAGAGGGAACACAAGCAGGGGGAGTGGGAGAGGAAGAAGCAGGCTCCCAGCGGAGGAGCCCGATGTGGGGCTCGATCCCGTAACGCCGGGATCACGCCCTGAGCCGAAGGCAGACGCTCAACCGCTGTGCCACCCAGGCGCCCCTACTTTTTACTCGTTTACCACCCCTGCCCAAACTTTGCTTAGAATCCCTTACTAATTGAAGCTCCCAAAGTTAAGTTTTCTTTGTCCTGTTTACGCCTGACAGATTTATTGTCTCTTTGTCTAAAATGTATAAGAACTGCCTGCCCTGGTCACTTCTTTGGGCCTCAATGCCATTCCTGGGCCTCCGTGCACACGTAATAAAACTTTGGCTTTTTCTCCTGTTAATCTGTCTCGTGTCCATTTAATTCTTAGTCCAGCTGGAAGAACTTCTACTCTGGAAGGGTAGAAAAGAATTTTCCCAGCCCGTCAAAAACAATCAGTGCTGAATCAGGGCCCAGATGACAGGGGAAACAGAGCTGATACCAGAGATGCTCACCTTCCCAGCCCGTTTACAAGCAAGGGAAAAGCAGGCAGAGCACGACGGTGAGCACATTCTTTATTGTGTTGCTTCAGGGTGGGACTACCAAGGGGATTATCCGTGGAATGACATAGGAATTACTGTCTGGGGCTCCCAGGGTAGGCTGCAGACATGGGATCAGGCTTTAGATGAGTATTTAAGAGAGGACACAGATTTCTGGATTTCAGGTAAGAAGAATCCTCAAGAACAGAGTTTGAAATCTTCACTAAAATGTCTCAGCAGCACAGGTAGACCGACGGAAGATGACCTTGTCCCTTTCTGCCTCTATTTCTGCTCTTCTTCCCTCGGGGTCCACGTCAGCAGCAGCCTCCAGACGACTGACTGCTGCCCCCTCCACAGCACCCGGAGCCCCCCGAGGGCTGGCTGCAGCAGCCAGAGCTCTGGTGTCTGTGACGGTGGGACCTGCGTGGCCTGTGGTGGCTCAGGCAGCAGCCGCCACCCCCAGAGCTGCAGCAGCCCCCACCCCCAGAGCTGCAGCAGCCGCCACCCCCAGAGCTGGAGCCGCAGCAGCCCCCAGAGCTGACACTGCAGCAGGAAGAGACTGGGGGGCACTTTGGGGGACACTTGGGGGGGCACTTGGGGGCGGGACACTTGGGAGGGGGCTGGCACTGCTGCTGGTTCTGCTGGCAGGACATCTCGGCTGGTGGGGTCAGGAGCTGAGGGAGAGAGTCACACAGTCAGACCCAGGACGCAGAGCACCACCCCCTCTTCCTGTTCTCAGCATCACTTCTAGATCCTGATTTTGAAAGTCTTGAGATCAGATATAGGAAAACCATCTCTGACATTTTTATCACTCTTACTGGTATACCATTGCCTTCTTTCACAGAGTTGCATCTCAAATCCCATTTGGAATGTTGTCAACAATATCATGCCCAAATATGTTAAGAAAGTTGATGCTAATTAGCATTTCCTTAGTGTCTGAGAAAAGACCAGGAAGTAAATTGGCTTTAGGCCAGCTTTCATTTTCTCACATCACCAAGAATCTTGCAGACATCCAGTGTAAGGACCATTTTAGCACTGAAAGCCTCTTCAAGGAAAAAGCAAAAACATTCTCTCTTGGAAGGATTTCTGATATGTTTTGGTTTTGTAGAATATAGAAAATCATAACTGCAAAGGGCCTTTTGGACAAACTGGAGTCAATTTGTCCCAAACATCTCAATTTATAAATGAAGAAACTGAAAGGAAAAAAGACAAATTCACTGGCCCAGTTCTAGTCACTAGCTTGTCACAGCTCTGTTCTCAAACTCCCTGACTCCTAACCCAGGGCTCTAATCCACATAGTCCTCCTCCCAAAGGCTGCTTCCCAGGCAAGCCCCAGGGTTTCTCAGCTCCAGTGTGCCCCCAGTTCCCAATATGGACCTTCCTGTTGGAGTCTAAACAGATCCAGAAGTGTCTCTGATTCTTTCTTCTGTTAAGAACCAACATCCTCAATGCACTGTCTCTGCAAATGGGCCTGGCTGTATTTCCAAAACTATATTCCCACTATGCAACCACTCCAGCATAATCTAGCCATCAATGTTTTCATTCGCCAAAACCAGAGAAACACACCCAGCAACTGTGAACACTCTGCTGTTTCCAAAATTCTAGCATATAGCACACAAATCTTCCTAGTTGTTCTTGGTCTCTCTCACCCATCCCACCCTGGACCTCCTGATTCAGATTTTCTTGGTCCTTGTCCTTCCAACCATAGCCCAAGGCCTCACCTGCCCCCTGCTCTGGTCTGAACTCCCGCTATGGAAGGCTGTGCTCTCAGTCCCAGGGAACACTTACCGGGGCACAAGCAGCACTGGGTCTGTCAGCACCTCAGGAAAGGAGTGCTTGGAAGGGCTCTGGACCCAAGGCCTTTTATCCTGGCCTTGGGCTCTGCCCCCAGCATGTGAGACAAGGCCCCAGTATGGCATGACCCGTCTCCCGCCACCCACATGGTCCTGTGACAGGTAATGACTGACAGCTCCTCCCTGCCTCCCTCTAGAGACCTCAAGGCATGTCCTTCCAGCTAGGAAAGTACCTGCTTACAATGGGGACTGTGGTGAGTCAAAATGAACATCCCCATTCCTAGAGTCCTCTGTTGACTTTTTTTCCATGGAAGGACTTCTATTCACATTTATAGACCTGGTCACAAAGCCCCTGCTTTCTTTCCACCCTAGATAGTAATTTTTCACCTAGACCTTTGGGTTTTTTTAAAAAGTTTTTATTTAAATTTCAGTTAATTAATATACCGTGTTATAATTGGTTTCAGGTGTACAATATAGTGATTCAACACTTCCATCATCACCCGGTACTCATCACAATAAATGTGCTTCTTAATCCCCATCCCCTATTTCACCAACTCCCCCCACCTCCTCCCCTCTGATAACCGTTAGTTTGTTCTCCATAGTTAAGAGTCTGTTTCTTTCTCTCCCTCTCTCTCTCTCTCTTTCTCCCTCTATCCCTCTCTCCCTCTCTTTCTCTTACTTTTTTCCCTTTGCTTGTTTGTTTTGTTTCTTAAATTCCACAAATGAGTGAAATCACATGGTTTCATCCAAACCTTTGAATCTACATGGCTCAGGTGAAAATCTGTATGTCTAAGTTGTTGGGGGTGGTGTGTGTAGCATAGTGGTTGAGAAAATAGGCTTTAGGGACCTCACCAAAGTATTCAACTTCTTTGAACCTCACAGTACACATCTTTTAAATATAGATAATGATAGAAAAGTTGTTTTTTTTTTTGCAGGATCTACATGTTAATTAAGATGGCAAAGGGGAAACAGGCAAGATAGTATGTGGCACTTGGTGACAATCAGAAAATAGATGGATAGATAGACAGAAAATAAAAGAGAGAAATAGATGTAAACTTGGATTTTTAATGGACGGGGGATTCTTTAAGCCATGGACAACTTTAGTAGCTGCATCTTGTTCAAACTAAATGCCGTTTTTTCCTCCCCTATACCTCAGTGAGTTTGGTTTGATGAAGGTAGATCTGGAGTAATTACAGGAAAGAGGTACTGAAGGTGGGCATATTGCCCATAATGCCCTAAATTATAACCTGAGAAGAATTCACTGTTTCCTGGGAGCAAATTGAAGGGAGAAGGTAAAATAAAAATGGAAGGGGTGAAGAGAAGGGAGTAATCCAAAGGTGGCCTGATAGCACTACTTGAAGTGGTGCTGGTTTACCTGGCATACCTAAGAACAGACACACGCAATATTCAAGTAAAAATTGTTTACATTGTTGCAATATAATTCATATTATACGAATAACACATATTACCTGTGTTTCCATGCTCAAAAATAACCAACTGGAAATTCTAAAAATGAAAAACATAGTCTCTGAAAAATTAAATATGTTCAAAATTAAATAAAATGTCAAAAATTTATTGGATGGTCTCAGCAGATTGTAAACTGCAGTAGAACAGATTGGTGAACTTGAACTTGAAGAATTGAATTGAAAAGAGGGGAAAAATACAAAACAATGAACAGATGAGTGTTAATCTGTTGAGTTATAGCAAATAATCCAACACTCACATATTTATAGTTTCTGAAAGAGAATAAAGAGAATGGGGGATATATTTTTAAAATAATGATCAATTTTCCAAATTTCATGAAAACTATCAAGATGCAGGCAGGCTAGGTCTGAGGACCCGGAGGGGGTCCCACAGGACCAACTGAGAGGATCCCTGGCTGCACACAGGATAGAAATCAAATGCGAGCCAGCAGGAAGGGGCAGCACAGTTTATCGAACGCATAGAGAGAGTGCAGGTATAGACAGAGTGTCTGGGAGACTCAGAAAGGAAAGGAGTAAGAGTCTCATCTTTGTTCAGGGTCTGGTGTACATGTCCCGTCAGGTATCTAGGAATTGATTGGAACAAAGGTGAGGGCCCAGGAGTTACTCCTTGGAGACAGGGGGTCTTGGCCTTAAAATGTCTAGTACTAGTGGTCTGGAATGGCTTTGTTCAGTCATCCTCACCTGGTCCTTCCTTAGATGTTTTCTGTTCTAAATAAATCATTAACTCCTTGCCCTTTAGGAGGAGGACATATACTATATGCATTCTGAGGCATGTATAAAGTGAGGTGGTGGTACATGTCTTAGCAAGAATAGAAGCAGGAAAAGGAGCAAAAAGCAGAATTTTATGGAGTCCTTCAGTTTCCCTATCTCAATAGGACTAAAAAACTAATACATCCCAAGTGGGATAAGTAAAAAGAAAGCCAATAAGTGGTACAACGTGTCCAAAAACAAGGATACAACTTAGCCTTGGAAAAGAGGTGAATGAGGGGAATTCTAAGGAAGGGTGTCTGGGAAAGATTTGTCAAAGAAGCTTTGACCCATGGAGGCTAGGGGTTGGGGGTCAGAGGACATTCCAGCGAGAAGCAGCAGTGTGATAATAGGTACAGGCAACAGGATACAGGTGGTCTTTTGTGAGTGGTGAGTGATCCAGCCTGACTGGACTGTAGGGCATGTGTGCTGGAGCCAGGAGAGAGAGTGAGGATAGGGGTACGCTAAAGAGAAATGGAAGGCTGGGTGGTGGGGAGACCATTGCCAGGGTCAGTCACTTGAGTTTTATTGAATGTTGACCAAAAATGCTTGGAAGGTCTTAGTTTAATTTTACTATTGCAAGTTGTATGGTTGTCATTTTAGCAGGTAAGGATAATCACAGTAACACTGGGTCCTAATATGGAAGAGGACAGTGTAGGAGATACTAGGACAGAGGACGACAGCAGTAGGAAACGAGATAAGAAAATACCACTGCTGCAATCCCCTAAATGTTACTGAAGATTCATGATCCTTATTCCAACCAAAGGCCTCTGAAAACTGAGCTTCTTGTCTGATTGTTGATGACACCCATTTGGTGGCAAAAAACTGACCTGACCTGACAGTGAGGTGGCTTCACCTTACTGTGAATATTCATGTGTTTTGTTGCAGAGATATTAATGGCCTTCTCAAAGGGGCAGGACTCCTGAAGCCATGGATTTGGGGGATCTGAACTATACACTGTGTCTACCCAAGAGGCGGTAGACTCCTTCATTTGAGTTGCTTGGTGATGGGATCGTGCATGGTTAAGTCCGAAGTATGCCTGTAGTGTAACCAATAAATTCTGTTCACTGCACTATCCCGCTTAGAAAACTAGTTCTGAACCTCATCTGGTACCAAGGGTTTTAGATAAGAGAGTATAGTCTGTAGTATTTACATGCTTTGGTCACTAGAGGAACACAGAAATCTAACATTTTCCAAGAGTATCAACTTATGGTTAATAATCACTCCTTTAGCTAAGGAAGCCTTGCTGTACCAGTTTGTCCAAATTCTGAGTAGAGCAAGGCTCAGGTTCTCTCCATTTTTAACTGGTAGCTCAAGATTTTCCCAACTCAACCATACCATCAACCTCAATTCATAACACAGTCTTATACAGTATTTTTTTTTTTTTACTTATTCTCAACTATTATATTGTATTCAGTGGGGGATCCAGGAGAATAGAAATGTGGACATGCTTTTGAACAAATGAACTTTTGTACGTTTTTTTCTCTTTTACGTACAAATCCTATTAACCAACCATCAATAAAAATTTATTCTTTTTTGTGTGAAAATGTCCTGTGTTCTGATTTTTCAAGACAATGGAAATTCTCGCTTACAACTGTTTTTCAGGTTGCCACTGGCCCTCCTTAGCAGACCCAGTGGAAGAATTAGGGAGTATTCTGAGCTATTGGATAAATTTGCCAAAAAACTATAATGACAGTCACAGCTAATCTACTCATAATTGCCTTAATAGCCAAGATAATCTACCCTTCCATAATCAGTATATCAGTTCCCTCAATGAAAAATAAGAAGCTTCTGAAAATCCTTGAAGCTGGAATTCTTTGCCTGTGCCCCTGCCTTACAT
Source organism: Ursus americanus (assembly GCF_024610735.1). NCBI lineage: Eukaryota > Metazoa > Chordata > Mammalia > Carnivora > Ursidae > Ursus > Ursus americanus. Next base: position 72,230,324 of record NC_142138.1, on the reverse strand, counting down.
CAACAGAAACTTTTTATTGTTAATGGATGGGAGTCTTTTGGAATGGAAGTGAGGGCTGGATGGCATTCTCTGTGGTATTGGGAATGTCCGAAAGGCAAGGCCAGTTTCTTTCCTCTAATTCAATGGTTCTCATTAAAGGATGGTGAGTGGGTTTTGTACACCCTAACTCCTATTCCATGCCCTCAGGAGGAAGCTTTTGACAATCTACAGAGGCCTTTAGTTATCACAGCTGGTGGGGAAGGGATTGTGTTTGATACTGTCATCTAGTGGGTAGAGGCCAGGGATGCTACTTAATACCCTACAATGTACTCCCATGACAAAGAATTACCCCAACCAAAATGTCACTGGTGCTGAGAGTGGAAAACCCTGCTTTGCTGCAGGAGGATTAAGACTATGCTCACTGGAAACACCTCCTGGATTTCTGACTGAACAAAACAAGCCTCTGAGGAATGTTGATGAGATGCTATGGAAAGAACTTATTAATTAAATGATTGTCCAATCCAGCCTTTTTATCCAGGCTGGGTCAAGTCAGAAGGCCTTTCAATGACTAAGGGCCCAATCTTGATTCAAGTCTTTGAAGTATTTCTGATTGATTGAGAGCCTTCCCTCCTTAGCACTTCCTCTTCTCCTGGCTAACCTCAGGAACCATGCCATCGGCAAACTGGCTGAGTGGCATCAACACACAAATGACCATTTGTGATAGCAGCTCACCTCACCATCCTTGAAGCCAACATTCATCTTGGCATGTGAGCCAACTGTCCCCAAATCCCTTATTCCTTCTAGATTCAGCTTCCTGCCTGAGCCATTTCCCACCACCCGTCTCCCAACCCTCTTCTGTCTGCCTTCCCATGTCCCATCACTCCTTCATTCTGTCTCCTCCATACCTCTCTTGACTTGCTCCAGCTGACCACATCCATTCCTGTTTGTTCTTCGCTTCTGCCTGTCTGCCTGTCCAGACTTTGCTTGGGCCTGGACTTGGCCTGCCTTTGTGGCCAACTTCCCTCATCATATGGACCAATCATCATCTCTTCCCTGTACTTCTCCCCTTCAGGGTGAATATCTCACTGGTAAAGGCAAATATATTTGTAGTGTTTTATAATATACAAAGTGTATATAACACAAATAATCTATTTAATCCTGTGTGACACAGACAGGGGTATACAACAGGAGTATATTTTTCTTTTAATCACATTTCATAAACGTGTCAGGGAAACTGCCAAAGCTAAGACCTCTCTGCTAGTAAGTAGTGGAGCTGGGGTCCATGAGTCCATAGCTCATGATGTCTTTTTTATGCCCTTTCTATTCCTGCATGCTGGAATCCCTTTCTCTGGATCCCTTTCTCCCACACACTGAGCTCAGTCCTCTTCCCCTTCTTATGCTGTCTGTGATGCCTGCCCAGAACATCTCCATTGCTGTATTTGTTTTTATTTCCAAAGCAGTTTGTATATTTTAATGCATGTATGTATGTATGTATGTGTGTCTGTGTGTGTGTTTAAATACGTCATCCATTTTTATCTGTTTTCCTCTGCTAGAATGTCAGTTCCTTGAGAACAAGCATCTTTGTCTATTGCATTCACTAATATGTCCCAAGCTTCCAGAATACTTCCTGACACATAGTAAAAACTCAGTATTTGAATAAGTGTTTGTTGGATGCAAGAGTAACTGCATTCCATTTCCACACAGTTCTGATTATTAAATTATTCTCTTTATTTCTAGACAGAAATTTCCATCCATTAGATTTAAGCTCTTGAGTTTTATTTTTTCTGAAAGAAAATCTTTCAAATAATAGAAGAGAGAGAGCAGCATGCTACTTCTTTGAAAATACATTAGGAGCATCTGGGTGGCTTAGTCAATTAAACATCTGACTCTTGATTTTGGCTCAGGTCATGATCTCAGGGTTGTGAGATGGAGTCCCATGTCAAGCCCCATGTCCAGTCCCATGCTGGGCATGGAACCTGCTTAAGATTCTCTCTCTCAAGGGGATCCCTCTTACACTGTTGGTGGGAATGCAAGTTGGTACAGCCACTCTGGAAAACAGTGTGGAGGTCCCTTAAAAAGTTAAAAATAGGGCTACCCTATGATCCAGCAATTGTAATACTGGGTATTTACCCCAAAGATACAGACGTAGTGAAGAGAAGGGCCATATGCACCCCAACGTTCATAGCAGCATTGTCCACAATAGCTGAATTGTGGAAGGAGCCGAGATGTCCTTCAACAGATGACTGGATTAAGAAGTTCTGGTCCATATATACAATGGAATATTACTCAGCCATCAGAAAGAAAGATTTCACATTTGCAGCAACATGGACGGCACTGGAGGAGATAATGCTAAGTGAAATAAGTCAAGCAGAGAAAGACAATTATTATATGGCTTCACTCATTTATGGAATATAAGAAATAGGAAGATCTGTAGGAGAAGAAAGGGAAGAAGGAAGGGGCGTAAAGAGAAGGGGGAATGGAACCATGGACTCTGGGAAACAAACTGAGGGCTTCAGAGGGGAGGGGTGGGGGATTGGGATAGGCCAGTGATGGGTATTAAGGAGGGCACGTATTGCAGGGTGCACTGGGTGTTATACACAAGTAATGAATTTTGAAGAACAAGAGCTCATCACCATGTGCCACAGACAATCTCACACTTGCCCCATGCTAAGATTTAAATCAACCAAACTTTTCTCCATATGTGTGGCTCTGCATATATCTACTTACCTTCTACAAGTGCAACAGATCTTTAACTTAAACTCAGAATTTCACCTCTATCTCAATTGCATTTTATCGGTCAAATTAGGTCCGTTATTCTAACCCATGTTCATAGGCATGTTCTTCAATCCTCCCTCATCACTTGAAGTCACTTGAAATTTTAGGTCAGTTTCCTCTCGAGTCTTACTCTAAAATATTGATAAGAAGTTGATTAGAGCTGGGTAAAGAAGGGCGTATTTGGAACTAGGAAGAATGGTCATGTAAGGAGGAAACATTCCTCCCTGCATTGTCTGTCATGATGTCAGTTTAATGACAGCATACCTGTTGTTGTCTCTTCCTGGAACTCTTTCATTCACTCCTTCCTCCATTCATTAGATAACTCCCACCAACCTTTCACACCTCTGATTGTGGGCACCTCCACTTAAGTGCCCCTCTTACGGTTTCTGTGGTGCCTTGTGCCTCCCATGTTCAAGCTCTCATAAACTCTATTGTCTCTCAAATTCCAGGTGGGAAAGACATTGTCTGCCTTACTCACCATTGTATTTTCAGGACCAAGCACATTTCCTACAGATAGCTAGGTCTCAATAAATCTTTGTCAAGCAAACCAATGTGTTAATATAAGTCGATAAACGGTTTTTTTCCTGTCAGATATAACGTTCGAGAACAGAGGAAAGATGTTAACCTACCTCAGGGTTCCTATGACAAGATGTAGTGAGGAATATGATGGGTGGGTTTAGCATAACTTGGGTTATTCCTAGCCTTCTAGATATTTCAAGTTTAGTCTTCCAGGTCAGGAAGCTTCACCTTTTGGAAGAATGAGTTTGATGGTCCCTGGTGATGGGGAAGCACATGAATCATCATGTATCACCCACTCTTTCTAACTAGTTTCAAGCCACAGGCATGTGGATCCTCTGCGATGTCCAACCAGGCCAGAAATCAGGAGTATGCTATGGCCAGGGACCAAGTCTTGCTCACCACCTGGCTATTCTCCTATATGTTGTGTATACTGGCTGTCTTCTGATTCCTACTATCTACCTATCTGTTCCATTATAAAGAGCTGAGCTATTCCCTTATGCATGACTGTTCTATTTCCTTATTCATCCGGGACTATTCTAGTCTGTAGGACAAACTTTGGATTGTGGAATTCCTCCCTCTTAATGTTTAGGCAGGTAATGCCTGGATAAGGCAGGGATTTCAAAACTAGGCCTTTCTTCTCCCAGTAAAAAATCTGTAACATATATCAGACAACCCCCCACCCTCAGCCATGTACAGAAGCCTAATTCTGGGTATTTGGGGTGGCAGTGGTTGGGGATTTAACTGAAAGAAAAGAAGAGACTCTTTGGTCTTGAGGTGTTCCTATACTGAGGAGAAGAAAATTTGACTCTCACATAGTGTAATTACATAAAACTTCTCATAAAAAACAGTTAGTGGTCAGCTCCATTTTTGCCACCCTGTCCACCTCCTCCTTGTGCTGTGGCCAGATGTGTGCAAGTTTCAACTCTCCTTGTAGATATTGAGTAAGCTCCCTCACACCCCTGGGTACCACTACAGCAATGGTTTCTATCTCAGCTGATCAGAATAATTTTCAAATGGAGGTCCCAGATTCTCTCTCTAGAAATTCACTTTAAATAGGTCTGGGGATGGATCCTGGGGTTCTGTGTCTTTAAAAGGGTTCCCAGGTCATTCCACCCTAGCCTAGTGCCTGTGACAAAGAGCAACTCTGGCTAACCCACCTGGTCTGGAAGGAATTTCTGAGAACATCTAGTGCAATTCCCTCATTCTACAATGAAGTTGCTAATCCCAGGGCAGGAGGCTTAGAAAGAGGGAAAGGATAGAAGTTTACACACAGATATAAGAAGGATTCCAGGGTGGAAGGCATGGTCTTTAGACTCAATCTCTCTTACATTCACTCAGACTAACTAGCCCCTCATCTCTGGAAACCAAGTCCTCATATTGAATGCCAAGCATAGGAGTCTGGTCGACTTCTGTTTCATACTGTTTGAGATCTGCCTGATGCACTGGCATTTCTGGGCAACAGTCTATTCACCTGAAATGGAAACAACACTATGCAACCTGAGCACTGCCTGAGATTGTTAGTGTGTTATTCAAAGAGGAGAGTCTCTCACGGGTCTTTGAGCACATCTAAAAGGCTTTTATAAATAGTTTTTTTTACTCTGGAATTCCATTCCCTGGCCTTTCAAGTTTTGTTCAAATGGTTGATATAGAAGGAAAAGGCAGAGTGCCAGAAGGCAGGTCATGCGTGAAAGGGTGGAGGCTGGGGAGTGGAGGGGGTGACTGGAAGGGCTGTCAAATGCCAAGGCTGAAGGGCTATAGGATACCTTAACCCATGTTCCTAGGGTTGCAGCCCTATCACCACATACATTTTAGAAGCCCCATGCTTTAAAAGCATACAGACAGACACAGCAGACCAGCGTTCCTGAGCACCTCTTTCCTCAGAGATGCCATAGATGGGCTGTAACTTTTCACAGGTGGCCTACTGAAAGGCTCAAACCTGGGCACCCTGTCAGAAGAGGTGGGAGGACCCAACTGAGACCCAATTCTCTCCTCAGGAGAGAGGAGCACTGGGCTCTGAGCCTCTATGGCTACAGAGATGGCACTGAGGATAGCTGGTACACGGCCATGGTCTATGAGGGAGCCCCAGGCCCAGCCTGACTCACGCAGAGACACCTCTATTCTGCCAGCATCCAATCTCTTTCTGTATCCAGCCCTACTTATCCTGGGGAACCAGAGTCTATCTCCAGAGAACAGTGCAAGTCATGGGTCATCGTAACAAATAGCCTGTGTGGTGACCTGTACCCTGAACCTGAGGGGAGTGGGGTTTCCTAGGAGTGAATGCCCTTCTCTCCCATCCAGGTCTGTGTTTCTTCTGTGTCTTGAGGGGATGGACTGCTCCCCGCTCATCCTCCAGACAAGAGGGTCCTTGTTTGTGGGTATGTTTGAGAGAACAAGAGGAGAGATCTAATGAGAATCCCCATCTGGGTTTTTCAAGCCTCTCCCCATCCCCACCCAGGGGCCCAGCTGATGGAAAAATAGAGGTGCCTCATAGGAGTCATTTGAGCCCTGCCAGGGCCCTGGGGGCTTGTGCCACGGAGCAGATAGGGTCCTGGAGAAGCCTGGATTTGAAGAGAAGAGGCAAAGGTAAAACTGGTGAAAATAAAATAAAAGTATGTTGGAAAAATGACTGGGTTGATACAGGAACTATATCTGGAAGATGCAGGGACTATGACTGAGATGAAAGATGCCATGAGTAGTAGAAAAGAATGTAGGCTTGGAATTGAGTCTGGCTGTGTGGCTTTGGCCTGTGTGCTTAGGTTTCCAGCTCTGCAAAATGGTGAGATAATAATGCCTGTGTGATGGGCTATTCTGAAAATAAGAGACTGTATATAAAATACATACATATATATATATATATATACATACATATATATACATATATTCATGTTCTACCTGTATAAGGTATTTTACTGAACTAGTAACAACCAAACATTCTTGGGCATCAGAAACACCTGGTTGGCTGTTTAAACCTCGGCTTCCCAGGCCCCACCCCCAGAGTCTCTGCTTCAGTAGGTCTGGGGTGATGCATTTGTATTTGTCACAAGGTTCTAGGTGGTGCTGATGCTGCTGGTCCAGGTACTACCCTGAGAACCAGTGTTCTAGGCTGTAAGCTCTCTGAGACCAAAGAAGAGTTATTTCTGTCCCTTTTAGCAGTGCCTACCTGGCAGGTAAAAAATAAATATTTGTCAGTAAAAAAAAATTAAATAAATAAATGAGTGAATGGACTTCACATAAAGAACCTCAGTTTTCTTTTGCCAGGTGTCTCTTGGGTCTCCACCTCTGACACTGCAAGACCAGATCCCTGGGGCAAGGGAAAGGCACCCTCAGAGCCAGATCCTAGATCTGTGGTATCCAACTGTGGAGCTGGATCTGTGAGTCCAGGCCAGAGACACCCCCTGCTGTCCTCTTAAGAGGACCCCCTTTATCCTCTACAGACCCTGGTGGCCTTGGGGAACTGTCTCCATTTGGGGAAAGGTTCTCCTCAAGAGCACTCATTCTATAGCTCCCACCTCATAGGCAGGGAGTGGAGAGAAGAGGCACCCCCTCTCTCCAGCCCCTCCAAGCCCCACCATCGTGCTGCCAAGACCACTTATGCCCACTGGGATTCAGGAGTGGTGGAGGAACATAGAGGCCACCTTGGATGCTCCCTTTTCTACAATGTCAGAAAGAAAAGAAAGAAGAAAGAAAGAAAGAAAGAAAGAAAGAAAGAAAGAAAGAAAGAAAGAAAAAGAAAGAAAGAAGAAAGAAAGAAAGAAAGAAAGAAAGAAAGAAAGAAAGAAAGAAAGAAAGAAAGAAAAGGAAAGAAAGGAAGGAAAGAAGGAAGAAAGGAAAGGGCAAATAGTTTATTCGAACAAAGGAAGAGTGTATCTTGTGTGGAATATCACAGAGAACTTCCAGTTCTCCTCAAGCTCCCCTCTCCCTCCTGACACCCACAGCTGGGTGACCTGCCCAACCCAGACCTGAGACCTTTACCCCAAGATTGAGGAGCAAGAGTTGTTCTTCTTGTTCCCTCCTTCCTCCTTCCTTATCATCCAGCTTCTCCCACCAGATGCCAGGAACACTGAGGGGAGACAGAACACCCACAAGGCAGCCCACCCGGCTAAGGAAAGATCAGATCGCAGGTATAATAAACTAAAATAATAATAATAAAGCAGCTCATCCCAGAGAGTCAGGAAGGGTAAAAAACAGGCATTTTGCAGGACTCAGATATTGAGGGTATCATCTTTATTGTTACATGGCCTCTTTCTGTCCCAGATCCTGGGGTTGCCTATCAGGATAGATCATGGCTCAAGCTGCCAACCCACAAGCTTTGCACAGCAGCTGCTTGCCCCAGGAGAAGCATGAGACTTCAGGGATATTCTCACTCCACTCAAATGGGAGTTTACAACCTAGTTGGGCACAAAAAACAGACACATCTTAAAAGTGAAATAATTTAAGAGACATTACAAAGCAGTTGCCAAATGGCTGGTATAGACAATGCAATGGGTTCTAGGAAGTCAGTGTAGGCTCCCATGGGAAGGAACAAACAGAAAAGACTCCAAGGAAACGGTCTTGGAAGATGGGCTGGATTTCAGAGGCTGGGCATAGCAGAGAAGTGGTCTAAGCAAGGAGGGTGGGAAGTGAGCAGAGACTTGGAGGCAGGGGCACATAAGGTATATTCTGGAGAACACCCAGATGTGCCCTGGTGGCTGGACCGGTTTGGCTAGAACTGAGGGTGTGTACAGGGGAGGAGCCAGATGTGAGGCCGGAGAGGTGCCTGAGACCCAGGTGTGGATCCTGAGATGGCACGCAATGGAGTTTGGACATCACCTCTGCAGCAGGGAGCCTCTGACTGTCTTGGAAAGATACAACAAGAACATGTTGGAAATTGAGCTTGCTGGGAAAGGAGGTGTGACATTTTCAGGGCAGGAGGCAGGGATGTCTCAACCATGCTTCCTTAAAAATAAGCACCCTTTGTTCCAGCAGAAGAACCTCCTTTCACTCCAACACAGGTACCTCCTTGGTTTCCGCAATCACCGAAACCCTGTGGCTCTGGAATCCCATCACAAGGCCCAAAGCTGTCACCACTTCCTTGCCACTGGTTATAACCAGCTGGGCCACAGCTGGGGGCCTCGGTGTCCAGGCGGCATGGGTTGGATTCATGACCGCCTACATCTCCAGGGCATAGGATTGGATTTGGTCCCGAGCATGGGCTGGGACAGCGCCGAGGCTCCACAAACGGCTCTGGGCTTGGGCAGGGTGCTGGAAGGGGAATTGGTTCTGGAAGTGAATAAGGTTCTGGGTGCTCACAGGGCTGTGGACATGGACGTGACTCGGGAAAATCACGCTGCACTCGCCTGGGATAGGAGGCTGCGCGCGGGGCTGGACGTTGTTCCGGACACAGACAGGGTTCCGAACGTCGCCGTGGTGGAGGACATGGACGGGGATCTGACCTTGCACGTGGTTCTGGGCGTGGATATGGCCGTGGAGCAGGACGTGGACATGAACGTGGGGCAGGAAGTGGGCATCGCTGCAGTGATCTCTCTGGACTTTGGTCCAGTCGCCGTGGTGGACAGACGCTTGGGAGTGGACGTGACTCTACACGTGGCCTCAGCTCCGGGCAGGAGACACCCCAGGAAGGTCGTGGGGCACAACTCTCAGAGCAGCGTCTGATGGGAGGAATCTGAACGGGACACTTTTGCGGAGGGACCTGCCTGGGGCAGCAGGGGGAGGAAATCTCTATCCGGCACTTGGGACCACATCTCCGAGAGCAGCCTGAAGTGGGACCCCGAGGACAGCCACTGCTGTAGATGGGCTCAGAGCGGCGGGGTGGGGTGCAGTAGTTATAGGAACTCGAAGAACATGCTGATGGCAGCCAGCTGCTGTAGTAGGGCTCAGACCGTCGTGGAGGGGAACAGCTGCGGTAGGAAGGCTGCAGTTGGCGAGGAGGGAGGCATCTGCTGGTGCTCTGGGAGCGACGCTGGCGGGGGAAGCTCCCAGAAGAGCTTTGGGCCTGGCACTGGGGTGCGCGAGTGCTAAATGAAGACCGGGACTGACGCTGGGGGGCGCAGTTGCTGTAGGAAGCTGGGGACTGACGCTGCAGGGAGTTTCTGCCATGGGAGCCCTGATACTGGCACTGGGTTGAGAATCTTCCCTGAGACTGGGAAACTGGGGGACAAGCCACATAAGTCTGGACAGGCTGAGGAGCTGGACGGGGTACGAAGGTCTGGAGTGGGCATTCCACATAACAAGTTTCTGTATAACAAACTGGAGCACATTCTACATAGCAGGTCTGAACAGGGCAGGGAGCTTCATATTGCACATAGGAAACCTCAGGCTGGCATGGGGCCTGGCATTGAACACAGGAAATTTGAGAGTGGCATGGAGCCTGGCACTTCACTTGGGTGGTCTTAGACTGGCTTGAAGCCTGGCACTTCACTTGGGTGGTCTTAGACTGGCTTGAAGCCTGGCACTTTGCTTGGGTAGTCTTAGACTGGCATGGAGCCTGGCACTTCACCTGCATAGTCTGGGACTGGCATGGAGCCTGGCATTTTACCTGGGAAACTTGAACTGGGAATCGTGTGGGACACTCCACAATTTGCATCTCACAAGGGGCTTGGACCAGCACCTGGCTCTTGGCACTGGGGGACTGGGAGGGGTAGAAGGAGGAACCCTTCACACAGCACTGGGGGACTGGCAGGCACCACTGAATCTGCTGCTGGTCACACATGGTTCTGATGCAGGTAGGTGAGTGAGACCTGATGGTAGAAAGATCAGTGTCAGGTGGGTGAGTTTTGGGGGAGAAGGGTCTAGGACCAAGAGGAAGACACCCTGCTTCTTCCCTGTACTTTCATCCCCAACTCTTGATCTTTACCCTAGAACACCTATTGAGCTAGATGGACCCAGTATTAGTGACCACTGCCCATGAGACCTGTTTTGGATCTACCAAAGGACCTAACTGAAGTCCTCATCTGAGGGAACTTCAAAGGCACAGCCAGGGGTGCAGGCATCCAGGGTCTCCCCCTGGAGGGTGGATATACCAGTGTCCAACACAAGAAGGTGTTGAAGACAATGGGATTCCTTGTTCTAAGTGGCAGGAGAGCACTCTACAGGAGGTAGAGGTGTTTCTAAGGCTGTAGCCCAAAGTGGGCTCTCCACACCCATGGGAGCTTGGATATCCTCACATACATGTGCTGGCAATGCACACATGTGCAAACATATAAAAATGAGCCTGTGGGAGCAAGCATTCAGGCACCATCTGCGCTCAAAGAATCCACTGGAAAGTAAAGGATCCAGTCAGTTATTGGGCAGCTCAAACCCAACATAAAATGATTATTTCTCTACATTCAATCTTTTTAGGTGAATTTGTTTAAATGACCCTCATGGACATATGCAAAACACACACAAACAAAACACACCAGCCTTAGAAAGGCTCAGAACCACCATGGCAACTTGCTCAGGCAGGTGGCTGTTGTAAATCGCCTAAAGTTGGACAATCCGCTGGCTTCAGAAGTATTTTCTCGCCAGCCCCTCTTAGAGGCAGGGAATGACTGCCTAAGATGGGGTAACCCAGAAAGTGCAAGATTCCTCAATCACAAGACTGACATTCAGCCCCACATAAACCCCTACATAGCAGGAGCATTACCAACATGACATGGAGGATGCAGGCATACTCTCTAACACTACACTTATCCAGGGAGAAACAGGGCGGTCTCCATTCCTCTGCCCTCCCTAAATTCACCTGTTCATATACAGGCAACCCAGTGACAAGCACAGCAGGGTGGCTGATTTAACGATTAACTCATCCAACAAAATACTTCCCAATAAGCTCCAGAAATACTAATGTACACAAAGATTTCCATTCTCCATTTTTAGAGAATATCTAAAAACACATGCCCTTAGGGGAAGTAACCCCCCTATACACAACTCTGCTCACAAAGTGTAAATTACTAATGCATCTTTTCCAGGGAGAGAGGGCCTGATGTGGGAAAGTGGTACCTGAGGAGGAGGCCAGCATTATCAAAGGCAAATGCACTGACTTCAGACCCTCAGTTCTTCACACTTCTTCTCACGTTCTGTAAAAGTCTACTAGACTTTTCTCCTCAGGTTTATGTACCACTGTTCCTCTGCTTGCAGCTCTCCCCTCCCTCACTATGAACCTGGGCATCCGCCTGAATCACTTGTGAATCTGGGCATCCCCTGAGATGCATCCCTACCCCAATCCCAGGACCCAGCCCCTAGACTCACCCTCCTCACAGCAAGCAGACATTCAGGCTGAAGCATCTGGATAGAGGGCTGTCTTTATATAAAAGGTTCTGGGTCTGGTTTACACCATGAGACAGCTGGTTGGCATCTGCCTGACTCATCACCCAGGTTGGCATTCCAGCAGCCAGTCCCCTCCCTGTATGCTTGTCCTTGCAGTCACCTACAGAATGTGGGAGTGTCTCACTTCAATGTCAAAGCTTCTGGACTATGAAGGAGCAGATTCTTGTTTTCTTCCTCCTTCTTCACCATATCAGTTTCTTTTCCATCCCTAGGAGACCTGGTGCTGGGGATGATGAGGGGTGGTAAAGGAATTTTCTGTCCTGAAATATGATTCCAGGCCCCTGACTTCCTCCTTATCTCAGATTCCCATCAGGTAAATATAAAAGAGGAAAAATTCCCTAATTTGAAGCAATTAAAGTCACCTCAAAGATAGAAACAATACTACAGAATGAAGAGAACATGGTCAGAGTTGAAACTAAAATCCCAGGTTGGCTACTTACAGCTGGGTGACCTTTAAAACTAACCTGAGTATTAATTTACTCAACTGAAAAATGAAGATAATTAAATCTTCTTTCCAGAATTGTTGTGAGGGTTAAGGCATTTATTTTATGCAAAACCATCCAACCAAGAATGATACTCGAAATATTCAACATCCACTCAGAGTAAATGCTGAAAATAAGCAACAAGGCACAGCATTTACTCCTACTCATGAGCTGAGCAGCCTGGTGCCTTTACAGCAGGTGCTCAGCTAATGCTACAGAGTAGTCCTTGAAGACAGCATAGTGCAGGACAGAAGTACTAACCTAGCATCCTGTGAGCTAGATACTGTCAGGATGAGACATCTTTTTACCTTTTGCCTACATAATTCTTTTAAGATTTTATTTATTTATTTGACAGAGGGCGACAGCCAGCGAGAGGGGGAATACAAGCAGGGGGAGTGGGAGAGGAAGAAGCAGGCTCCCAGCAGAGGAGCCTGATGTGGGGCTCGATCCCGGACCGCCGGGATCACGCCCTGAGCCGAAGGCAGACGCTTAACGACTGTGCCACCCAGGCGCCCCTGCCTACATAATTCTTGTTTATATAATTTAGTAATTAATCATTAATATTTAGAAATAGAGAAATTGTACTTAAGATTCTAGACATCCAAGTTTTCCTTGAAAATCAAAAGATCTGTCATAGGTGAGCCTAATTTCCATAAACCCAATATTAATAGCGCCCCTCTTAGATAGGGCATCCACTTTTATGTTCTACATCTACTTACAAGTTCTACAATTCTCCATCATTGTATAATATAGCTGTGATGCAATGCAAAGTATAGTTTCTTTTTATTATTTTACTTATGCTCTTGTTTTTCTTTGGTGAGATTAAAGGAAAGTGAAATAATCCTTTTGCCTGGATCATTTCACTTTTTTTATGTAACCTTCCAACCTCTCTAGGCATTTAAGATTCTGACCAAGCTTGTGAGCACCGACTTTTGACAGATTTGGGATTGAATCTGAGCTCTAGTACTCACTAATGGGTGAAAGCTACTTAATCTCCATGAGTCTCAGATTGCCTGTCTATAAAATGGAAATAATGAAAAGAAGAAGGAGGAGGAAAAAGGTGAAGAGGAGGAAAAAGAAATAAGAAGAGAAATAAAGAAGAGGGAGAAGAATTGGAAAAGCCATAGGATTATCATGTGACTTAAATAAGACAACTGATCTAAAGTATTTAGCACTCAGTTACCCATTTAGCTCTCTGGGCTTTAGTTTCCTCATATGAAGATGGGAGTGAAAATACTTCACTAGGTTCTCATGAAGATAAAATCAGATAATGGGTATGAAAATGTTTTGTGACCTACAGTGCACATATAGTTCCTCCTATGGAGAAGTCTCTGCCCAGGTCCACCTGACCTCAGAGTCCAAGTTCTGGGTCCCAACACTCATTCCAAAGATACCATTTCAAACTTGAGTAGGACCATAGACTTTCAGAAGGTCAAAGCAACAAGGGTCCCCAGGAATTTTCCAATCCCACCCTGTCATTCTACAGATGAGGACTCTGAAGCCCTGAAAGATGAAACTCTCTGGGGCCTAAAGCTAATGGCTGTCTTGGAGAGATAAGACTCCAGGTAGCTCTAGTACCAGATCAGGACTCTTTCCACTACAACAGAGAAGGTGGTTCTCTGATCACAAAATTTGGCCAAAGTACTCTGAACTTGTAGAGCCCTGGGCTTGATATTGGCCTAGAAGGTATTCAGGAAATCAGTGAAGAAGGAAAACTGAAAACATAGACCAGCTGGCCTCACCAGAATGTGAATTATTGAATCCCAGAGTCTCCCTCACTCATCTCTTGATAGTATGTAAACTTCCTGGAGAGAATCTCTACCTTTTTCATTTTTGTATCTCTAGATTCTTGAATTAATATCAGTCTATTGATGAATGGGTGGAGAGATGAATGGAAGAATGGCATGAAATTGGGCTTGTTTCACACATCTTAAACCACTGGAGAACGAATTGATATTGTCCAATCCAAAGACTAAAGAGTACTGTGACCCTTGTTACTTCCTGCTTCCTGCTTTTTTACAGAGAAAGGTGGGAGGAGTCATGGAGGAGGACCCTGTGGGTAAGTCTTGCAAATGACCAGGAGATGAGGTGTTAGTTTTTAACAATATCTATAGATAGATGGGGCTATTTAGAAATATACATGGCTAGACATATAACCATATAAACCTAGGAACAGGTGATAACAATGTAATGATTTATAAAATTGATATAAAGATATCAAAAGAGAGCTGAGTATATAGATATCTACAAAAATGATAAAAATAGATACGATGATATATAGAGCAAAAGATAAAGATGAGTTAGAGATTAAAAATATACAGAAGTATAAAGGGCACAAGCTGGGAGTGAAATAGGTCATGTTAAAGAAGCACAGAGGCACAGGGATAGCAGCATGTATGGATGCATTAATTTGAAAAGATGGAGGGAACTCAAAAAGCATGCATAAATCCAGAGATAACTGACTGAGCACTTGCTATGTAACTGTCACTTGGCTAAGAATTTGACATATATTAACTCCCTTCATGTTCAATAACCCTGGTGGGGTACGAATTATTATAGTTATTTTATAGCTGAGAAAATCAAAGTTCAAAACAGAAGTAACTTGTTGGTGGTCACAAGCTTGGAAATGGCAGAACCAGGATTCAAATCCAAGTTGTCTAAAGATAGAGGCTCAGGAAATAGATATACAATGAGACAAAGTTACCTTGATTTACAGATACATAGAGAGGCAGTCTATGTTTTGTTGTACCCTTTTTAGGAGTTATGATCCTTTGGGGCCCAGTTTTGCTGAACCTTAAAAGAATTCACTGGTGTGTTAGGATGCCTTGATCTTAAGAGCTAGAATAAATACTTATCCACTCTTTGCAAATATGTATGTTTTTAAATTGATTTGATAAAACTTCTCCCTTTGTATCATTCACATTCTTCTTTTCATTTGAGTCCCCTCCTATCTCTATAATAGCTGGAGGTGCAGGGACTCATCCCTGAAATGGAGGTGATATTGTCATCTCAGATACCTTTCAATCTTTCCATGTAAATTATCAGTATCTTGTGATTGCTACCCTCAAGAATTGAAGTAATCAGGGTTTTATCCTGGCACCAGGGTACCACTGAGTTGTCCTCCCTAAACCCATTTTCAATGGATTAGATGCGTATTTAAACCACACAGTACCCATGTGTCAACTAGAGCAAATGTAAAGGTAAAGGCACAAAATACTATCACAGATTGTCACCAAATGTCTGTTTAACAGATAAATAAGAACACCTCCCTGTGTCAGGGAGAACAAAGAAAAGTTAATACTAAACAGAGAGGAAGAGCTCCCCAGTTCTGTCTGCAAACACCTGTAGCAAAGACATTAAAAGTAAAAGAGGAAGCAAGCACAAGAGGGATGGTGATTGGGAACATCAAAAGGACATACGAGGAGATGTAAAGATGTAGAAGAACACAGAGAGAGCCTGGAGTTGGAAACGCATCAACAGAGTAGGTGTGTAGAAATCAGGGAGTAGGTATAAGACCCAAAGTAGAGTTACACATCTACTTTAACACTTTTTCACATTTCGCAAATTTGATAATGTTGCCTCAATTAAGTTAAATAGTAATATATGCACGTTTTCTCAGCAAGATAAAAACTAGGCTAGACAAGTCATACTTCTGCTTATATAGAGAATTTGGGGCCTCTGAAAGGGTTACTGGCTATCTTGTAACACTCATACCATCAAACAGTAATACTCTGAATCTAGTGCAGAACTCAACCAGCGACTCTTTTAACCGTAGTAAACTCTGACAGTTGTCACCATGGCAAATGGACAGTCCTGCTTCATCAGATGCTCAGCCTTATAGAATGTAATCAGTGTAGTATCACTGGGTTATCAATATCCAGTGATTTAGAGAAGTATAAAAGGGGTTTGCTGGCAAAGATACATCAAATGCCAAGGTGTCTTTGGTTACAGAGAAACCTTTTGCCACATCCTCAGTTATGTGCTCCCAATGTAGGCTGGTGCTTCATGTCTGATTTCTTTTCTCAGAATTCTTTCCTCTGTTCAGAACACTGTCTCCTGACACTTTCTCCCCACCCACCTCATTCCCCTATGTGCCCGACATCTGCTACGATTTGTATCACATTTAGCCAAACTCCAAGGTGTCCATCAGCCTCACTTAGCTCTACTATTACTATTGCCACGGGTAAAATGAACCACACTGGGGCCCCAACAGTCTTTTTTTATGGGACTTACAAATAATACACATCTTTATTGATGGGTCTGTTTTTTTCATTAGAAGATGAGCATCTTGGTGGCAGAAGACTGTGTCTAGCAGAAAGCCATGTTCCTAGAAAGTGTCCATTAAATATTGAATGACGTTATGAAAATCAACCTAGTAATACGTCCCAGGAGCCAATTAAAAGAGTTGTCTGCCTGATAGGATACCAAGAAAGACTTCAGTAGATTTAAGTTGGCTAGAAAGAAGATGCGATTTCACTTACTAAATTAAATATAAAGATATATTGGGACGCCTGGGTGGCTCGGTTGGTTGAGTGTCTGCCATCGGCCCAGGTCATGATCCCAGGGTTCTGGGATTGAGTTCCACGTCAGGCTCCCTGGTCAGTGGGGAACCTGCTTCTCCCTCTGCTTGCCATTCCCCGGGCTTGTGTGTGTGCTCGCTCTGTCTCTCTGTCTCTCTCTCGACTCTCTGACAAATAAATAAAATCTAAAAAAAAAAAAAAAAAGAATGTCAAAAAGCTTTAAAAAAAGAATATAAAGATATAGATTCCTCTTTTATGTTTGAATTATTTGTTTGCTGTGGGTTTCAAAGATAAACTGCCTTCCAGTTTAGAGACTGGATGCCTTATTTTATATATATTTATATTTTGCTTAAATATAATCTTGAGGTTAACTTATTACTGTAAAATTCCTTTATTCATTATAAATCTCTTTTATCGATACAAAGAAAGCATTAAAATTTGTACGGTCTCCAGCAAAATCGCTTAAATGCTCCGGGTCTCAGTTGAACTTTCAAGATAAATTCTGAAGTTACTTCTGGTCTTAATAATTTATTCAAATTATAAATATAGAAATAGATTTAGAAAGAGAGAAGAGAAAATTATAAATTGAGGTAGAACAATGAAATAAATATAGAGCAGTGATAATAGTGTGAGCATTAGATATGTATACAGAAAGATGAGAAGATAAATTTGTATTAATAAGATTCGTAAATGTACGCAGGTGAAATTAAGATTAAAATATATCATTCTTCATACTGTACATAAAAATTAACACAAAATAGATTACAACCCAAAGGCTAAAATTATAAAACTCTCAGTAGAAAACATAAAAGTAAATTAGTCAACAGTTTCTTAGATACAACACCAAAAGCAAAAGCAACAATAGAAAAAATAGTTAAATTTGGCTTCATAAAAATTAAAAACTTTTGTGCTGCAAATGATACCATCAAGAAAGTGAAAAGATGCCCATAAGAAATGAAAACACTAATTTGAAAAGATATATGCACCCCCATGTTTATTACAGCATTATTGACAATAGCCAAGATATGGAAGCAACCTAAGTGTCTATTGATAGATGAATGGATAAAAATTATGCGTGTGCATGTGTGTAGTGGAATATACATATATAATGGAATATTACACAGCTGTAAAAAAGATGAGATCTTGCCATTTGTGACAACATGGGTGGGCCTAGAGTGTATTATTCTAAATGAAATAAGTCAGACTGAGAAAGACAAATACCATATGATTTCACTCCTATGTGATATCTAAAAAACAAATAAATAAATGAACAAACAAAAAGCAGAATCAGACGTATAAATTTGGAGAACAAACTGGTGGCTGTCAGAGAGAAGGGGTTTAGGGGATGGGAAAAATGGGTAAAGGGGAGTGGGAGATACAGGCTTCCCGTTATGGAATGAATAAGACATGGGGATGAAAGGCACAGCATAGAGAATATAGTGAATGATATTGTAATAGTGTTGTATGATGACAGATGGTAGCTACACTTGCAGTGAGCACAGTATAATGTACAGAGATGTTGAATCACTATATTGTACCCCTGAAACTAATGTAACATTGTGTGTCAACTATACTCAAATTAAAAAAATAAATTGAACCTCAAAAAAAGTGAAAAAACCTACAGAATAAAAGAAAATATTGTAAATCATATATCTGAAAATGAACTTATATCTAGAATATATAAAGAACGCTTAAAACTAAATAATAAAAAGATATTACAATTTAAAAATGGACAATGCATCTGAATAGATTTTTTTTTCCAAAGAAGATACACAAATGGCCAAGAAGCACATAAAAATATGTTCAATATCATTGGTCATCAAGAAAATGCACATCAAACCCTCAATGACCTAACACTTCATATCCACTAGCATGACTATAATAAAAAATAAAAGAAATAGATAATAACAGGTGTTGGGGAAGACATGGAGAAATTGAAATCTTCAATACATTGCTGATGGGAATGTACATGGTACAGCCACTGTGGGAAACAGTTTGGCAGTTCCTCAAGTTAAACATAGAGTAACTATGTGATCCACCAAACCATCTTGACCAAAGTGAAAATATCACCAAGCAAAATGAAAATATGCATCTACTCAAAAATTTGTACATGAATGTATTGTAGCAGTATATTTACAACAGACACATTGTGGCAACAATCCAAAGGTCCATCAGTTGATAAATGGTAAACACAAAGTGGTATGCTGACATAATGGAATATGTATTTATAATAATAAAAAATGAAGTTCTGATACATGCTACAACATGAATAAACCTTGTAAACATTAAGCTAAGTGAAAGAAGCTGGTCTTAAAAGACCAGATACTATATGACTCCACCTCTTTTTTTTTTAAGACTTTATTTATTTAGGGAGAGAAGGAGTGTGCACAAGTGGAGAGGAAGAGTAGAGGGAGAGCGAAAGAGAGACTTTCAAGCAGACTCCACACTGAGCACAGAGCCCAACATGGGGCTTGATCTCATGACACTGAGATCATGACCTGAGCCAAAATCAAGAGTCAGAAACTTAACTGACTGAGCCACCCAGGTGCCCCTGAATGATTCCATTCTATAAAATGTCCAGAGTAGCCAAATCTGTGGAAACAGAAAAGAAAACTTGGGGAAATGGGATGTGACTGCTAATGGTTTCATGATTTCACAGGATTTCATTTTGGAGTGATGAAATATTCTAAAATTAGATTGCAGTGGTAATTACACAGCTCTGTGAATATACTGAAAACATTGAGTTATAAACTCTAAATAGACAAACTATATGAAATGTGAATTATATTTCAATAAAGATTTTATATGTGTGTGTGTATTTACATCTATATATGTGTATGTGTATACCTATATACATATGTGAACATATTGTATACAGACACACACACAGATACATACACACATCCCTAAATCTTGGTAAAACCTAAATCACATTCATGAAGCATAGAATCACAGGCGTTTGGAGATCTAGCATTCCTACCATATATGGTACCTCCTACAATATCCCTAGGGAGCCTCAGTCAGGCATCTTCCCCAAGCATCTTGGGAACACAAATCACCCAGACTGACATGTCCACTGGAAGCCAACCAATAATCCAAGGAAATCGTGTATGTATTCTTAGTAATGACTACTTTTTTCATATTTTCCCTATTAATAGTCATTATCTCAAATACTCTATGCTAAAAGGATGTGATCTTCCTTCATGAAGTGGAGCTTATTAAATATGTTCATTCAACAAGTATTTATAGATCACCTACTGGATTCCTAGAATTGGATTAGGAGTAGTCATCATCCATTCACTCAACAAACACTCTCTGAGCAGCTACTTACAGCCTCTGCCCTCAAGGAGCTTGTAGTCTAATGAAGAAAACACATAGATAAGTAGACATTTGCAACGCAGGGTGATAACTAAGAGCTTTGATAGATGTAAGCACAGGATACGAGCCTAGAAAGGAGAATCAGGGGCCACTGCCTTCCAAATATTTTACTTTCTCTCTCTGCAGAAAAAGCCAGTGGAAGAATGGGACTGTGAGCCTCCAAACATGAAAATGAGTGGCCCACAACATAAAAAGGCAAGTGTCTGTGATACAGTCATCAGATTTAGCAAATAAAAATACAGGAAGCCCAGTTGAATACAATTTCAGATAGACTACAAATATATTTCAGCATATATATATTCTAGGGGCTGGAGCAATTAAGAAAGATATTTCAGTACTAATACAGATTGAAGGGATTATGGTGATAATGTTGGTGATGCTGATTCATTCGTCTCTCCTGCATGCATTTTTCATTCAGCCGGTGGATATTTACTGTGTATAAAGTATTGCATTACCCTGGGCCTACAGTGGTAAGATAAGCAAACAAAGAAATGTAGCCCCTGCTCCTAGAGAGCTTTTTTTTTTGTTTTTAATGATTTTTTATTATATTATGTTAGTCACCATACAGTACATCCCCGGTTTCCGATATAAAGTTCAATGACTCATTAGTTGCGTAAAACACCCAGTGCACCATGCAATATGTGCCCTCCTTACTACCCATCTCCAGTCTATCCCATTCCCCCAGCCCCCTCCCCTCTGAGGCCCTCAGTTTGTTTCTCATAGTCCATAGTCTCTCATGTTTCATTCCCCCTTCTGATTACCCCCCTTTCTTTATCCCTTTCTTCCCCTACTGATCATCCTATTTCTTATGTTCCATAGATGACAGAAATCATATGATTTTGTCTTTCTCTGCTTGACTTATTTCACTTAGCATTATCTCATCCCGTGCCGTCCATGTTGCAGCAAATGTTGAGAATTCCTTCTTTCTGATAGCTGAGTAATATTCCATTGTATATATGGACCACAACTTCTTGTATAATCCAGTCATCTGTTGAAGGGCATCTCGGCTCCTTCCACGATTTAGCTATTGTGGACAATGCTGCTATGAACATTGGGGTGCATATGGCCCTTCTCTTCACTACGTCTGTATCTTTGGGGTAAACACCCAGTAGTGCAATGACTGGGTCATAGAGAGCTTTTGATCAAGTGGAGACACAAACATTAATCAAAGGGCCACACAGATAGTCAGTGATATCCCTGGTCAGCATTTGTCAGGAGAAGTTCACAGAGCCTGAATGCTGCCAGGGAGGCCAGAAAAGGCTTTCCTGAGTAAGAGAACATGGGGCTGAGATCTAAAGATGAGCAGAAGCACTGAAGCATGAAGAGCATGCTAGAATGAGGGAACAGCATGTGTGAAGAGACACCAAGGAAGACAGGACGAATGGAGGCACATTCACAGAATGTGCCAGTGAGTGTGGACAGGAGGAAGGGGCCAGCAGCTGTATATCCTCAGATGGCAAGCCACAGTTCTAAGCAGGAGTATGGCAAGAGCAGACCCTGGGTGCCCTGCAAGGGGTGGTGTGGAGGTTACTGGAGCAGAAGCAGGGACACAGGTGTGGAGACTATTTGTCTTAACTCAGATAATGGATTGTTGATTCTATGCTAGTGTTAGGCACCCTCAGACACAAACCATATTTTATGTTATTGGATCTCAAGAAGTAAAACCAGTCAGGAGACTGAGCCCCCCAGGAAAAAGGCAAGGTCTCTGGAGGCAAAGCTTAGCCTGTGGCTGTCCCTCCAAGCAGCTGTGTGGAACAGCAAGTCACTTAGTCTCTCTGAGCTTTGGTTAGTTTCAACATATAGATAATGTAAATAATATCTGCTGCATAGGTGGTTGTAAAGTCTAAATAAAAGGATGTGACAAGTCAAGCCATGAATAAGTCCTCAATAACACAATTGTCATTATCACCATCATATTGTTATTATTATTACTTAACATTACAGTCACTTTTATTACATCATGATGCTCGCCTAATGGAAAAATAATCATTTCTGAAACAGCTTGCAATGAGCCAAAATTATTTGGAGTATGAAGTCATTTAGGCCTGGTCATATGACTTCAGAAATAATTAAGAGTAAGAACTAGGACTTCACACTATGGTTTCAGCTCTCACATGTCCCTCCTGTGACCTACCTGAATCTCTGTATCTTCATATCTCAACATTATTGGTTGTTTCTCTTGTTGATTTATCAAAGAATGTTATAAAAATAAATTGTGATACATGTTATGAACATTCTTTAATATAAATCACAGGAAACATGAGAGCTACTACCCTGTACATGCTTTCTGGTCTCCAACACTGAGACTGACAGAAGGGAAGAAGATCCCTTTTCCAGATTAAAGGACAAAGTCACTAAACTTAGTCTGGATATTTGTCCTAGGGGATTGTCTGGACAAGGCAGTGCTCTGGCTGGGATGTTCAGAAGCTGAGTTGGGCAACTTTGCCTGAAGAAACTCCCATGGCACTAGTGGGGCTAGGGTTCAGGAGGGTGGTACCAAGGGATCATCAGGGCAAGGACCAGGGGTGCTAGAAGGAGAAACTTTATTCTTTTCCATGATGGGATTGGGACAGGCTAGTTCCACAGAAGGGTGCCCAGGATTAGGGGACAGGGAGGTTTGAGGAGCACAGGAATGAGGGAAGACTTCATTTTACCATCTCAAACTCCAGAATAGAAGAAAGGGTGAGGAGAAATAAAGCTCCAAGGGGAGCTCCATGTTACTGGCATTATGGCTGCTCCTCTGGACATTACCCAGGTCAACAGCAGCCCCCAGAGCCCTGGAAGTAGCTAAGCACCCACTTTCTCACCTGGGATCCTCATACTTCCAGCCCAGAGTCTCTATGATCTCGTGCACAGGGCCAAGAGGAATCCCAGAAACCAGAGGCTGCCAGCTATCTGTTCCCCAGGTTGCTGCAGTCCAGCCATTCTACCTTCATGACTTCACTCCTTCATTAAGTCAATAAATATGTATTATCTATTTTGAGGTCAGAATTTTATAAGGTGTTCTTGTCATAAAGATTAGCCAGGTTTCCTTAAGGATGTACATGAACATAATGCACTGTAAATCAGTTTACTGTGTGCTATTAAAGGGAAGGCCCTATGACCCCAGTGTGATTCTTAACAGCTATTTCCTCAGAGTAGTGCCAACTCCATTTGTATGTCTCTCTGTTCTTCCAGAGCGAGGGCTCCCTTGGGCAGAATCTGTATGGTCTTTATTCTTCTCCATTTCCCCCAGGAGTCCCATTGAACACTCATAGAAGGGGTAGATGTAAGGAAGAAATGAGTTAATGTCACTGAGAGAATTAATGAAGATATGCCTTTGGGCATATACATGGAGATGCTTGGGCCTAAGGATTGCATTCTTTGAGCTGGAAAAATCATTTGAAGGAGGGCTCAAACTGGATCAAATGTGATTCATCATGGATCTCCTCATATATCAGTGCCTCAGAAATAGGACTTTATTAGGGCTGAGAGCACAGGCCTAGCAGAATAAAACTCAGATGAAGTGTTGGTAAGCAGGCCAGTCAAGGGAATGAAACTCAGGTCACTGGTCAGAAAAGGAAACTCAGGGAGCAGCCAATCAGTGGCCAAGAGACAACACAAGAGATTGTGGTATCATGGTAGAGACAATGATATGAGAGGCCATAGCAGATTGGAAGAGGAGGTGATAGGTAAGTGACAATTCTACCACTTGGCCATAGGGGATTCCACTGGGCTTTGTTCTAAGACCATTTATAAGGATAGAGAATACACAGATGTGAAAATTCATGCTTTGTCTATTGACACCTCTGAAATTAGAGACAAGTAGATCAAACTAGGCAGAGATATATCTTGTACATTGGAGGGAGCATTCTACTAAATGCTCAAAATACAAGAATAATTATTCCTGCCTTGGAGGCCATCATGAGCCAGCATGGAAGACAGATGAGGGCGCACCTCACTTCTCTGTTAGACATAAGCCCTGGGTGCTACTGGAGCTTAAGGGAGGCCATGTAACCCAACTGGAGAAGGACATGGTATCTGGTTGATGATATGGCAAGAATGAAGTCATCATATTTTCAGGATCAAAGAGAACTGGGGACTCTAAGACTTGATTGATGGACAACAGGTAAGGAAACAGAACGGACAGCATTAGAATGGTCAGTACTAGCCTAAGAAAAGGAGAACAAAAAGACTTGTAGTATTATTCAAAGAGTCCTGAAGAGAAGGCATTAATCATTGCAAAATGCCCCAGGGAGTCCATTCTATTTGGCTGTTAGGACATCAATAGAGGCCTCAGAAAGAGTGATTTCAAAGATGTGTGAACAGAAGTCATTACTTATCCTTTCTGTAAATGAATTGGCCTTGTAAAGTGGTAAATAATTGAGAAGTGAAAAACAACTTTATAAGGAAGAAGAAAGGCCAGAGATGAGATAACTACCATCTCTTGATGCTTGCCAAAACAAAAACTAAGACAATATCCAATTGAGTGTGGAATATGCAGAATTGATTGCAAGAGTTTTAGATATTCCGGAAAGAAGAGAATAATGTGGGCTGGGTTAGTTATGGAGGTTGGCTCAAAGGACCAAGGTAATTGATGGGAGTAGCCATATCACGGTGATGATGCTGACTTTAATGATGAAGGTAAGTTTGATCATGTTGGTGGTTCGCAGAAAAACTGTAATCTGAAATAAATGTGTCCCTGAGGGGCTTGTGTCACATGAGAGCAAATAGTTATGGTCCTGTCCTAAGCCATTTAGTTGCACACAGTAATCCACTCAATCCTTACAACAACCCTATGAGTTATGCGATTGTGTTAGCTCTTTCTGGCAGAAGAGTACACTGAACATAGAGAAGTTAGTGACTTACTTCAACATCATACAACCAGAATTTCATTGAAATAATAAGTAGGTATTTAATTCATATGTATGACCAATGAAAGATACTTTTCAGTAATGTAATAAAGCACTTAAAATGACCAACTTAAATGGAATTAATCATTATTTCACAAAAAAAAAACATTCTTACACATTTGCCAGAGTGTCATTTAATTTAGTGACACTTCCACCTGTCATTGCCCAATGAATAGCCAAGAGGAGGGGGTGCACAAGAGAGACAACTATCCAGGTTGTCTTTAAGCTTTGAACTGAGCAGATGATGATGCTATTCTGAGTTGAAATCAATAGAGAGGAGGTTTGATGAATGGAGGGTTAGGAAATGGCTTTATAAGATTTTTTTTATTTTTATTTTTAGAGAGAGAGAGAGTATGTGCTTATGCTTCAGCACACAATCAGCAAAGTGGAGGTGGGGAGCAGAGGGGGAGGGAGAGGAAGAGGGAGAGAGAATCTCCAGAGGACTGGGGACAGAGTGCCAAACCCTAAGCAGGGCTTTATCTCAAGATCCTGAGATCCTGACCTGAGCTTAAACCAAGAGTAACAAAGTTTAACTGACTGAACCATCCAAGAGCCCCTAGGGAATGGCTTTTATATTGTAAATTTTGAATTTGGAATAAGAATGGTGCCCTTGATTGGTAAAATCTGCAAGGCACCCAAATGATTCCATTTGAAGCTCAGGAAAATGTATGGACTTTGTGTGTTGACCCAGGAGCCAGGTAGACAAAAAACATTTTTCATGCATCCACAATATTCCATTCTAGATACTGGAGAGATGGTATTGGGCAAAGTAACAAGGTTCACTCTCTCAGGAAGTTCCCATTAAGATGGAAGAGGAGGGCACAAAAAAGTAAATAAATAAGAAACCAGTTATTGGTGATATGTGAAACGAAGAACATAAAGCATAGTGATGTGCTTCAGTGCCGGGGGCTATTTTAGATTTAGGGGTCAATGAAGGGCTCTCTAAAAAGGGCTTCTTAGCTGTCAGAGTGACAGTGTTAACTGAGGCCACAGGAGCAGGTAACACTGCCCAGAAGTGAGGTGAAAGAGGAGTGAACAGGAGTGAAAGGCTCAGACACTACTGGGGAGTTGACTGTTCTTACTGTGTGACCGTGGGTGAATTATTTAACTTCTCTGGACCTCAATTTCTTATTTATAAGAGTAATGGGGAACCAAAATTATACATTTGTGGGAATCAAATTAGAACATTATATAAATTAATGGATTTCTGGCAACACAAGACTTTAGATGTACAGAACTAGAGAATCAGATACACTGGCCTCCCCCTCATTAGTTTGTTGACGTGTCCATCTGTTCGTTCATTCATTCATTCATTTAAATAATATAAAAAGACTAGAGAGCCCACCCAAATGAAAGCTAGGGTTTGACAATAGCCTACCTCTAACCACAGGTTCCTGTCCCACAAGCCCCACCATGCCCTCCCCAACCAAAATATTTACTATTTCCCCCCAAAAAAGGTTTTATCCATGATGAGGTTGTGGAATATAGGTGAGGTTCAGTGGGGTGGAGTCCGGAGCCAACGACCAAGAGAGAATTCTTGAGACATCTTTGGTACAGAATGGTGGTTTATTAAAGCACAGGGACAGGACCCGTGGGCAGAAAGAGCTGCTGCCCCAGGCTGTGAGGGGTGGCTGATTATATACTATGGGATTGGGGGGAGGTAAGGAAACAGGGAGATTGAGAAAGTACTTTCATATGTTAAAGAAGACTCACAGGATACCAGAGGCCTGGCCATTGTCAGGTTAAGGTTGCTTACTCCTCTAGTAAGGCATTAACATGAAGATAGTTGGGAACTTCCTGGAGGCTGCAGATTATAAGGACATTTAATTGTATTTACATTTCCTTCTGGAAGCTAGATTATTGATAGAAATGCTTTGTTCTTGTAGACTGCTAAAACATTTGTAAACTGAGGGAGACTCAGGTCTTGCAGGATTGTGGTTTCTATAGGTTAACTATTTCTTTGTGCTTTAGGGCAGCCAGGAGTGCCTGAGGAATGTCACATACATCCCATGGGGTGTGTGTGTGGGGGGGGGGGGGGTTCAGTTTCTGCTTTGTCCTCAGCTTGCCTTCTGTTCCCTCATCATCCATACCACATTTTCCATTTCACATAGTTTATTTCCAACCATATATACAATAGACAAAAATGAGATATTTTGCTTCTTTTAAACTTAGAAATAGGGTATAATGCTGCATATAATCTTTTGGGAATTGCTTTTTTCACCTATTTGTGTATTGTGTGTTGCTTTAGTTCATTCATTTGAAACATTGAGTCACAGATCATGCATGACTATGTAACAATGATTCATCAACCGTCTATCTGATGGGCGTTTGGCTTGCTTCCTACTTTTGCTGTTAGGTATAGTACTAGTGATAAGGGAAACAAAGGCATGAGAAATATAGCTTAAATTAAATCTCCTTACAGCTTGCAGCCCACTGATAGATACCTGTAACATGCAGAATGTGACCTTCCTTGAGGAACTCATGGCTGCCTCAGTGCCTTAATGTTTATGACTAAAAGTAACCTTATCTTAACAGCAGTTAGCCCCTCAAGGTCCTGAAAGCCTTGCTTCCAAATTCCTTAGAGACTTATGCTATCCGTAATCCCCCACTAATTAAAAAGTATATAATTAGTAACGCCTCACAGTCCCAGTGCAGCTCTTTTCTGTCCATGGGTCCTGTCCCTGTGCTGAGGGAACAGAAGGCAGGAGAGGACAAAGCAGAAGCTGACACCCTGCAAACCCCCGCCCATGTATTCAACATTCTTCAGCACTCCTGGCTGCCCTAAAACTAAGGAAAGGACCTGCAGCTCATTGATAAAGACACAGTGATAGTGTAAACAGCCTTGGCTTGACAATAGTGGGGCCTCCAATATCCTGTGAGTCTTCTTTGACATATGAAAGTAACTGCAGCTCTTTCTGCCCATGGGTCCTGTCCCCGTGCTTTAATAAACCACCAATTTTGCACCAAAGACACCTCAAGAATTCTTTCTTGGTCGTCGGCTCCGGACTCCACCCCACTGAACCTCACTTATACTCTATGACTTCATCATAAGGGTCTCTTGCAGAATGTGTCTAACCACCAGTCAGGTTGATAAACCCCCTCTGGACATATTGAATGATGATTGTCTAAACAGGCCTCCTCCTAATAACCCTGGGTTGCTGGAGAAAACACAAGCCATCCCTAATGAACGGGGCACATTCTCTCTCATTGTTCCTTCTAATAGACTCAGGTTACTCCAGCTATATGTGGCGGCTTCTTCCTCATTCATTTCCTAGGTTAATGGCTATGATAATTGGAGTCAACTGTCTGTGGTTAGTCTACCTCAGGACAGGGACTTTAAGGAATATTCTCAAGCAGCTGCCCAAAAGATGCTGGAGCAAAAGGCTGGCTGAAGACAAAGCATAAACATATGAAAGAACTTTCTGGAAACCTCCCTTTTTCCTTACCTCCCCCAACCCCACAGTATATTAATCAGTCGCCCCTCACAACCTGGGGCAGCAGCTCTTTCTGCCCATGGGTCCTGTCCCCATGCTTTAATAAACCACCATTTTGTACCAAAGACATCTCAAGAATTCTTTCTTGGTCGTTGGCTCTGGATTCCACCCCACTGAACCTCACCTATATTCCAAATCACATCACAAACTCCTTTTGTTTGGAGGAAGTACCCTGTCTTCTCCAGCTTGACATGGACTGCATATTTCCACTTGTTGTTGGGAAAAAAAAAAAACCCTGTCTTTTCATCTGTCCAATCTGATGAGCTTTATGACCAGGAGACCTCTTTCTCTGCCCTCTGGGGTTTTATCTGCTTCCAGCCTTTCTGGGGGTGCCTCATCTCTTCTGTCTCCCCCTTCCTTCCCCTTGTTTCTACACCACCTTGGGTGAAGCCTGAAACTGGTCCTATACCATGCTTGTTGCTTCTGGCATCATTGGCTCCTCCTCCTCCCCTCACTGTCAAGGAGCAAAGAGCACCCCTGTGGACTTACACTGCCACATCAGATTTCCCCACCAGTGTCCCAGGTAAAAATTGACAATGGGGAACAAAATGATTGAACTTTAAGTAGACCCAGGGGAAATGGTGAAATATATTCAGTATTTAATTTAAGTTTGTTGGTTTTGATGAGGTTTTGGAATATCAGTGAGGTTCAGTGGGGTGGAATCCGGAGCCAACGATCAAGAAAGAATTCTTGAGACATCTTTGGTACAGAATGGTGATTTATTAAAGTACGGGAACAAGTCCCATGGGCAGAAAGAGCTGCTGCCCCAGGGTTTTGAGGGGTGGCTCATTATATACTATGGGGTTGGGGGAGGTAAGGAAAAAGGGAGGTTTCCAGAAAGTACTTTCATATGTTAAAGAAGACTCACAGGATACCAGAGGCCTTGCTATTGTCAAGTTAAGGTTGTTTACTACTCTAGTAAGGCATTAACATGAAGGTCCTGGATTCCTGGAAGTATCTGTCTATGGCCTGCAGGTTATAAAGACATTCAGTTGTATTTACATTTCCTTCTGGAAGTGAGGTTACTGATAGCTTTGTTCTTGTAAACTGCTAAGACATTTGTAAACTGAGGGAGACTCAAGACTTGCAGGATTGTGGTCTCTATAGGTTAACTATTTCTTTGTCCTTTAGGGCAGCCAAGAGTGCCTGAGGGATGTCACATACATCCCATGGGGGAAGGGGGTGCAGAGTGTCAGTTTCTGCTTTGTCTTCAGCTTGCCTTCTGTTCCCTCATCAGCTTAATTAAGATAGGTACCATCTTTAGAGTTATCAGCATTATGAAACTTTTATTCTACCTTGATTTGATGAAAGTCAAATAAGTTCATGTTTTCTCCATTGCAATTTGTCAGCAAAAAGGTGACTTAAAATGATCTTTAATTTTGTCTGTCTCGAAGTTTTCATGGATAATTGTTAAGATAGCTTTCAAAGTCTTTGGTAACCCAAAACTTTAATGTTTTGCTTGGATGATAAATTGGATTGAATTTGTTGGACATCTAGGTCTTTTCCAAATAGGATGGAGTGCTGAAGCATTGATTACTGAATGTACGTTTGTGCTTTTGACTTCTTATTGCAGAGACGCTAAAAATACTTAGGTCTGTGAGTAAATATGCTTTGTGCTTTATTAAAAGATTGTACTATGAAAAAAATGGTTTTTTTAAATTATAAAATGTAATTATAAATTTCAGATCTAAAAGAATTCTGGTATAACAGATAGTTCTCAATAGGTTATTATTTAGTTTTCACTGGAGACTAAGGTTTCTAAGAGTTAAAATTTTGCTAAATAGAATAATTAAGGCTGATGCAGGAAAAGGGCTTAGGTCAAAATCTGAATGAATAAAAAAAAGGTTGTAAAATATTTATGAAGGGAAATATTTGGAAAAAAATTTTATGCGCCATCAGGACTAGGGTTGAAAAAAATGGATTTTATAGTATTTTATTTTTCTTATTTATTTATTTAGGAAATAAATGGATTTTAACAGTACTCTGGTATAAGAATGAAATTCTGCTTTTCTCTCTGTTAAAAAGACCAAATTTTCTTGGATTGTTGGTCTGCTCTTGATAAGAAAATGTAAACAAAGTGCCTTTTTTTCCTCTTTCTCTCTCCCTCCTTTGTCTGCCTGGAAAATCAAAGTTTGTGTGTTTTGTTTCTATCAAGTCTTTGATTACTTAAGATAATTAAAACTTCTCCATTTTAAAGGAGCTAAGTTTTGCTAACAAATATATAACCCTACATATTTACCTTTGGAATCTCTTATTGCCACCTTGGTTAAATAAATAATTAAATTTTAAGTTTTATAATAATCTGTAATCCTATTTAGGCTCTCTACTATTTATAACTTTCTGAGGTTTTAACAAACTTCCCTGAGATTTAAATTGTAAGTGAAGTCTTTTTGACCAATTAGGCTTGTTTATTTGGTATGTTAGGTTATCCTGGAAGCATTGTTAAACAAATAATAAGCCTTTGGTTATGTTTGGGTAAATGCTCTAACTGTTCTAGAGATTGTATACAATTCCTAAAGTTTTAATATCTTTTGGTATGAGGCCATCACTTGATATTCTGATTATTAAAATGTTATGTGTCATAGAAATAACCAGATTTTCTTGCCAGCTATATTATGATCTCTCATCAGATCTTTAACCATGTCCATTTTTTAGTCTTTTGTCATTTATAAGTATTTGTTCTGATGCACTTGCAAAACGAGTTTCATCTTCAAGGAGATTGATAACAAATTTTTTTTTAACAAATACAGGTTTTTTATATCTTTAAAATCATAAAACTTAAATGGGGAAGAATTTCCAAAACTAACTAAAAGCTGCATTCAAACAGAACAAGAATTTGTAACGTGGGACTAAATAAATGAAAGACAATAATTACAGCTTTTGTGACTCTTGTTTGAAACATTGCTGGTTCTCTAATATTTGCTCTTCCAGGTTAATGAAACTTTCTCTTAAGATATCTATGATGTACAAAAGTATGATAAAATATTCCTTTGTAAACAAATTGAAGCATTTAACTTTTCTCTCTACCTAAACCCTCTGAAATTCAAAAACATTCAGTGAGTATTCATTCTTCATTGGCAAGCACAGTTATTTACATGAATTCAGTAAGAATCTGTTATCCTTGTAAAAGGACACCATTGGAAACATTTACCAAGGCTTTCACTGGAATATTTGAGACATTCAGACTCAGATATGACCAAAGAGCTATAAGGAATTAAGGCTGACTTAATAGAGCCAATAAAGTCCCTTAGAACTGTTGGTCTGATATCTTGCTTACAAAGTTCCCAGCAGCCTCAACAAGTGAGTAAAGAATGCCACTTCCTGGCAGGTGCAGGACCTCCGGATACTTTGGGGACCTTGAGTAGAGTAAGTTGCCCAAATCTACAGGTATTGCAGGCATGTCTGATGGCAAGTATTTGGCTTGGCTTCTGATGTGGAGAGCCTACTGAAAGTTCAAACGAGATTCCTTATACAAAGTTACAACAAAGCATATTTTATTTTTTTAAAGATTTTATTTATTTATTTGAGAGAGAGAGAAAGAGAGAGCATGAGCTGGGAGAGGCAGAGAGAGAGGGAGAGGCAGAGGCAGAGGAAGAAGCAAGCTCCCTGGGGAGCATGATGCATGGCTGGATCCCAGAACTCTAGGACCATGACCTAGGCTATTGGATCATGACCTGAACCCCTCCTGAGCCCCAGGAGCCCCTCCGGCAAAGCAAATTTTATTTATTTGTTTGTTTGTTTATTTATTTATTTATATGTTCAGTCAGCCAACATATAGTACATTATAAGTTATTGTTGTAGTCTTCAACCATTCAATAGTTCAGTATAACACACAGTGCTCATCACAACACGTGCCCTCCTTCATACCCACCACCAGACTAAACCAACCACCACCACCCTCCCTTCTGTAACCCTCAGTTTTTTCCCCGGAGTCCAGAATCTCTCATGGTTTGTCTCCCTCTCTGATTTCTTCCCATTCAGCTTTCCCTCCGTTGCCCTATGGTTCTCCACGCTATTCCTGATGTTCCACATAGGAGTGAAACCATATGATAATTGTCTTTCTCTGCTTGACTTATTTCATTTAGCATAATCCCCTCCAGTTCCATCCACATTGATGCAAATGGTGGGTATTCATCCTTTCTGATGGCTCAATAATATTCCATTGTCTATATGAACCCAATCTTCTTTATCCATTCATCTGTTGAAGGACATCTCAGGTCCTTCCACAGTTTGGCTCTTGTAGACATTGCTGTTATGAACATTGAGGTACATGCACCCCTTCTTTTTACTACATCTGTATCCTTGACGTAAATACCTAAATCGCTGGGTTATAGGGTAGCTCTATTTTTAACATCTTGAGGAACCTCCATACTGTTTTCCAGAGGGGCTGTACCAGCTTGCATTCCCACCAACAGTGTAAGAAGGTTCCCCTTCCTCCACATCCTCGCCAACACTTGTTTCCTCTCTTGATAATTTTGGCCATTCTAACTGGTACAAGGTGGTATCTCATGGTGGTTTTGATTTTAATTTCCCTGATGGCTGGTGATGTTGAACGTTTTTTCATGTGTCTATGGGCCAGTTGCATGTCTTCTTTGGAGAAGTGTCCATTCATGTCTTCTGCCCATTTCTTGACTGGATTATTTGTTTTTGGGTGTTGAATTTGAGAAGTTCTTTATAGATCTGATATGTCAGATATGACATATCTGATATGTCATTTTCAAATATCTTCTCCCACTCTGTATGTTGCCTTTTAGTTTTGTTGACTGTTTCCTTTGCTGTGCAAAAGATTTTTATCTTGAGGAAGTCCCAAAAATTCATTTTTGCTTTTGTTTCCCTTGCCTTTAGAGACATGTCTTGAAAGAAGTTGCTGTGGCCAATGTTGAAAAGGCTATTGCCTGTGCTCTTCTCTAGAATTTTGATGGATTCCTGTCTCACATTGTGGTCTTACATCCATTTTGAGTTTATCTTTAGGTATGGTGTAAGAAAATGGTCCAGTTTCATTCTTCTGCATGTGGCTGTCCAATTTTCCCAGCACTATGCATTGAAGAGACTGTCTTTTTTCCTTTCGATGTTCTTTTCTGCCTTGTCGAAGATTAGTTGACCATGGAGTTGAGGGTCCATTTCTGAACTCTTTACTTTGTTCCATTGATCTATGTGTCTCTTTTTGTGTGCTAGTACCATGTGTCTGGATGATCACAGCTTTGTAATATAGCTTGAAGTCAGGCATTGTGATGCCCCCAGCTTTGATTTCCTTTTTCAACATTCTCCTGGCAATCTAGGGTCTTTTCTGACTCCATACAAATTTTAGGATCATTTGTTCCAGCTCTGTGAAAAATGTCAATGTTATTTTGATAGGGATTACATTGAATGTGTAGATTGCTCTGGGCAGCATAGACATTTTAACAATGTTTATTCTTCCAATGATGAGCATGGAATGTTTTCCATCTCTTTGTATCTTCCTCAATTTCTTTCATAAGTGCTGTAGCTCCTAGAGTATAGCTCTTTTACCTCTGTGGTTAGGTTTATTCCTAGGTATCTTATATTTATTGGTGCTACTCTAAATGGAACTGATTCCTTAATTTCTCTTTCTTCAGTTACATTGTTAGTGTATAGAAATGCAACTGATTTCTGTGCATTGATTTTGTATCCTGCCATGTTGCTGAATTGATGTATGAGTTCTGATATCTTGGGAGTGGAGTCTTTTTGGTTTTCCACATAAAGCATCTTATCTGGAAAGAGAGAGAGCTTGACTTCTTCTTTGCCAACTTGAATACATATTGTATCTTTTGGTTGTCTGCTTGTTGAGGCTAGGACTTCTAGTACTATGTTGAACAACAGGGGTGAGAGTGGGTATCCTTGTTGTGTTCCTGACCTTAAGGGAAAAGCTCTCAGTTTTTCCCCACTGGAAATGATAATCACTGTGGGCTTTTCATAGATGGGTTTTATGATATTGACATATGTTCCCTCTATCCCTGTGTTTTGAAAAATTTTAATCAGGAAGAGATGACATATTTTCTCAAATGCTTTCTCTGCATCAATTCAGAGGATCATACGGTTCTTGTCTTTTCTTTTATAAATGTGCTCTATCACGTTGATTGATTTGCGAATGTTGAACCATCCTTGCCTCCCAGGAACAAATCCCACTTGGTCTTGGTGAATAATCCTTTTAATGTACTGTTGGATCCTATTGTCTAGGATCTTGGTGAGTATTTCTTCAGGGATACTGGTCTGTAATTCTCCTTTTTGATGGGATATTTTTCTGGTTTGGGGAGCAGGGTAATGCTGGCCTCATGGAACAAGTTTGGAAGTTTTCCATCCATTTCTATTTTTTGGAACAGCTTCAGTAGAATAGGTATGATTTCTTCTTTAAATGTTTGGTAGAATTTCACTAGGAAGCCATCTGACCCTGGACTCTTGTTTTTTGGAAGGTTTTTGAGTAATGCTTCAATTTCCTTGTTGGTTATTGGTCTGTTCAGATTGTCTTTTTTTTGTTTCAGTCTTTGTAGGTTATAAGTGTCCAGGAATGTGTCCATTTCTTCTAGATTGCTTAATTTGTTGGCATATAGTTTCTGGTAATAAGTTCTAATAATTGTTTCTGTTTTCTTGGTGTTAGTCATGATTTGTCCCTTTTCATTCATGATTTTATTAATTTGGGTCCATTCCCTTTTCTTTTGCATAAGTCTGGCCAGAGGTTTATCAATCTTATTACTTCTTTCAGCAAAACAGCTTCTAGTTTCATCGATCTATTCTACTGTTTTTCTGGTTTCTACATCATTGATTTCTGCTCTAATATTTATTGTTTCTCTTCTCCTGTTTTGTTTTGGTGTTCTTTGTTCTTTCTCCAGGTCCTTTAAGTGTAAGGTTAGCTTGTGCACTCGGGATTTTTCTAATTTTTTGAGAGAGGCTTGTATGGCCATGTATTTCCCTCTTAGGACCGACTCTTCAGTATCCCATATGTTTTGGGCTGATATGTTTTCATTCTCATTAGTTTCCATGAATTGTTTCAGTTCTTCTTTAATTTTCTGGTTGACCTAAACATTCTTTAGCAAGATCCTCTTTAATTTCCAAGTGTTGGAGTTACTTACAAATTTCTTCTTGTGGTTGAGTTCCAGTTTCACAGCCTTGTGATCTGAATATATGCAGGGGATAATCTTAATCTTTTGGTATTGATTGAGACCTGATTTGTGACCCATTATGTGATCTATTCTGGAGAAAGTTCCATGTGCACTTGAGAAGAATGAATATTCTGTTGTTTTAGGATGGAATGTTCTGTATATATCTACAAAGTCTGTCTGGTCCAATGTGTCATTCAAAGCTCTTGTTTATTTGTTGATCTTCTGCTTAGATGATCTGTCTATTGCTGTTAGTGGAGTGTTTAGGTCTCCTACTATTAATATATTATTATCTATATGTTTCTTTATTTTGTTTATTCATTGATTTATATAATTGGCTTCTCCCATGTTGGTGGCATAGATATTTACAATTGTTAGCTCTTCTTGTTGGAGAGACCCTTTCAGTATGATATAGTGTCCCTCTACATCTCTTACTACAGTCTTTGGTTTAAAATCTAATTTGTCTGATATGAGAATTGCTACCCCTGCTTTCTTTTGAGTTCTGTTGGCATGATAAATGGTTCTCCCTCCCCTTACCTTCAATCTGGAGGTGTCTTTAGGTTCAAAATGAGTATGTTGTAGACATGTGGATGGGTCCTGCTTTTTTATTCAATCTGAAACCCTGTGTCTCTTGATGGGAGCATTCATCCCATTCATATTGAGAGTAACTCTTGAAAGATATGAATTTAGTGTCATTGTATTGCCTGTAAGGTTCCTGTTTCTGTAGGTTTTTTGTCCCTTTCTGGTCTTTGTGACTCCTGGGGTTCCTCTTCGTTTAAAGAATACTTTCAAATAGTTCTTGCAGGGCTGACTTGGTGGTCACATATTCTTTCAGTTTCTGCCTGTCCTGGAAGCTCATTATCTCTCCATCCATTCTGAATGATAGTCTTTTTGGGTAAAGTATTCTTGGCTGCATGTTATTTTCATTTAATACCCTGAATATGTCCTGCCAGTCCTTTCTGGCTTGCCAGGTCTCTATGCACAGGTCTGATGTTATTCTGATGTGCCTCCCTCTGTGTGTAAGAAATCTCTTCCCCCTAGCTCCTCTAAGGATAGTTTCCAGGGCTCTAAGATTTGCAAGCTTTACTATTACATGTCAGGGTGTTAATATATTTTTATTGATTTGGGGAGGAGTCCTCTCTGCTTCATGGCCTGGAATGCTTGTTTCCTTCTCCAGATTAGGGAAGTTCTCAGTTATGATTTCCTCAAATATACCTTCTGGTCCTCTCTCCCATCCCCTCAGGGATCCCAATAATTCTGACATTGGAGCATTTCATGGGGTCATTCATCTCCCTAAGTCTAATCTCATTTGCCACTAGTTGTCTATCCCTTCTTCTTCAGTTTCCTTCCTTTCTATTAGCTAATCTTCTAGGTCTCTAATTCATTCTTCTGTCTCATTTACTCTGGCTGTTAGAGTATCCAGTTTAGACTGCATTTCATTCATATAATTTTTACATTTGGTCTGATTAGATCTCATTTCTGCTTTTAGAGATTCTATATTGTCACTAATGCTTTTTTCAAGCGTAGCTATTGACTTCATGATTGCTATCCTGAAGTCTGTCCCTGACATCTTGCTTATATCCATATCCATTAGTTCTATGGCAGAAGACATTGTCTCTGGTTCTTTTCTTTGTTGGTTGTTCCTCCTCCCAGTCATTCTGTCAATGTATGGTTGAATGAATGGACAAAGTCCAAAACATCAACCATGACCCAAGCTAGATGCACCCTAGCAAAATCCAGAGTGGTCAGAAGCCACTACCAAAAATCAAAGTCAAAATGAAACACAAGAATAAAATAAGAAATTGAAAAAATATACAAATATATACATATATAAAATAGAAAATAACATAATAATTAAAAAGGGGGGTGAGGGGGGGCTAAAATCTCTCAGTGTGGAAAAAATAGGGTGTTTCAGATCTTGGGTGTATTTTGGTCTGTGTGTTAGAGGACACTATATTCCAAAATCACTAGGAAAGTAAAATTTGTATGTATAAAAAGTTAAAACTGAGTAGAGTGAAAAACGGGCTAAAATTAAGCATATGTCTATAAAAAAATGTAGTTGTGTAAAAATACAAGTTAAAAGCCGCCTATGAAAAAAGTGAGTTGGTATAATAGACATCTAGTTGAAATGAGGAGAAGGTATAAGGAAGAATACAGCAGGGGAAAACAGCATGAGAAAAGAAAAAAAGAAAGAAGGAAAGAAAGAGAAAGAAAGAAAAAAAGAAAAAAAAAAGAAAGGAAGGAAGAAAGAAAAGGAAAAAAAAGCAAATTTATATCTGAAAAATAAACAAGTCCTGAGGCCACACCTGGAGCTCAATATACAATTTTCCCCTTGTGTTCAGATTTTAAAGTCTTATAAGAGCCAAAGGATTATTATCCACATGTTCTTCCATCCTGTCTTCTGGAGAAAGGGCCTGCTGCTCTGTTTCTCAGGTAATCCTTCCGTGCAAAGTTGCCCCACCCCCTGTCTGGGGAATAGGCTCAGTGGAAACCAGACTTCTGGGTGTCTTTTGTACCCTGGGCCTTTCCCTGCCTCTTCAGGGGATCAGAGCAAAAATGGCCACAGCCAAACCTCTGGTCCAGAGCAGAAAATTCACAGTTTTCCCTCTTAGTAAGCCCTGCAGGATAGCCTCCACTACCACTTGAGGCACTGAAAACCCAGAGCCTCCAGCGGTGCACAGCCACAGGTACTCTCAGAAGGGTTTTCAGGGGCTGGGGAAGACTTCTGCCCTTTGTGCTTTTAAAACCACCAGCGGTTGTGGGCTTGTGTGAGCACCTGATGCTGCAGAATCAAGTCTGGTTCCTCCTTAAAACCCCTTCCTGGCCACTACTGCTCTTCAGTTTTTACCCTGTCATGGGCACTGTTTCCAGGTTTTTTCAGGCTGTTCAAGGAAAGAGTGGCTATTAACCCATCAGTTCGCAGTTTTTGGTGATCCTAGTTTTGAATCCCTTCCCGCTCTCGCTGACCACGACCCACTTCCCAGCTCCAACGCTTGGGCCCTCCACCATTTCAGGAATCTCCTTTTGCTCTGTGGTCCCCCATATCCTAAGACCACAATGCCCTATTTAGAATTCTGCCTTTTCAATTCCAAAGCCCCACTCAGGGAGGGGTGTCTCATACTAGAGCAGATTTCCAAGGGCTCCGATTTTGCACTCTGGTGCTATATCACTTCCCAGGCTTCAGTTAATGGTGGCACCCTCCCCCTTCTGTTTATCTCCCAATATCTCCCTGCAGATTCATGACTCTGCCCTTCCTACCTTGCCAAACACAGCCACTTTTCTGCTTGTAGAGATCTGGATATATATTCTTAAATCTCAGGTTGATTTTGTGGGTGTTCAAAATGGTTTGATAGATATCCAACTGGATTCAGGGGACCAGTTTAAATGGGGTCCCCTACTCCTCTGTCATCTTGCCTTCCCCCTCCAGCAAAGCAAATTTTAAAAGATCTATATGATCAATCACTACTCTCACTGAACTTATGTAAATAATTAGGCCAAGTTTGTTAAAATTGGACTTGTTTTTTAAATGAATTAGTCTTGATTTGGCTATCTCTGAGTCTGAGAAAAAATGTTTCAATAACACACCTTTGTAAATATTATATTTTAACACTATTTCCTGAATTCTTCTGGTTTCCTCAAATATCTAGCTATGACTCTCCAAACTAGGTTCCCAATCTTCTTCTATTCTCTTGACTTCAAGTCATTAAACACTAAAACTGACTTTTTTCCTAAAGCCCTAATAACTAATGCTGGACAGCCTGAGGTCAGCTTTAAAAAAAAAATGCCACAAAACTCATGTATAGACAATCTTTGTACCTTTGTACCTGTTGCTCTCTGCCATTCTAAAGGACCATCAGAGACATTTGAATTCCTAACTAAAAAACCCATCTGGTTCTGGCTGCTTGTTCCCACTCCATCTGAGGATGCTTCAACTCTGACACCTAAAAATCTCACTGGCAGCACTCGAGATTCAAACACTGGGTTTATAATTTACTGTAACCATCAACCTATATTTTTCTTTTGTTTCCATAAAAGTGCTTCTTATTAATTACCTGATTGCTTACTAAACAAAACAGTGTCTAGAAGATGGTTAACACCATCTACTACACAATTAAGGCCTTAAATGACTCTCAAAATAGCATTATTATTATTATTATTAATTATTATTATTATAACACTGAAATAACTCGAATGCATAAAACACTTCTATAAAATAAAATGGCATTAGATGTTTTAACACCTGCACAAGGTGGAATATGTGCCATTATTAAAATGAAATATTGTGTATGTATTCCAGATTATCACAAAAATATATAATAGGATTGCTAAAAAATATAAATACTCAAATTGATGCTTTAAACAATCCCTCCCTCTCCTTTAATAATTGGTTTAATTCCTGACCTGGAAAGATTTTGGTTAACTATCAAAGGTCTTTATTGGGCTTCTTTTTTCTTGTTATTTTAATCATGTTTTACTGTTTTCTCCCATGTCTCTCAACCTGGTGCCAAAACTCCTTCACTGCCATAACTTCAAGCCAACAGATGATCCTTTCTGCTCAAGGAGACTCACATCTGTTATCAACTCTAGATACAGCTACCTTAGACTTTCTTAGCTACTATTATATTCTTAACTGACCAACCTTGACCCATTAATAGGAACATCTCCATGCCCCTATTCAGCAGAAAGAAGCTACAGAAGATGAGATCTTCTGCCTTCTATAACCTTAAAGATTTAAGGGTCAAAGTTGTTCAGGGGGTAGGGGCGCCTGGGTGGCACAGCGGTTAAGCGTCTGCCTTCGGCTCAGGGCGTGATCCAGGCGCTGCGGGATCGAGCCCCACATCAGGCTCCTCTGCTGGGAGCCTGCTTCTCCCTCTCCCACTCCCCCTGCTGTGTTCCCTCTCTCGCTGGCTGTCTCTATCTCTGTCGAATAAATAAATAAAATCTTTAAAAAAAAAGTTATTCAGGGGGGAAATTGATGAGGGAAACAAAGGGAAGAGAAATGTAGCTTAAATTAAATCCCCTTACACCTTGCAGCCCACTGATAGATACCTGTAACATGCAGACTGTGACCTTCCTCAAGGAACACATGGCTGCCTCAGTGCCTTAATGTTTATGACTTAAAAAGCAACCTTATTGGGATAGCATTGAAAATGTAGATTGCTCTGGGTAGCATGAACATTTTAACTATGTTAATTCTTCTGATCCATGAGCATGGAATAGTTTTCCACCTTTTTGTGTCTTCTTCAATGTCTTTCAAGAGTGCTCTGTAGTTTCTAGAATATAGATCCTTTACGTCTCTGGTTAAGTTAATTCCAAGATAACGTATGATTTTTGGTGCTATTGTAAATGGGATGGATTCCTTAATTTCTCTTTCTTCAGTCTCATTGTTCGTGTATGGAAATGCAACTGATTTCTGAGCATTGATTTTGTATCCCGCCACATTACTGAATTGCTCCATAACTTCTAGTAGTTTGGGAGTGGATTCTTTTGGGTTTTCCATATACAGTATCATGTCATCTGTGAAGAGTGAGAGTTTGACTTCTTCTTTGCTGATTTGGATACATTTTATCCCTTTTTGCTGTCTGATTGCTGTTGTAAGGACTTCTAGTACTATGTTGAATAATAATGGTGAGAGTGGGCATCCTTGTCGTGTTCCTGATCTTAAGGGAAAGGCTTCCTGCTTTTCCCCATTGAGAATGATATTTGCTGTAGGCTTTTCATAGATGGTTTTTTATGAGATTGAGGAATGTGCCCTCTATCCCTACACTCTGAAGTGTTTTAATCAGGAAAGGATGCTGTATTTTGTCAAATGCTTTTTCTGCATCTATTGAGAGGATCATATGATCTTTGGCTTTTTTCTTTTTGATAAAATCTATCACACTGATAGAATTGCAAATGGTGAACCACCCTTGCATCCCAGGGATGAAACCCACTTGGTCATGATGAATAATCCTTTAAATGTACTGTTGGATTCTATTAGCAAGGATCTTGTTGAGATTTTGGCATCCATATTCATTAGGGAAATCAGTCTGTAATTCTCCTTTTGGATGGGGTCTTTGCTTGGTGTGGGAATCAGAGTAATATTGGCCTCATAGAATGAGTTTGGTAGCTTTCCTTCTTTTTCTATTTTTTGAAATAGCTTTAGGAGAATAGGTATTATTTCTTCTTTGAATGTTAGGTAGAATTCCCTGAGAAATCCATCAGGCCCTGGAGTTTTGTTTTTTGGAAGGTTTTTAATCACTGTTTCAATCTCTTCATAATTAATTGGTCTGTTTAAGAAATCAGTTTCTTCCTGTTTCAGTATTGGTATTTTAAAGGTTTCCAGGAAGGCCTCCATCTCTTCCAGATTGCTTAATTTATTGGCATAAAGCTGTTGATTAAAGTTTCTAATAATCCTTCCAATTTCCTTGGTGTTGGTTGTTACCTCTCCCTTTTCATTCATAATTTTATTAATTTGGGTCCTTTCTCTATTCTTTTGAAGAAGTCTGGCCAGTGGCTTTTCGATCTTGCTTATTCCTTCAAAGAACAAGCTTCTAGTTCTGTTGATCTGCTCTACTGTGCTCCTGGTTTCTAATTCATTGATCTCTGCTCTAATCTTGATCAACTGCTTTCTCATGTGTGGATTAGGCCTGTTTTTCTGTTGCTGTTCCAGCTTTTTGAGGTCAGAGTATAAAAACTGCATTTTAGATTTTTCTATTCTTTTGAATGAGGCTTGGATGGCTATGTGTTTTCCCCTTGGGACTGAGTTTGCAGTGTCCCATATGTTTTGGACAGTTGTATTTTCATTCTCGTTGGTCTTCATGAATTGTTTAAATTGATTTTTGATTTCCTGGTTTATCGAATCATTCTTGAGCAGAATGGTTCTTAGACTCCAAGTGTTTGAGTTTTTCCCAAATTTTTCCTTGTGGTTGAGTTCCAATTTCAAAGTGTTGTGGTCTGAGAATATGTAGGGAAATTTTTCAGTATTTTGGTATCAGTTGAGACCTGTTTTGTGACCCAGAACATGGTCTATTCTTGAGAATGTTCCATGGGTATTAGAATAGAATGAGTATTCTTTGGTTCTGGGGTGTAGTGTTCTATATATATCTATGAGGTCCAACTCGTCGAGTATGGCATTCAAAGCTCTTGTTTCTTTGTTGATTTTCTGCTTAGGTGATCTATCAATTGCTGATAATGGAATGTTGAGGTCCCCTACTATTAATGTATTTTTATCTATATGTCTTATTATTCTGGTTAAGAGTTGGCTTGTGTATCTTCGTGCTCCCCTGTTGGGGGCATATATATTTATAATTGTCATATCCACTTGTTGGCTACATCCTTTAAGAATAATATAGTTTCCTTCTGTATCTCTAACTATAGTCTTTAGTTTAAAATCCAATCTGTCTGATATGAGAATTCCTACCCCAGCTTTCTTTTGAGGTCCCTTGGCATGAAAGATGGTATTCAGTCCCTTTACTTTCAGTCGGGATGTATCTTTAAGTTCAAAGTGAATCTCTTGTAGACAGCAAATGAATGGGCCATGTCTTTTTATCCAATCTGCAACCCTGTGGTGTTTTATGGGAGCATTTAGGCCATTTACATTGAGACTGATTATTCAGAGATGATTTTAGAGATGCCATGTTGCCTGTAAAGTCTTTGTTTCTATCGATTGTGACTTTCTGTTCTGTATCACTCTTGGGGCCTTTTTACTTTTATAGAACCCCCCTTAATGTCTCTTGTAGGGCTGGTTTCATGGTTACAAAATTGGTCAGTGACTGGCGATTCTGGAACGTCTTTATCTCTCCATCAATTCTGAATGACAGCCTTGCTGGATAAAGGATCCTTGGCTGCATGTTTTTCTCTGAAAGAGCTTTAAAAATGCCCCCCTAGCCCTTTCTCTCATTCCAGGTCTGTGTAGAGAGGTTTGACATATTTCTGATACCTTTGCCTTGGTACGTGAGAAATTTCTTTGCCCTGGCCACTTTCAATACTGTATCCTTGGAT
The DNA here is from genome assembly GCF_024610735.1 of Ursus americanus. Lineage (NCBI taxonomy): Eukaryota > Metazoa > Chordata > Mammalia > Carnivora > Ursidae > Ursus > Ursus americanus. The sequence goes on along the minus strand of NC_142138.1, from coordinate 72,186,886 downwards.
CTAATATTTGCAAATTGCACTATGACGTGACGTGGCATAGGTTTGTCGTGGTTGAGCTTGGGAAGGATCCTCTCTGCCTCTTGGACATGAATGCTTGTTTCCTTTGCTAGATTAGGGAAGTTTTCAGCTACAATTTGTCCAAATATCTCTTCTAGACCTCTGTTTTTCTCCAACCCCTCAGGAATGCCGATGATTCTGACATTGGAACATTTCATTGAGTCAGTAATCTCCTGTAGCCTACATTCTTGAGATTGAATTTTTTTGAGCCAAGTTTCTATTTTAGCTTTCTCTTCTAATAACCCATCCTCCAATTTGCTGATGCGTTCTTCTGCCTCATTCACCCTGGCCGTCAGAGCATCTAGTTTTGAGTGCACTTGATTGATAGAATTTTTAATTTCTGCCAGATTCGCTCTCATTTCTGCCCTTAGAGATTCTATATTCTCATTAACATTTTCGTTAATACTTTTTTCAAGTCTACACATCATCTTGACCATTGTTACTCTGAATTCCATTTCTGATAATTTGGTTATATCCATATCCATTAGTTCTGTGGCAGAGGCCACAGGCTCATTGTCTTTTCTTTGTTGGGGGGGATTTCTCCTTCTCGTCATTCTGATGAGGAGTAGTTGTGGGGTTGTCCAGAGTCCAAATTATTGACTAGGACCCAGGCAGTGTGAACTTGTTTTATAGGGACCTTAGGGATGTGGGCTTCTTGATTTTTCAGCCTGCCTTCTGGGGGAGGGGCCTGCCACGCCGATACTCAGGCAACCGTGTTTGGGTAGAGTCTCCCTGTCTCCTGTGAGGGGGGAAGGTGATGGGCACAATATGAGCTGGTATTTCCAGGCTTTTGTTATCTGGTGTCTTTCCCTGGTGGTTTGCTGTGCCTCTTCTGAGAGTCAGAGCAGCAGTGGCCAAATCCCAGCCTCTGTCTCAGAACAGAGAGATTGCAGTCCACTCTCCACTGAGTCTTCTGGCCACTTTAACTCTGTTTCTGTTGGTGCTGCTAAATCCTACAGCATCCCAGGATGTGCGCCCCACCCCCGGCGTCCCAGCCCTCACTTCCCGGGTGGGCGTGTCTCTGTCCTTTGTGTTTCTAACACCGCCAGCCACCAGCTGCCTCCATGCGCTCTGGAGCTCCATTTCAGTGTGGCTTGTGCACTCCGGAGCTCCAGTTTTCAGACTGGTCGTGTGCATTCCCTGGCTCACGGTCTCAGTCTGCTCTCTCGCTGGTGCCGGTCCCTGAGTCTGTCCGCTCCGTAGTGCAGGTGGCTATCGCTTCCCAGCGCCCAAACGCGGAGGCTCTCTCCCCCTTCCATTTATCTTCTGATATCTGTGTGCAGATTCACGCCTCCCCGCTTCATACCTCAATACTCAGTGCTGGAGATGTTCATTTGTAAAGATCCAGATGTATCTTCCTGCATCTCAGGCTGATTCCGTGGATGTTCAGGATGGTCTGTTACCTATACAGCTTGACTAAGGGGACCAGCTGAAAAAGGGGACCCCTACTCCTCCACCATCTTAAGTCCCTTGCTTCCAAATTCTTTAGAGACTTATGCTATCCTTAACCCTCACTAATTAAAAAGTATATAATCAGTCACTCCTCACCATTCCAGTGCAGCTCTTTCTGGCCATGGTTCCTGTCCCTGTGCTATAATAAAATCAGCTTTTTGCACTAAAAACATCTGAAGAATTCTTTCTTAGCTGTTCACTTATGAACCCAAAACTTTCAAATTTCATCACTGGTGACATTGGAAATGGTGAGGGGTTTTAATGGTGAGGGCTGAAATTGTTTTATAATAATTTTTTAGGATAGAAGAAGCAGAGATCACAATTTCAGAAAGTTTAAGATATTAATGAGTGATGAAGTAAAAAAAAATAGAATGAAGAAACCACTGTTTGAATTTTATACAGAGTGGTCAAAGCAAGGTGCCATGATGCCAAGTTGGCTGAGATGTAGTGTTGATTCAAAGAACTACAGCACTTCAAAGAAAGGAGACCTTGATTTGCACCAGGATTTTGAAGAAAGAGTTGTTCAAAGCCAAAAATAATCAATGAAAGTATGATGTACTGACCCTATACATACCTCCAGTCAAGAGAAGCTGGGGCTGACATAAAGGGGCAGAGGATTGACAGCAAAGAGGGTGCTCTGAATAGGAGGTATTATTAAGGACAGTTTTGTATTCAGAGACTGAAGTTAGCATGCGTTCTTCTCCATGGGCAAGCTGTACTGTCTTCAGCAAGTTACATATATCTTCTAAACTACAGTTTCTTAGTCTTCAGAATAGTGACATTGTTCTGCTCATCTATAAGTATCACACGAGATATTGCCTATGAAGCACTGATCATAACATCACACACGTGGCTGGAGCTAAAAAAGTGGTAGCTACTCCTCTAACTCCTCTTACTACTATTCTAATTAATACGATTATTTTCCATATTTTGGTACTTTAATAGGCATCATTCTGCTTAGCATGATTTCCTGGTCACAGAAGAGAACTAATATTATAGAAGTCTTGTTGTTCTATTTTCTTTGTTGGACTCAACTGAGGCTATAGGTGGATACTTCTAAAGATAAAGATGGCAGAAGAATGAGGGTTAGGCGTGTCTCATTCTCTTTCATTTATGAAACCCTTTCTATGTGCCAAGTATTGCACCAGGTAATAGGGTAGATTCAGAGAGATTCAGAAACCACCCTTATCTTCAAAGATGGTCTTATAAAATTACTATCTATAAGGCCCAACAGACAAGTCCTCCACCATCTTCAACATGAGGCAGAGACTATTCCAGGCAGGGCTATTCTCTGTGAAATCAAAGCGTGAATGTCTGGAAGTCAAGTTTGAGCAATGCAAATGAACTGAGGAGGAGATGGGAGCAGTGGTTGTAGAGGAACAGAGATATGTATTCACAGGTACAGAATGTAACAGTGAGACATAAGGGTGTACAAAGTAAGAGAGATCTGGGAGTGAAAAGCTTCTACAGAATTAGAGGGATGGTAATATAAAAACAATGCAAAAGAGTTGGTGATATGAGGTAATAAGTCTACAACTCTTTGCTTTTAACACATGAAGGACTGCATATCACTCTCTAATTGAATTAATGATTTTAATTTTGTGGGAGTTCAGAGAAAGAAATGATTCTTAATGGCTGAAAAATTAAACTTATTTTTATAAGAATTATAACTGATGAAAATTATAGTGGGATTGATATTAGTGGTGGTTGCATGTCCATGATTCAGTGGGCTCAAGCAGGGTAAGGATTGTACAAACCGAATTTATGTTAACCTGAATATTTCCCATTATCTCTTATAATATTAAGACTTTGTTTCCCCCCAAATATATCTGCCAAACTCCCCATTAAAAGTATAATAGCTCTTTAAAAAGAGTGATTTTAAAATACAATTCTGATGAAACTTTATAGTTATAATAAGTGAATTTGGTTTTTTTTCTGATACAAGGAAGCCTAACTTAGCCTTCTTAAAATATGTGAGTATGTCTTAAAGAAAGGTTGAGGGTTTCTCTCCTTACCCCACCCTGAACCATAAAGAAGCGCTGGTTCTTTTTAAGACACCTGCAGGAATGTGAATGTGTATCAAGACATGGGTAGGAGGATGCAGAAGACTGAGCTAAGGGCACAGGGCAACATTTTTACCTTCTCCCTATTCCAGAGTCAGAACTCTATCCCTGCTGAGGAAGGATAGTCAGGTAGCTCCACTGAGAAATAAAGAATACAGATTTCTTTTCCATAGACCTCTTCATTCCTATTTACCAGGAAATAGGAAATGAGTGGTGTGGAGGGGGGAGACCCAGAAAAAAAAAAAAAACCCTTTCTGACCTGCCGGCGTGGGCAAGTAAGAAGAGACTTAATTATTCACAATAGCCAGGATTCGGAAACAACCCAATTGTCTGTTAATGGATGAATGGATAAAGAAAATGTGGTGTATCTATGCACAATGGGATATTACTCAGCTATATAAAGAAGGAAATCCTGCCATTTACAACAACGTGGGTGACTTGGAGGATAGCATGCTGAATGAAATAAGCCAGACACAGAAAAACAAACAACATGTGACTTCACCTCTATGTGGAATCTTAAAAAGTTAAACTCGTAAAAACCGAATAGAATGGTGATTACTAGGGACTGGGAGGGGCACACACACACACACGCGCACACACACACATGCACACACACACACCCATAACTATTTGATTCTGGTAAACATTTCCTGATTTTATATATATATCTATCTATCTATATATATCTCTCTATATATATCTATATATAGAGATATATATATATAATATATATCTATATATATAGACTCTCTCTCTATATATATATAGACTATAGTCACTTGAAATGTCAGATTATACCTTTTATATATATATATATATATATATATATATATATATATAATCAAAGTATCATGTTGTACACCTTAAACATATACAATTTTTGTCAATCATACTTCACTAAAGATAAGGAAAAAACTTTCCATTTAGGATACCACACAGAAATGCTGTGGTCCTTTCGACACTTCTTTGAAGAGATTTTAACGGAAAAAGTTTGAAAATAAAGACTTCTTAGGGAGTGTGCACCAGTCCACAGCTGTGTGATAGATTCATAATGGGTTCCTCTATTTGGGACTGTATCTTCAATCCTTTGAGGAGGTTGGAAGAGCAATCTAGTAGGAAGGCAAAACAAACAAATATGTGATGCAGTATTAGCAGTAAAGCAGTCTAGGAAGAAAAATAAAGCAGGATAGGGTGAATAGCTAGAGCAGTGCTCTGTCTGAACCTGGTGGTCAGAGGTGGGATATATGGAGTATTTAACACTGAGACAGGTCCAATGAAAAGCTGATAGCATTTAGCTTGACCTTTTTCTCTTTGATAAGTCCATAGAAACTATGCCTCTGAGTCTTCTCTGCTATTCCTTGGGGAATCAGACTGGATTAAAAAAAATACAGGAAGTTCCCATAGGATAGACATATAAATAAGGAAGATTAATTTCTTTACTTGATAAGAAAATATTGAGTCCTACTCTGTGCTAGACTCTGGGGACATCCAATCAGATAGGACCTAATTTTCCTCTCCTATAAATCTTCTGTCTAGTAGGTTAAGATGACCACATCTCCCATCAGAATGTGCATGTGGGTTGGACACAAGGGCTGGCTGTGAGGATCCCTGAGAATATTAATCACTGTCTGCTTTTCTCAACCCTTCAGAGCCACACATACTATTCCATTCCTTCTCTCTGCTGTGGGGAGGGATGCCTAATGCATCACCCACCTGTCCCACACAGCCAAGTTAATAATTGTGCCATCAACAACCATCAACAGGGTGGAGATGTTTACACCAGTGACAAGGAATGACATCTGATGGTGACATCTGATAGTTTTCCCAGCTAGCTTCTGTCTAGAGACCTGGCCTAGATTCTCCCTTGTTGTCAAGCGCTGAATCCCAGGGAAGAGCTGTTAATCTGGGTACCCCACTGACTATGCCCCTTTAAAGGGGGTCACCAGTTAGCTATCAAGTCTCTACCCCATTTCTATTCTCTTGGAAAGCTACAATGTCTGAACTTTGAGGAAGAGTCAAAGAATTGGAGTACAGACTGTCAGGTCTAGAAACAGTCCTTGGCAATTGTGTCATCCAAATTCCTAATTTTATAGAGGTGGACACTGGGGCCCAAAGGGGTGAAGTGGCTTATTCAATGTTAGAGTAAGTACTATGGCAGAGCTGGCGTGAAAACAGAGGTGGAAGAAACTGGTAGACTATAGTCACTTGAAATGTCAGATTATACCTTTTCATAATCAGATCCATAAACAAAACCTCTCTCATTGCATTTTACCTTAGAACTATAAAATTTCAAACCATGTGAATCCCTTAATGGTCTTCATCTAATATGATTGTCACTCTCTTAATCTAAGTGGCCTTTCAGGTTTACAGAGCCCCTCCAACCAGTGACAGGACAATTGGCTTCATGGATTGTGGACTTGATATGTGCTGGACACTATTTCAGGCAGTATTATGAGATACCATCCTTCTGGGTGAAGAGATCATACAACTTGTCTGAAGTCATAACATCAATAAATGGGCCTATTTAACTGAAAGTCCCAGTCCCAGCAGAACACAGGCGGTTGCTCCTCCCACACCTGCCAGGCCATTTAGATCAGTCATCTCATTTCTCAGACAAGAGAGGCATCACACGTAAAGCAACTAGCACAGTGCCCAGCACATGGTAAGCCCTCAATAAATAAAGAACAACTTCCTCTGTCCTTCGCTGTAGATGTCAAGAATAGATCTGAGTCCTTTTTTAAAAATAATTTTTTATTATGTTATGTTAGTCACCATACAGTAAATCCTTAGTTTTTGATGTAGTGTTCCATGATTCATTATTTGTGTATAACACCCAGTGCTCCATGCAATATGTGCCCTCTTTAATATGCATCACCAGCCTAGCCCGATCACCCACACCCCCCTCAGAAGCCCTCAGTTTGTTTCCCAGAGTCCATAGTCTCTCATGGTTCATTCCCCCTTCTGTTTACCGCCCCCCCCCCCGTTCATTTTCCCCTTCCTTCTCCTACCTATCTCCCTGCTATTTCTTATGTTCCATAAATAAGTGAAACCATATGATAATTGTCTTTCTCTGCTAGACTTATTTCACTTAGCATAATCTCCTCAAGTCTCATCCATGTTGCTGCAAATGTTGGGTAAACGTTCTTTCTGATGGCTGAGTTATATTCCATTGTATATATGGACTACATTTCTTAATCTAGTCATCTGTTAAAGGACATCTTAGCTCCTTCCACAATTTAGCTATTGTGGACAATGCCGCTTTGAACATTGATATGCATATGGCCCTACTCTTCACTATGTCTGTATCTTTGGGGAAAATACTCAGTAGTGCACTTGTTGGATCATAGGGTAGCTCTATTTTTAACTTTTAAGGGACCTCCACACTGTTTTCCAGAGTGGCTGTACCAACTTGCATTTCCACCAACAGTGTAAGAGGGATCCCCTTTCTCCACAACCTCACCTACATTTGTTGTTTCTTGCCTTGTCAATTTTTGCCATTCTAACTGGCATAACATGGTATCCCAGTGTGCTTTTGATTGAATTACCCTGATGGCTAATGAGTATGAACATTTTTTCATGTGTCTGTTAGCCATTTGTATGTCTTCCTTAGAAAAGTGTCTGTTCATATCTTCTGCCCATTTTTTTATTTGATTATTTGTTTCTCGTGTACCGAGTTTGAGAAGTTCTTTGTAGATCCTGGATACCAGACTTTTATCTGTAGTGTCATTTGCAAATATCTTCTCCCATTCTGTGGGCTGCCTCTTAGTTTTTTTGACTGTTTCCTTGGCTGTGCAGAAGCTTTTTATCTTGATGAAGGACCACAAGTTCATTTTTTCTTTTGTTTCTCTTCCCTTTGGAGATGTGTATTGAAAAAAGTTGCTGTGGCTGATGTCAGAGAGGTTGTTGCCTGTGTTCTTCTCTAGGATTTTGATGAATTCCTGTCTCACATCAAGGTCTTTCATCCATGTGGAGTTTATCTTTGCATATGGTATGAGAGAGTGGTCAAGTTTCATTCTTTTGCATGTAGCTGTCCAATTTTCCTGGCACCATTTATTAAAGAGACTGTCTTTTTTCCACTGGATGTATTTTCCTGCTTTATCAAAGATTAGCTGCCCATAGAGCCCAGGGTCCATTTCTGGGGTCTCTATTCTGTTCCATTGGTCTATGTGTCTGTTTTTGTGCCAGTACCATGCTGTCTTGGTAATCACAGCTTTGTAGTATAGCTTGAATTCAGGCAACGTAATGCCCCCAGCTTTGTTTTTCCTTTTCAACAGTTCCTTAACGATTTGGGGCCTTTTCTGGTTCCACACAAATTGAAGGTCTGTTTGTTTCAGTTTTTGAAAAATGTCATTGGTATTTTGATCGGGATGGCATTGAAAGCGTAGATTGCTCTGGGTAGCATGGACATTTTAACTATGTTAATTCTTCTGATCCATGAGCATGGAATATTTTTTTTTCATCTTGTTGTGTCTTCTTCAATGTCTTTCAAGAGTGGTTTTTAGATTCTAGAATACAGATCCTTTACGTCTCTGGTTAAGTTAATTCCAAGGTAACGTATGATTTTTGGTGCTATTGTAAATGGGATGGATTCCCTAATTTCTCTTTCTTCAGTCTCATTGTTCGTGTATAGAAATGCAACTGATTTCTGAGCATTGATTTTGTATCCTGCCTCATTACTGAATTGCTCTATAACTTCTAGTAGTTTGGGAGTGGATTCTTTTGGGTTTTCCATATAGAGTATCATGTCATCTGCGAAGAGAGAGAGTTTGACTTCTTCTTTGCCAATGTGGATACCTTTTATCCCTTTTTGTAGTCTGATTGGTGTTGCAAGGACTTCTAGTACTATGTTGAATAATAATGGTGAGAGTGGGCATCCTTGTCGTGTTTCTGATCTAAAGGAAAAAGCTTCCAGCTTTTCCCCATTGAGAATGATATTTTCTGTAGGCTTTTCATAGATGGTTTTTATGAAATTGAGGAATGTGCCCTCTATCCCTACACTTGAAGGGTTTTAATCAGGAAAGGATGCTGTATTTTGTCAAATGCTTTTTCTGCATCTATTGAGAGGATCATATGGTTCTTGACACTTTTCTTGTTGATATGATGTATCACACTGAGAGATTTGTGAATGTTGTACCACCCTTGTATCCGAGGGAGGAATCCTACTTGGTCGTGATGGATAATCCTTTTAATGTACTGTTGGATCCTATTAGCTAGGATTTTGTTGAGAATTTTAGCATCCATATTCATCAGGATCATTGGTCTGTAATTCTCCTTTTGGATGGGGTCTGTGCCTGGATTGGGGATCAAGGTAATAATGGTGTCATAGAATGAGCTTGGTAGTTTTCCTTCTGTTTCTATATTTTTGAAACAGCTTCAGGAGAATAGGTATTATTTCTTCCTTGAATGTTTGGTAGAATTCCCCGGGGAATCCATCAGACCCTGGACTCTTGTTTTTGTGAAGGCTTTTGATCACTGCTTCAATCTCTTCATAATTGGTCTGTTTAAAAAATCAATTTCTTCCTGTTTCAGTCTTGGTAGTTTATAGGTTTCCAGTAAGCACCCATTTCTTCCAGGTTGTTTAATTTATTGGCATAAAGCTGTTGATAAAAGTTTCTAATGATCCTTCCTATTTCATTGCTGTTGGTTGTGACCTCTCCCTTTTCATTCATAATTTTATTAATTTGGGTCCTTTCTCTATTCTTTTGGATAAGTTTGGCCAGTGCCTTTTTGATCTTATTTATTCTTTCAAACAACCAGCTTCTAGTTCTGTTGATCTGCTCTACTGTGCTCCTGGTTTCTAATTCATTGATCTCTGCTCTAATCTTCATCAACTGCTTTCTCGTGTGTGGGTTAGGCCTGCTCCTCTGTTGCTGTTCAAGCTTCTTGAGGTGAGAATATAAAAACTGCATTTTAGATTTTTCTATTCTTTTGAGGGAGGCTTGGATGGCTATGTATTTTCCTCTTAGGACTGCCTTTGCAGTGTCCCATAGGTTTTGGACCGATGTGTTTTAATTCTCGTCAGTCTCCATAAATTTCTTAAATTGATTTTTGATTTCCTGGTTTATTGCATCATTCTGGAGCAGGATGGTTCTTAGTTTCCAAGTGTTTGAGTTTCTTCCAAATTTTTCCTTGTGATTGAGTTCCAATTCCAAAGCATTGTGGTCTGAGAATATGCAGGGAATAATTTCAGTCTTTTGGTATCGGTTGAGACCTGTTTTGTGACCCAGCATATGATCTATTCTGGAGAATGTTTAATGTGCATTTGAAAAGAATGAATATTCTTTTTTCTGGGGTGTAGAGCTCTATATATACCTCCGAGGTCCATCTGATCTAGTATGTCATTCAAAGCTCTTGTTTCTTCATTGATTTTCTGCTTAGGTGATCTGTCTATTGCTCAGAATGGAGTGTTGAGGTCCCCTACTATTAACGTATTTTTATCTATATGTCTCTTTATTCTGGTTAAGAGTTGGCTTGTGTATCTTGTTGCTCCCCTGCTGGGGGTGTAGATATTTATAATTGTCATATCCACTTGTTGGATACATCCTTTAAGAATAATATAGTGTCCTTCTGTATCTCTAACTACATTCCTTAGTTTAGTACCCAATCTGTCTGATATGAGAATTGCTACCCCAGCTTTCTTTTGAGGTCCATTGGCATGAAAATGGTTTTCCATCCCTTCACTTTCTGTCTGGATGTATTTTTAAGTTCAAAATGAGTCTCTTGTACACAGCAAATGGATGGGTCATGTCTTTTTATCCAATCTACAACCCTGTGGGGTTTTATGGGAGCATTTAGGCCATTCACATTGAGGGTGAGTATTGAGAGATATGATTTTAATGATTTCATGTTGCCTGTAAAGTCTTTGTTTCTATAAATTGTAACTTTCTGTTCTGTATCACTCTTGGGGCCTTTTTACTTTTATAGAACCCCCCTTAATATCTCCTGTAGGGCTGGTTTCGTGGTTATGAAATTGGTCAGTGTCTGGCAATTCTGGAATTTCCTTATCTCTCCATCAATTCTGAATGACAGCCTTCCTGGATAAAGGATCTGTGGCTGCATATTTTTCTCTGAAAGAGCTTTAAAAATGCACCCCTAACCCTTTCTCTCATTCCAGGTCTGTGTAGACAGGTCTGATGTAATCCTGATATTTTTGCCTTTCTCAATGTGAAATTTCTTTGCTGTGGACACTTTCAGTACTATATCCTTGGATCTAATATTTGCGAATTGCACTGTGATGTCACGTGGCATAGGTTTGTTGTGGTTGAATTTGGGAGGGGTCCTCTCTGCCTCTTGGACACGAATGCTTGTTTCCTTTGCTAGATTAGGGAAGTTTTCAGCTACAATTTGTTCAAATATTTCTTCTAGACCTCTTTTTTTCTCCACCCCTGCAGGGATGCTGATGATTCTGAATTGGAAAGTTTCATTGAGTCCATAATCTCCCATAACCTACATTCTTGAGATTGGATTTTTTTGAGCCAAGTTTCTGTTTTAGCTTTCTCTTCTACCATCCCATCCTCCAATTCACTAATTCGTTCTTCTGCCTCATTTACCCTGGCCATCAGAGCATCTAGTTTTGACTGCATTCGATTCATAGCATTTTTAATTTCTGCCAGATTTGCTCTCATTTCCACCCTTAGAGATTCTATATTCTTGTTAATATTTCTTTTTAATTTTTTTTCAAGTCTACACATCATCTTGACCATTGTTACTCTGAACTCCATTACTGATAATTTGGTTATACCCATATCCATCAGTTCTGTGGCAGAGGCCACAGGCTCATTATCTTTTCTTTGCTGGGGGGATTTCTTCTTCTCGTCATTCTGATGAGGAGAGGTTGCGGGCTTGCCCAGAGCCCAAATTATTGACCAGGACCCAGGCAGCATGCTCTCATTTTATAGGGACCTTAGGGATGTGGGCTTCTTGAGTTTTCAGCCTGCCTTCTGGGGGAGGGGCCTGCCACAGTGATACTCGGGCAACCCTGTTTGGGTACAGTCACCCTGTCCCCTGTGAGGAGGGATGGGGATGGGCACAATGTGAGCTGGCATTTCCAGGCTTTTGTTATCTGGTGTCTTTCCCTGGTGGTTTTCTGTGGCTCTTCTGAGAGAGCAGCAGTGGCTGAATCCCAGTCTCTGTCCCAGAACAGAGAGATCATTGTCAGCTCTCCACTGAGCTCTCCTGGCCTCTTTAACTCTGTTTCTGTTGATGCTGCTAAAATCCCTGCAGCATCCCGGTTGTGTGCCCCACAGCCAGGTTCTCAGCCCTCACTTCCAGGGCCGGCCCGTCTCTCTCCTCTGTGTTTCTAACACCGCCAGCCGCCAGCCACCCTCATGCGCTCCTGAGCTCCCTGTTTCAGTGTGGTTCGTGCGCACTCCGGAGCGCCGGTTTTCAATCTGTTTGCATGGGTGTTCTGAGGCTCATGGTCTCAGTCTGCTCTCTTGAGGGTGCGGGTCTGCGAGTCCGCCCGCTCCCCAGTGCGGGTGGCTACTGCTTCCCGGCGCCTGAGCGTGCAGGGTACCTCCCCCTTCCATTTATCTTCCGATATCTGTGCGTGGATTTACGGCTCCTGCTTCATTCCTCAATACTCAGTGCTGGAGATGTTCATTTGTAGAGATCCAGATGTATCTTCCTATTTCTCAGGCTGATTCTGTGGGTTTTCAGGATGGTCTGGTACCTATCCAGCTTGACTCAGGGGACCAGCTGAAAAAGGGGACCCCTACTCCTCCGACATCTTAACCCCTCCTCTTTTCCAATTTGAATACATTTTATCTTTTTTTTTTTCTGATTACTATTGCAAGGACTTCTAGTATTATGTTGAATAATAATGGTGAGAGTGGGCATCCTTGTCGTGTTTCTGATCTTAAGGGAAAGACTTCCAGGTTTTCCCCATTGAGAATGATATTCACTGTAGGCCTTTCACAGATGGTTTTTATGAAATTGAGGAATGTACCCTCTATCCCTACGCTCTAATGGGTTTTAATCAGGAAAGGATGCTATATTTTATCAAATGCTTTTTCTGCATCAACTGAGAGGATCATATGGTTCTTGACTCTTCTCTTATTAATGTGTTGTATCACACTGATCGATTTGCGAATGTTGAACCCCCTTGCATCCCAGGGATGAATCCCATGTTGTCGTGATGGATAATCCTTTTAATGTACTGTTGGATCCTATTAGCTAGGATCTTGTTGAGAATTTTGACATCCATATTCATCAGGGATATCGGTCTGTAAATTTCCTTTTTGATGGGGTCTTTGCCTGGTTTGGGTATCAAGGTAATACTGGCCTCATAGAATGAGTTTGGTAGTTTTACTTCTGTTTCTATTTTTTGAAACAGCTTCAGGAGAACAGGTGTTATTTCTTCTTTGAATGTTTGGTAGAATTCCCCGGGGAATCCTTCAGGCCTTGGAGTCTTGTGTTTAGGGAGGCTTTTGATCACTGCTTCAATCTCTTCATGATTAGTAGGTCTCTTTAAATAATCAATTTCTTCCTGTCTCAGTCTTCGTAGTTTATAGGTTTACGGGAAGGCATCCATTTCTTCTAGGTTGTTTTATTTATTGGCATAAAGTTGTTGATAAAAGTTTTTAATGATCCTTCCTGTTTCATTGGTGTTGGTCATGATCTCTCCCCTTTCATTCATAATTTTATTAATTTGGGTCCTTTCTCTATTCTTTTTAATAAGTCTGGCCAGTGCCTTATTCATCTTATTTATTCTTTCAAAGAACCAGCTTCTAGTTTTGTTTATCTGTTGTACTGTGCTCCTGGTTTCTAATTCATTGATCTCTGCTCTATTCTTGATCAACTGCTTTCTCCTGTGTGGATTAGGCCTGTTCTTCTGTTCAAGCTCCAGCTTCTTGAGGTGAAAATAAAAAACCTGCATTTTAAATTTTTCTACTCTTTTGAGTGAGGGTTGGATGGCTCTGTATTTTCCCCTCAGGACTTCCTTTGCAGTGTCGCATGGGTTTTGGACCGTTATATTTTCATTTTCATTGGTTTCCAAAAATTGCTTAATCTCATTTTTGATTTCCTGGTTTATCGAATCATTCTGGAGCAGGATGGCTCTTCATTTCCAAGTGTTTGAGTTTCTTCCAAATTTTTCCTTGTGATTGCGTTCCAGTTTCAATGCACTGTGGTCTGAGAATATGCAGGGAATAATCTCAGTCTTTTGGTATTGGTTGAGACCTGTTTTGTGACCCAGTATATGATGTATTCTGCAGACACTTCCATGTGCATTAGAAAAGAATGGGTATTCTGTTGTTCTGGTGTGTAGTGTTCTGTATATATCTGTGAGGTCCATCTGGTCTAGTATGTCATTCATAGCTCTTGTTTCTTTTTTGATTTTCTGCTTAGGTGATCTGTCTATTGCTGAGAGTGGAGTGTTAAGGTCCCCTACAATTAACATATTATTATCTATATGTCTCTTTATTCTGGTTAAGAGTTGGCTTGTGTATCTAGCTGCTTCCTGGTTGGGGGCATAGATATTTATAATTGTCTTATCCACTTGTTGGATACATCCTTTAAGAATAACATAGTGTCCTTCTGTATCTCTAACTGCAATCTTTAGTTTAAAATCTAATCTGTCTGACATGAGAATTGCTACCCCAGCTTTCTTTTGAGGTCCATTGGCATGAAAAATGGTTTTCCATCCCTTCATTTTCAGTCTGGATGTATCTTTAGGTTCAAGATGAGTATCTTGTAGACAGCATATGGATGGGTCATGTCTTTTTATCTAATCTGCAACCCTGTGGTGTTTTATGGGAGCATTTAGGCCATTCATATTAAGAGTGATTATCAAGAGATATAATTTTAATGATGTCATGTTGCCCTTGAAGTATTTTTTTCTATAAACTGTAAATTTCTGTTCTGTATCGCTCTTGGGGTCTTTTTACTTTTATAGAACCCCCCTTAATATTTCTTGTAGGGCTGGCTTGGTGGACACATATACTTTCAGTTTCTGCCTATCTTGGAAGGTCCTTTTTCTCTCCATCAATTCTGAATGACAGCCTTGCTGGATAAAGGATCCTTGGCTGCATGTTCTTCTCAGTTAGAGCTCTGAAAAAGCCTTGCCAACCTTTCCTGGCTTGCCAGGTCTCTGTGGACAGGTCTGACGTTATTCTGATGTTCCTCCTTCTGTACTTGAGGATTCTCTTCCCCTTGACCACTTTCAAAATTGTATCCTTTGATCTAATATTTGTGAATTGCACTATCAGGTGACGTGGTGTAGGTCTGTTCTCATTGACCTTGGGAGGCTTCCTCTCTGCCTGTTGGACACGCATGCTTGTTTCCTTTGCCAGATTAGGGAAGTTCTCAGCTACAATTTGTTCAAATATCTCTTCTAGACCTCTCTCTTTCCCCACCTTCTTGGGAATGCCAATATTTCTGACATTGGAATGTTTCATTGAGTCAGTAATCTCTCATAATCTACATTCTTGAGATTGGATTTTTTTGAGCCAAGTTTCCATTTTTTCCTTCTTTTCTATCATCCCATCTTCCAATTCACTAATTCATTCTTCTGCTTCATTTACCCTGTGAGTCCTTTCTCTTATGGGTATTTAATCATATTAGTTATACATTCATAGACAGTACATGTATAATGTATTTTAAAATAAAGAACTTTAATGTGTTTGACTATATGTTTATTTCTTAAATTTGGAAATATTATGAAGTCTATCTGTATGTATTAGCCTTACTTGTGAATAATTTTGGCATAGACATTTTCCTGAGAGGAAAACGTTATTAAAAACTATTCTACACAGGGAAGTGAGATTATGATTCAACTCAGTAGATTTTTCTATTCCAGAAAAACTGTGAGAAAGCAGACTCACAGAAGAGCCCAGGAGAGCAGCACCTCAGCACTTCCAAGGACACTGTCCCCAATCTCCCAGGGGTTTACTTCATGTTCTGGCCTTGCCATTCTCTTTAACTCATTCCCAATAAGTTCTCTATAGGTAGTGTAGAGGGGCCAGGAGTCAGGAAATCTGGATTATTTTACATGAAAAATGACACGTTGAGATTTTTTTAACTATAAAAAACAACACAGTAGAACTTTTGATTAGCCTTAAAATGTCCTGAAACTGAATATTCTTTGCTTTTCTAACCCATCAGTTTTAGAGATGAGACCACCAGCTGTGAGCAAAGACCACCTGATGCTGGCCCTGGAAAGCTGTCTTACTCACAGAGTGGCCCAAGCTGCCATATGATAGCTGTACAAGCTAGACACAGAAGGCAGCTACGCAGGACAGGGTAAGAAAGAATCAGGTAAATTAATGCTACTGGACAGTTGTTTTAGATTATCCTTTATATGTTCTAAAAATATGAATTCATTTTTGCAGAGAAAAATAAAATTTAAGAGGCACAAATAATATAGTATCTGCCACCTGCCTCCTTGAAACCTCACAACAGCTCCCTTTAGCTGAATGGATATCTTCAACAACACTATCCATCCCCACCAGTAGCAACACCCATCAGGCATTCCTGCCCTTCTATCTCACTGCACTCTCTCCCTTCAGTTCCTTACTCCTGCCAGGCCCCCTCGTCCACAGAGTCCCTGGCTGTGGTCCTGCCTCTGCCTGGAGAGGACTTCCCTTGCTGCTCTATAATTAACTCCTACTCAACCTTGAGATTGATTGATTGATTGGGACTTTCTCAGAGAAGTCCTTTCTGATCTCCCTGACCAGGTAAAATGGGTATATTGCAGGATGTCAGGGCACCCAGTACCCTTCATAACTGTGCACTTTTACATTTATTTATTGGGATTTTATCATTTATTCTCTCTCTCTGCTTTAAACTCCGTAGAGATGGTGCCTGGAACAAAATAGATGTTCAGTAACTATTAGATGAATGAATGAAAATCAGATACAAAAGTTACTTCTAACCTTCCAGACTGGCCAAACTCATGGAAGCTTCTCAGGTCCTGGCATCTGGTTTCTCAGTCTCCTGAGGGCTGTGTAAGGGGAGGGGAGTCCAGCACCATGTGTCAAGGTTCTTTGGGAGGTGCTCCTAGCTGCACACCTGGGGTGTCTTGAAAGCCTGATTTCCTTTGGCTCCTTCTCCTAATATAGTCTTTCCTACATAAACACCCCTGGCACAAGCAGCACTCTTCCAAATCTTCTGGAGTTATAGAAGGATATTTCTGTTCTGTTCCACCTTATGCCTCCAAACTCAGTCCCCTGCTTTGTGGAGATCAGGGACTTTGATTTATTTGCTTTCAACATGACTTAACTTTCTGGGGTCTAAGTGGTAGTCATACAGAAGTGTTCGTTGAATGATGAACTTAACCATTTGTGTACTTTTCTATGTGTTATATTTCAATATAAAACATTTCAGATATTTACAAAGACCTTAACAGCAACTCATATAATAATGAGAGACCAACAGAGAGAGGCAGAAACCAAGAGAAAGAAAGACAGAAGGAGAGAAAAAGAAAGAGAGTGAAAAATCAAAATATATGCCATAAAGGGCAATAAAGGGATGGTTAAATATATCACTGACTAGCCACACAGCAGAAATGTCAGAAAGCAAACAACAAAAAGAAAAAGATACAAATATATGCACTAACCAAAACTGATGTTGAATATTCACTATTAAATGAAAACAGGTCATCATAGAGCAATACATATTGTGGTTTTATACAATAAAAAGGGAGAGGGGAATCTTCAGAATATGCAATGGGTTGAGATTTACTAATGCATGTGTTTACTTTCTCCTACATTTCTTTTACTTAAACTCCCTACCAAGAGAACTATGTGTTTACCTTTTAAGCTTTATAGTCTCTTCTCTCTTCCCTGTTCAAAAACAAAAGAATGGGTTAGAGCTAGAACAGCTGGGAAAAGGGGGAGGTTTTTGTTCCTGGGTGAGTTCCTCTGGAAAGGAGAATCCCAGGATTGAGTAAAGGATAGAGAGAACTAGCAAAGCATCCAGGGAGGTTCAGGCTACACAACCAGGACCAGACTTGAGTCAGGTGGGAAGTAGGGGTGGCAAGGGAGAAAGAGAAAAAGAAACCACACTGTCTGGATGTTAGAGAGGACTTGGGGGCTTTTACTGAGGGATATTAGAGTGTCCGTGTTCAAGATATGCGAGAATTGAAGATAGGAATTTTAGAAGTATATTATGATTTATGAAATGGATTCCTTACAATGCTTTCTGACACATCAGTACTGGGCTGGGCTTTTAAGATGCCATCTATTCTCTACAAACATTGGGCCACTGGGGGTTAGACAAAGATATAATCCAAACTCAGTATGGTCATCCCTGGAAAAGGGTGTGGAATTGGAAATTAAAAAGTAACTTAATTTTTGTCTGTAAATGTCATGCAGTTGACCCTTGAACAACATGGATTTGAACAGCACAGGTACAATTATATGTGCTTTTTTTTCAATAAGTACAGTATTGTAAATGTATTTCCTCCATCTTATGATTTTCTTAATAATACTTTCTTTTCTCTAGCTCACTTCATTATAAGAATACAGTATAGAATACACATAGCATACAAAATATGTGTTAGTTGATTATGTTATCAGTAAGGTTTCTGGTCAACAGTAGTCTCAAAAGGGTGGATTTTAGACTGTGGGAGAGATTGGTGCCCCCAAGCCCTGCATTGTTCAAACATCAACTGTACTATTTGAATGTTTACATAGCTCATGCTACTTACCTAATTTTTAATTAATAAATATAAAAGCATTTCATGCCCACATTCATTACGGAAGAAGCAGCACATAGATTTCCAACATTGCTGGAGCCACTTGGTGGTACAAGAGGACAGCATGGTGCCCAGTGACCTGGCTGCAATGGGTTTAGCTGGAGGGATAGAATGTGATTTGGGGGATCATGGGTGACTTAAATGTTCAAAGGCAGCACAGTAGTCCAGATGACACTCCACAAGTGACGCAGGGTAACCTGAAAGATGTTGCCTAGAAACAACTCAAGGTCCCCAGTTCTTGTTGGAATGTCCATTTACATATTTGCCAAACATGCTGCCTCCTCTGCTCATGCACCAGGGCTTGTGGGGCTGCTTTGAACAGCATGTACCCCCTACTTATTTCTTTTTTACTGTGTGGGTTTACAGTCTCTAGCTAGAAAAATCTACCTAAACCCCCGGGGTTAACAAAGTAATGGAAGAGGAAGGGCTAATGAGGGAGGGTGTCTGGCCCAGACTCATATGTTTATGCTAAGAGGTTCATCTTCCTCTTGGCAACCTCTCACTCACTACTAGGGCTGTCTCCCTGGCTAACATGGGGAATTTCCACCTGGACTCAGGTGAGTCCTCACCCTTTCCATCAGGTCTTTACTTTGGAGCTTCAGGGGGGCAAACTCATCAGATGAGAAAATGATTCCATAGAGCCACTCCCACACAAACAGGGGCATCATCATGAGGCTCCTAAACAGATCTGATTTCACAGACCCTACAACATCCAGGAAGCTGAACCCTGAGTTCACATACAGCAGTCATGCTACCATGAGGGCCTCAGCACAGCGAAACCCTCTCCTTACACTCATCGGAAGGAGCGCAGGAAAAAGGCATCTCCTGACCTCAAAATCTCCAGCTAACTTGCATGGGGAAGTTTATTAGCAGCATTCTAGAATGCTCAGGGATCCCAGGCTGGGGTAGTACCAGCTTGGTCTGCTTGTTCATGTCCACGCGGACCTTTCCTCTTATTGAGAAGCAAGAGGAAGACAGGAAGAGTTTCTGATAGAAAAGCATAAATATGGACCAAATAGACAGGACATCACTATGAATTGCATTCAGAGCTTTATTCTTGCCAAAGTCTGGGGAGCGCGCTAACTCTGGCAGGCTGCCTTCACAGAGAAGCAAAGCACACAGTGAAGCAATGAGATTCTACATCACTGGGAATACAGGGAGGGGGCCAGAGGCTGGTGGATGTTCCAGAAGGTAGAGCAGGGCTGTTCTGTATTTAACAGCAGCAGTCATCCTCACAATCACAGCATGCAGGACCTCGGGACCTCATGGGGATAATTCCCAAACAGCAGCACCCAGAGCCACAGCCCCCACAGCTGCAGCACCCAGAATCTTCACAGCAGCTAGATGATCCTGAGTTGCAGTCTTGGGGCCGTTGGACCCAGCGTCTCAGGGGACTCACCCCGAAGGTCCGGGGAGCCAGAGAGCAGTAGCTGGTGGAACAGGGTGCAGAGCATGGATCAGGTACACAGCATGAGGTGGTCGAGCTACTTGCAGTAGGCTGAATGTAGTAGGTCTGGCTGGGAGAAGGGCCCTGGCCATAGCATGTCTGGGTCTGGCAGGGGGCTGGGCACTTCACGTAGGTTGTCTGGCATGGAGCTGGGCACTTCACATATGTCTGACAAGGAGGTGGGCATTTCACATAAGTTGTCTGTGATGGAGCTGGGTATTTCACATACATCTGGCAAGGAGTTGCATATTTCACGTAGGTTTGAGTCTGGCATGGCACTTGGCATTTCACATAGGTTTGAGTTGGGCATGGAGCAGGGCATTTCACATAGGTTTGGGTCTGGCAAGGAGTTACACATTTCACATAGGTTTGAGTTGGGCATGGAGCTGGGCATTTCACACAGGTTTGAGTCTGGGATGGAGCTGGGCATTTCACAGAGGTACATTTGGTACTCTGCACAGCTCCCAATCCCGAACCTTTCACACAAGATGGGGGGAACTGGGGCTGCTTCTGCTGGTCACACATCTTCCTGTGGCTTTGTAAAATCTGAAAAGAAAGGTCTCATCAGAACTAAGAAGGTTTCCAGGGAAACCCCCAGCATCCCATGTGAATAGAATGATCTGTAAGCAGGAACCTTTTTGAGAAGGTCACAGGCACTCAGACCTGACATAAGGTGGACTCAGATCCAGGGATCTTGCTTGGATCTTGTGCCTGTGCCTGGCTGTGTACCTCAGTTTCCACAATGGAAAATGAAGGGCTGGAAGGAGTGATGTCTATTTCCACCCAATTCTCCAAGCCTCCTCTCTTCTTACTCACTTTGGTGCCTGTATTGCAGATTCTCCTTGGAAAATTATTTCCCAGCTGATTTCCCCTTGTCACCAATTCTCTCACAACTGACTTCCCTATTCCCTCCTGCCACACCAGGCAGTACCCCAGGAAAGCAAGTTCTTGTCAGTAGACCTGGAGCCAATGTGAGTCTGAAGCTAAGCCCCACAGAGCCTGACAAGGCCAGAGATCAAGTTTCCACCATTTGCTCTTCAGGCTGGCTGGACTATCACTTCACCCCATAAGTGGACCCATGAGAGGACTGCAAAACTACATGCAGGGAGAGAGAGGGTGGCGGTTCTCTGAAGACGTCTTCCCACACAGGACCAAAAGCTCGCCTCTGGTTCTGTACCTCTGCTTCTCCCCCTCAGGCTCCAGCCTTCTCACTGCCCACCAGCTCTGCCCCAGCTCCTTCTGCAGCTGCCCTCATGACTAGTCTTGACCACCCTCATCTCACCCCAGTGTCACCTCTCCTTCCTTGTTATGTCCCTCACCCAGGCATAGACTTACCCTCTTTGCTGACAGGAGCAAGACAGGCAGAGGCCAAGGATCTGAGGAGCTGGACATTGGGAAGCCCTTTTATACGGTGGCAATGAGGCAATCTAATGGCATCTGAATGAAGCAGGAGAGATCACGAGGATTGGGGCAGGCACTGCATTGGTGAGATTCCACCCCAGTATGCCTGGTTTTTCACTCAGAGGCAGGGCATGTCTCTGCTTGACATTGAATTTTCCCAAACATGAGATAAATGTTTCCTTTGGCCTTCTTCATGAAGCAAGTCAGTCTTCTTTTCCTAGAAGTTATGAGAGTTGAGATGCTTATGAGATCTGTGCCTACAAAGTTGTTTCTAGGTCACTTGAGTCTTCAGGAATTTGTTCAAAATATACTTAGTGTCTCAATTTTTCATACAATGTGCCAAAAGCTACACTGTGCATCTCCTCAGCCTGAATAATGTGTTCTTTCTGAGAGGCTCCCTGGTGGCTCCTGCTGGTCTGGGCTGCTGGGCCCAGTGGTCGCTGCCTCAGTATGGCAGCAAGGCCCCCCAGAACTCCAGGTTAGTTCCATGGACTGGCAGGTTATTCTGTTTATTTGGGAAACTGGGTGGGTGCTTAATGATCTCAGATCTCAGGCTCTATAGCTAGGGTGTCTCTCCTCAGCTTCTCATGCCCTATGACCTACATCCTCAGCTTTGTGTGCCCCATAACTTCCCCATCCTCACCTTTCTGGACCTCACTACCAGGCCTAGATCCCCAAAGACCCAGCACAGTGGGAATTCCAGCCAAATAAACACTCTGTGATAGTAATAATAGTAGAATCTAACATTTAACTGAATGCCTCGTATGTGCTAGACAGTTCATAAGGGATGAACATTTACAGATGGCCCTGTAACTGAGGCCTTGAAAGATTAAGGAAGTTACCCACTGTCACAAAGCAATTAGGTAAGAAGCAGAATTCACGTGCAGGCAGTCTGCTTTCATAAGCTATGGTCTTTATTGCTACAATATGTTGCATTTTATTTCTGATCATAGCACTGTCCCTGAATATCTGCTTCTTTCCCTTTCTTCAATGTAGTAAATACAGCAAGAGAAATGGGAATAATATGTATTAAGCACATCCTGTGAGTTAGGCTATGCTAGCCTTATATTGACAAGGAAACTAAGACCCAGAGGCCTATTTCACAAAGGTAGTCCCATTGGTAGGCAATGGGGTATCACTTGAACCCAAGCCTATTTTCAGAGCCAACACTCTTCTCACTGATCCATGTCAGGTTGTGCAATGCAGAAAGATATCTTGATCCTGAGCTGAGCCCTTGTTGCAAAGTACCACTCCCTCAGATCAGCTGGTGCAGCCCCCACCATGGGGGGGGGCACCCAAAGGTGCTTCTGCGTTTGTCATAATGGATCCCAATTTCTCTAGTACCATAAACCTTACAACTCCCAAATTTCCTCAACAAAGAAGACAAACCCCCACTAGTCCACAGACACTTCCCCAGCCCAAGCCAGGGCTTGCAGGTTCTGCCCCTGAACAATTTGGAGGAAGCAAGGGGGAAATTCTGCCCCCAGTCTTGGAAAGTTTCCTGCTTCCCCCCATCATTCCTGTGTTGGGTGGCCTTGTAGCACTCCATAGTTTTATCTGTGAATCCTGCCAGTCCCTGTCCCAAACAGGATGGTGGAAGTGGTTTCAGGCTGTTCCATTACTTGTTCTCCTATGTCCCACCTCAGCTGGCACCCAGGCTTGATGTTTTATGATGGGAATGGGAGAAGAATGATCTTTTATTGGGGCCATACATATCACAGGGTTAGCTCATCACATTTAGTCTCCATAATAGTGTCTTAAATAAAAAAACAAAACAAACAAACAAACAAAAACTTGCCCAAGTTCATATAGGTAGAAGTAGTAGATCCAGAATTTGAACCCAGGTTTACTCCTCATTTTTTTTTCTGCCACAACATGCTGTTTTTAGTGTTGAAATACATGATGCTTTAGGAACCATACCTTTTAGCCTACCAACAGACATAGTCATTAAGAAGTCCTATAACTCAGATGTAGGACGGGACAGCCCTACCCTATAGGGATGAAAATGCCATAGAAGGCCAACCATTCTAAGGCATGTCAACCAAACAACATAGAGATAGATTAAGGCACAAATAGAACTCAGCCTAGTTCTGATTCTGCCATTGCCTCATAGTGTGGCCCCACTGTGCCCTGCTATCTCTAGGGTTTTTCTCTTCCATCATAAAATAGTCAATGAAACCCCTCCTGGCTATGATATTCTATGATTGTAGGGGCCAAGGCCTTTGTATTTTACAAAGGAAATGTATTTATATCCTCACTGTCCATGGAGTTATTCCCACTAGACCATAATTTCTGTGCATTGGTAACTGTGGACACATTCGCTGTATATCAACTAGCTCTAGCACAGGACCCGGGGAACACTAACTAGGCCAAGGAATGAATGATTGAATGAAGGAGGATGCTTTCCATTGACAGTACAGCCTAAACCAACTCCTTCTTCCATGTGGCCAATGGCCATCCTACTATTAGCCAATCTGTGCACCTCATGCCTTCCATGAGCTCTGATTGGCTCACTTCCTGCTCTGTGGGGACGGGCTGTCACTAATGGGTTTAACATCTTCAGGCAGCACTAACATCTCTGATGAGAGATACTGTTTACATGTGCCACCAAAACAGGTGGGTGGGCTATGCCCCACCCATTTTATAGTCTGGGAAGGTGAGGTGTGGCAAAGTCAGATGACTGGTACAAGTGCCAGAATGAGTCACAGGTTATCCTCAAAAGGGCCCACTTATCTCTTTGGCACAAGCTCATAGAAACAGAGACCTGTGGATTCATGCAATAATGGTCTGGTAGACTCACAGGGTAATAGATAGAATCATGGATTCACAGAATACATAATCACAGATTCAGAATCATGACATCTCTGAGGTGGAGGGGACTGAAGCATGTCATGGGGTCTGGCCCCTGCCTTAACACAAGGCAATATCTGAGTCATCTGACCTAATGGGCTGTTCTTTTTAGGAAGACCTTTTGCTCTTTAAAAGCTCTCTGCAGTCCTCTGGTTAGCTCATTTTAGGACTTAGCATCTGGACAATCAGAAACCATGTACTTGATTATCTTAAGGTCCCTAATAGCACCAGCATCAATGAATCCTGACATGAATTACATGTTTGGAGTTGTGTCCCCTGAGTGCATGAACCTAACCAAGATTTCAACTCAGTGGTACCCCAGCTCTGACCAGAAGACCCAGATGGGAAAGTACCCAATTTGAGATGTTGCTCCCTGAAGGCAGGGCCCAGGTTTCCTCACATCCTGGGAGCTGTCCTTGATCAGAGATGGCAGGCACTCAAGGTCAAAATCTGGGTCCCTCCTTTTTTGTGGAAGAGAAGTAGGAGGAAGTGAGAAGCCAGACACCTGGGAGATGGAGAGCTCAAGCATATTGGTATCCAGTGAGAAATCTCACTGTAGTGTCTGAGAAGACTCTACAGAGGTCCCCTCCTTTAGATCCCATGTCTGTGTGTGTCTCTGCTCCAGGCTCAGCTCTGAGACTTTTGCCAGAGATACCCTGAACCATTATTCCAGTGACAATATGGGGCTCCTCCAAGATTTTCAGGAGATTATGTTGTAGAACCATGGAATGGAGGACTGGCGAGGGCCTTTACAGGCACAGAGCTTGGCCCCTCAATATTGGGACTGAGGCCCATAGAGGAGGAAAGAAATTTGCTCAAGACCACACAGCCAGGTAGGAGCAGACATTAGACAGGAATTTCTGAATTCCACCTAGGTCACGTTCCATTACAACACGTGGCCACTGAACAGGCTTGTTAGGCTCACCTGGCCTCATCCTTGCCTCCTTTCCTGTCCCCCAACCCCAACAAAAAATTATCACAAGAGGAACCAGTGAAAGTCATTTATGGAGGAAAGACTGTTTTCACATATGTGGGGGAGGGGCACACAGTTTCCCACTGTGTGCACATGTGGGTCTCTGATATATGAGAACCCCAACCCCACCTGGATCAGAGTCTGGGCTGTGTCTGGGCCAGAAACACAAGGCAAGACAGCACTAGGACACTCTTGATTACAGAAGCGAGGGAACACTTGGTGCCCATATATCCCTCTTTCTCCTGGAATAACCCACTGGCGTTAGTTTCCTTGAACTTCTGCCAGCCCTTCCCTGGCCCATTTATTCTCTTACAACATACACAAGGTCACTAGTCCCTTGGGTTTATGTACCACTTTGTAGAGCTGTTTGATTGCATTTGGTTTTAAGGACCACTCCCTGAAATTTTCAGTAGGAACTGCCTCATCTTTGCATTTCAGGATGCGAAGGGATACAGGGAAGTTCTGTGTTTCCCTAAAAATTACTGCAAAGAGAATCCACTGGATCATATTCCCTCGTGGACCCCTCCCTCTCAACCACTCCATCCACTTTTCCAGTGCAAATAGCATGTTTTATTCTTTATCCCAATCCCCCACCCCAAGACCACCACACAAAGGACCAACTGCTTTCCTATGAATTTATGGCTCTTCCTGTCAAAGCGTATATGGTTCTCCTCACAGGTGTGCCAATTCCTAGTTGCGTGATTTTAGGCATTCTGCTGAACCTTCTGAATCTGTTTCCTCATCTGTAAGATGGACGTATTAATCATCAGATCATGCAACTCTTCTGCTAAAAGCATTCTACTAACTTCTTACTCTGTTCACAGTGAAAGCCCAAGTCTTTCCAATGGCTTTCAAAGGGATGCACAGACTGGACTCATGACCCCACCACCCCCTTACTTTTCTGACTTCATGTCCCACACTGTCCCCCACTCTATAGCTTGCTGCACTGGCCTCCTGGCAGTTCATCTGATGTTCCAGGCACACTTCTGCTTCAGGGAACTTTGTTCTTATTTTGTTTCTTTCCCCCAAATGTTCTTCTCCCAGATGCCCATGTGGCTAGCATGCTCTCCTCCTTCAAGTCTTTGTCCAATTATGAACTTGGGGAGGCCCTTGCTGGTCACCCTGTTTAAAATCATAATCCTCACCCACCTGGTCCCTCTTCCAAGCTTTGTTTTTCTCCATAGCGTTTACAACCATCTAACACAAGACATATTGTAATGTACGTGTTTTCCATTGTCTCACCTTAGAATATAAACTCTAAGAGGTAAGAATCTCCATCCCTTTGGTTCACTGGTCAATCCACATGCCTTCCTGAAGCACTTGGTGCCCTCAAAATATACTTGTTGGAGGAGCAAATAGCCTATTTTTCCTTATTCATTTTGTTTGTCATCTGTATTCCTTTATTAGGATAAATTAAGTGAGGGAGAAATTTTTATCTGTTTTATTCGCTTCTATATTCTCAGATCTTAAAACTGTTCTTGGAACATAGTAGGTACTTAATACATGTCTTTTGAATGAACACTCGAGACAAATATTAATGTGAAACAGAACACGTGTCTAACATACGAGTAAGTACTAAGTGAATGTGGGTCAGTTTTGCTAGGATTACTGTCTATTATCCCACATCAACCATATGCAGTAATCACAACTGCATTCAGTTCTGAGCAAAAAAGACTGAAAGGAGATGGCCGGGTAAGAAATAAGTTGGGGGGGGCAGTCCTGGGTGGCTCAGTCCCTTAAGTGTCTGCTTGGGCTCAAGTTATGATGGTGAGGGGGTCCTGGGATGGAGCCCCATGTCAGGGTCCCTGCTCAGAGGGGAGTCTGCTTCTCCCTCTCCCTCTGCCCCTCCTCCCTGCTTGTGTCTCTTTCTCTGTCAAATAAAATCTTAAAAAAAAAAAGGGAGGTTTCCAAAAGGGCTTTCATATGCTAAAGACTCTCAGGATCCTGGAGGCCTGGCTATTGTCAAACTAAGGTTATTTTTCCCTCTAGCAAAGCATTAACATTAAGACAGGAGTTTCCTGGAGGAATGATAACTCTGCCTTTCTCAGGTCCTTGTCGATGGGCTGCAGATTATGAGAAAATTTTATTTCATTTGCATTCCCTTCTACCTTTCTTTCCCACATCACTATGGATGGGTGGGTGATGTTAGAGCTCCAGGAAATTGAGTCTCTGGTCTTTGGAAGTTAGGTTATGCTTTTCTGGTAAATCACTGAGGGAAACTTCTGTCCTACAGGACTGTAATCTCTACTAGTTAACCATTCATTTTCCCTTCCCTTAGTTTTAGGGCAGCCAGGAGTGCCTGAGGAATGTCACACATATCCCACCCAGGAGTGGGGGTGATGTAGGATAGACATTAGGGTTCCAAGCTGATGGCCAAGAAAGAATTCTTGAGACATCTTTGGTGCAAAAAGATGATTTTATTAAAGCACAGGGACAGGACCTGGGGGCAGAAAGAGCTGCACCCATGATCTTTAGGAGTGGCCCATTATATACTTTAGAGTTGGGAGGAAGTTAGGGATAGTGTCAGCTTTCCAGGTATTTTGGAAGCAAGGTTTCCAGGACCTTGAGGGCGCTAGCTATTGTTAGAATAGAACATTTAATACTGTTTAGTAAAAACTCAGTCATGAGACCCTCTGTCTTAAAGTCACTCTCATCTATCTTTGAGAAATAGCCCTTTGACCATATAGGTTCTAGACCTACCTCTGCTTTGGGCTCCAGCAGCCATTATGCAAGTTTTACTACAGGCCATGAGGCTCTTCTTCCCAACAAGTCCAGTCATATTTGATCTGGTGTCCCAGTCCAGTGGTGGGCTAGACAGCCAATGTGTGCCGCTCTTCCCAACTCTGCATTCATGCCATCAGTTTGGTAGCTTGAAATCTGCCATGGTGGGAATACCTACACCATTGAAATGGGCACCAATTCATGTTGCCTTTTTCCCCCCAGAAATCCCAATGCTAAACATTTACCAACACACCACTTCCCAGGGCTCAGTCCACTTCCCTGGAGTAAACATTGCCCTTTTCACTGGGTCAAGTCCATGTACCTGTGTGTGGGGAATAAATTCCTTCAATCAGTGCACCAAAAATCTTTTACAGAGCTGCTATTCTAAGAGTCCCTCAGATTGAATCCTGAAGGTTACCATATTTGTACTTGTACTTGGGTCAGCCTAGGGAAGTGGGGATATAAAATGGGCTTATGTATGGGCATGTTTTGACTATTGTTGGGAGTTGCCAACAATGGGTTGGCTACCCTGTCCGATAGAGTTTCCCCAAAGATACTACAATGAGAGGCCTGGTAACCCTGTCTATGTTTCTATCAACTTGTAACTCTTCTCAGAAAGTCTTCCTTCCTCCCCTCCTTTCCTACTATACCATCTCTCTCTCCTTCCACCCTCTTTCTCCTTCACTATGTCTTTTTCTTTTTCTTGTGCACATGCATGCACACACACACACAAACATACAGAAACACAAGCACACATGCACTGTGCTAACTATGAAGAAAAAAAAAGTGAGTTTTCTTAACATATAAGAAAATGAGTATACAGAAGGAATTCTTCCCATAATTAAAAAACTACATCAAAAACTAAGGATGTACTGTATGGTGACTAACATAACATAATAAAAAAATAAAATTAAATTAAAATTAAAAAAATAAAAAACAAAACCAAAAAACAACACAAAAACATAGTGTTTTCTTCTACCTCGGATCACAGACACCTAGAATGAGAAAATTTAGTGTTGAATGTGCCCACTATGGAAAGTTCCCCTTGGTAGCCAACTCTTTTCATATGCTTTCATAAGATACATTTATTTATTTACCTTCTCACAAGGCATCTCTAGAAACATCATGAAAAATAGATGCTTAATAATGACAAAATTGATGTTTGCGTTGATAATGAATTTGATAACAAAGACAAGGAGTATGACTCAGTTTCAAGCTTGCATTCCCCCACTGCAGATTACCAGGAACTAACTGCCTTTGTGTAACTTCGGCAACCAACTCAGAATGCATGTGCTGGGTAGGGTGGGAAAGAGTTTCCTGGCAAGTATCACTCTAGAAATGGCCTCCTGTCATACAACGTTGTATTTCTTTCTGGTATACAATACAGTGATTTAACATCTCTATACATTATGCTATGCTCACCCCAAGTGTAGTCACTGTCATTATACAACATTATTACAATATTATTGATTCTATTTCCTATGCTGTACTTTTCATCCCCATGACTTATTTATTTCATAACTGGAAGTTTGTACCCTTAACCTGTGGTATTCACTAATGTCTGCACAAGTAAGTATCAGAAACAAAATAACTAAAAAAAGGAAAAAATAATAGGAAAGCTCAAGACTGTGACCACTTGCTTCCATGATTGCTCCAGATGTTAGAGACCCCCGGGAAAGATGCAGAATCAAGAGGCAGTCTCCTAACAGGACAGAATCAGGGGCAGCAATGAGATCTCTGATAAGACTTCTGTTGATGTTTTTGATGGGCCAGATGAGGAAGAAAGATTGAAAAGGTAAAATGTGGGCACAAACCCTAACTAACTCGTAACTCAACAATTTGTAAGTAATTCTGCTCCCTTCTATCTGGAAGAGGCAGCCATAGTTCCAAAAGTGGGAGCAGAGTCCTGTTTCCAGCTTCACCACCACCTTCATTCATGACTTTGCAACAGTGATGCCACCTCTCTGCACCTCAGTTTCTTCTGTTATCCTCCTTCCAAACTCAAAGAATCTGCCTTCTAAAGTCCTCAAATGTCAGTCAGAAAAATATATACATAACTGTCCCAACAAATTCTGAAAAATAGATTAATAAAATTCAATATTAGGTCTCAATAAAAAGATCTTAGAAAACTCAGAGGAAAAAGATTGGCTGTGAGATGATGATCACAATTTGTTGCAAGTGAAAAAAATCATAATGTGCTAATTACTATTATAAATTAGTTTTGTGCTGAAATTCTAACAAATTAGTAAGGAAACATGTATGTGTTATATATATGTGTGTAAAAAAAGGCTGACACAAAACTGTCATCATTTGCAAATAATATGATTATAGACTTAGAAAGTAAAATAAAATAATTGAGCTGAAAATGGTTAGAATTAGTAAGAAAATTCTCTAAATTGGCCATATGTTATAAATAAGCAAACTCTGGGTTAGATTTATGAGAGCTCGATGGCCATTTACATAAAAGCCACTAATCATGAAACATTTAAATCACCTGAATATTTGGGACTCATATGAATGAAACTACAAAATCACCTATAAAGGAGTTGAATCATCAAGAATCATGCCATTCTCTTCTAAGGGAAGAGCAATTAATAAAATACCAACCAAATTTGTAGCATTTGTTGGAGATATACATTAACTAAATTATGTGAATTAATGACTTTCAAAATCACATGTGAGCAATAAGAAAATATAAGAGCTTAGAGATTGGGGCACCTGGTGGCTCAATTAAGTGTCTAACTCTTGATTTCGGCTTGGGTCATGGCCTCTGGGTTGTGAGATAGAGTCCCACATCGGGCTCACATGCTGGGTGTGGAGCCTGCTTAAGAGTCTCTCTCTCCCTCTCCCTTTGCACCTCCCCCACCTCTAAAAAAATAAAAGTCTAGAGATAAATGGCAATTGTTATTTAAAAATTCATGAAGTAGAGAATTCGAAGAAACAAATATTTGGAAAAAATGTTCACTCTCCCAAACAAAGGAATACAAATGAAAACAGTAAAATATAATTTGAACCCATTAGTATTTGAAAGAGATACTCTCCAATTCTGGGTTAGAGGCATTAAAATCCTCCCTCTTACATAGTTCTGTTGAAACAGGTTTATAATCATTCTAAACTGGGACATTGACTATTAGATAATATTCTAAAATTCAAGCAGAACTTCAGAATTTTAAGATGTTAATTTTTGTGTTATTTACAATCATAAACACACACAAACTCTAGAACAAAGATAGAATAATAAAATGTTAATTAAATAAGAAGTGGTCATGACATTGGAAGTAATTTCTCAGAGACTCGTGGGGGTTCCATTATGCCACTGCATTTATGGGTCTACCCACCCATAGTCTGTACCCCTGCCCTGACCGATGCATCTGTACTTTTGCTGCCATCATCTGAAGTAACTCTGGCTTGAAGATGGAATGATCTTGTGCTTGCTTCACACTACAATGGAAGAGGTCCACTGAATTAAAGATCTCATTGTAATAGTTCCCAAGGATTCCAGCTCTGAGAAGGAGCTTCAACAAAATAGAGCAAAATACAACTTTGATCACACAATTTGAGTTTTATCATTGAATAGGGTTAAAAGACCAAGAGCAAATCTGGTTCCATACTAATCTTTGGGGATTATAAATCCACTGAGAATATCAGCTAAGAAACCTCCTTAGTCTACATAAAGTATGATGAACCCAGGAGGTAGAGAGCAAAAGGTCAGAGAAGAGAAAAAAGCATTTGCTTTTCAGTGGTCCTCAGGGTCCTGGTCAGCAGCAGCCCCTGGCTGTAACTGGAGCCCCCAAGGATTCACGCTCATAGTCGTCACGGCTTTGGTGCCAGCTCTGATGGAAGAGATGGAGCCTGTGGAGACCCAGGCAGCAGCTGTCACTCCCAGAGATGAAGCCACAGCAGGAAGAGATTGGAGGGGGACATGAGGCTGGGCACTGGAGTGGGGGACACTTTGGAGGGAGTTGGCAATACTGCTGGCTCTGCTGGCAGGACATCAATAGAGTAGAAGTTCAGTGCAGCTGAGACAGAACACAAGGTATTTTCATGTGCATTAAACTTTATGTAGTGTTACTTCCAGTTCACTTTTGTATCTTTCCACCTAAAAAAATAATGAGTTAACCTCAGAAAAGATTTAAGAAGTCATCCTGCAATTTCAATAAGCTTTATGTTGATCTATGTACTAAAAAAGTTATTTCATTCTACTTGCCAGATGAATTCTGTGTCTCCAGGGAATTCAAAAGTAGGAGTGGTGCCAGCCTTTTCAGATTTGCATGGAGACCTGGAACCCAGGTAGAACTGGGCCATCTTCACAGACAGACCTCTGGGAAGCCAGCCCCAGGGCAGGGTTGACATAGACTCACGTAAGCTGCTCTTCTCCATCCACTAAGGGTATCAGTTTCAGATGAGGTTCATGAGAAATGCCATCTAGAAACACCACACTTCTACATTCCTATGTCAGAAAGCTAATTTTATTTCAGATATAGATAAAGCAAATCTATTTTTCATGTTTTTTCTCATATCATCTTCTCATGGTTGCCTGATTTTTCCACTTATTCCTCTTCTGAAAACTCAGCAGCTGTATCTCTACCCCTGCCCAGAGTCTACCATGAGTTTCCAAAAACATTCACTCTGGTTATAGACCTGAATACAGACAAGTGGGCAGGTTTCAGGACAGTTGGAGGGCAGACCTGGGCTTTAAGGTGAGCTGTGACCCTCGGTGAGGCAGGTGGCGGCACCGCACAACTGAGTGTGTGCTGGGTCATCCCTGATATTCACCTGCTCCTCTACAGTTCTTTATCCACCTGCCCTGAGGCCATGGGGTCTTCAGCTGCCCAGTGCTGGGGTTAGGGTTCCTGACTGGGCATTTCTCAGGATAGAATCCCAGTGTCTGGGACCAGGATCTGTTTACTCTGGTCACCATAATCCTTTGTCTAGTATTACATAGTGTGACACGTGACTAGCAGCTCTGATCTGAGTCATCTGAAAACATAAAGCAGATGTATAACTGTGCAGGGACAAAGTATTATATAATAAGAACACAGAGCCATGTCTGTGAGTGGATTATCTTAAATTAAGACTCAAAACTATCATAAGATAATTGGCAAAAATCTGTATATGTGTTGGCAAAACAATAAAACTCACTTATTGAGTTGAGGGGTCCCCAACCATGAAAATATTACAGTAGATGTTCCCAGAAAAACAGAAAAAGGCTAAAGTCAGTTAAATTTAGACCTTGGAGTTTTGGGGTGGACACTCTGAAAGTTTATCTGCACCTAAGCTTCTGTCCTTGCTCCCCCTCTGCTCATCCTCTTCAGCCTGATTCCTGAATGGCGCTTCCTTCCCTCTGACGGGTAGATCAGGGCCTCCCTCCTACATCAGTGGTTAGTGTAGGGTGGAGAGGAGAAGGGAACTGTAACCCTGAGCTCTGCACTGCCACTGTTTCCCTTACTGGTAAGGCCAGGTCAGGGTGGCTGCCTCCAGAGAGACCCTCAGTATGCCCAAATGCCAGTGAGTCAGCCTTTTAGTTTTGCATTCTGGGAACCCCAGTCTGGGTGCCTTGCCCACCCGGTTGCCTCAGAGCACTTGGTCTTTGCTATTGTTAGAGCCCATGACAGTGGCATAGTGGGTATAAACGCATGAATGTTTATGTTGAAAGGCACTCTTGTGACTCTTCCAAGTATACTGGAGCACAGCTGGTGAGGTTGTCATTCTGCTTCCAGATATCCTGGGATCCAGTGACCTTTTCTAGAAGATCATAATCCCGAAGAGAAAAAAAGCCTTAGAACAAGACTGCTTGGGTTGGATTCCCTACCATGCAACAGCCGAGGGACTTTGAGCTATTATTTAACTTCACTGTTCCTCAGTTTCTACCTTGCTTTTCTTTGCATGACAGCTATTCATTTTTGTTGATTCCATAACCTGTTATTTTGCTAACTTTATTGTGTGGCAGCAGTGCCATTGACTTTTTAGGGTTTTCCAGGTGTATTATTTCTTTAGCAAATAAAGTTAATCTTACCCCTTTCTTTCAAATTCTTATGCCTCTAATTATTTTCTCTTGTCTAATTTCATTGGCTGGTATCTTAAAATGTTGAAAGGCATTGGAGACAGTGAGCATATTTTTTCTAAATCTAATGGAAAAGCCTCTAGATTTCCTCCCATTCAATTCTGGATTTTGGCCTGAGTTATATATATTTAAGCCACGATTTTTTAAAAACTTACAAGTAAAAGGTGTAGAGGCTGCTTTTAGGCAAATAGATGAGTGATGGAACGTAGAAAAGACCCACTGAGACCCCGTTGCTGAGTACAGACAGGCCCATCCGGTGACCCATTCTCAAAATATCCATAGGCCCTCACTGACCAATGGGCTTCTTACAACCGGGCACAGTTACCAAAGAAGGGAAAATTCCATAGGTTGCCATACCTCTTCACCATCCTCCTCTAAAAACAGCCCCCACCCACTGCCTCCCTGCAGACAGTCTCTCTTCCACTGTCCGACCTGCTGCTCCCTCACGCTGTATTCAATAAACTTCTATCTCCTTTGTTCTGCCTCAGGTCAATCCGCTCACTGTCTGTGCCACCAGCTTCTACCCAAGTGGGTCACCTCACATTTGGGGGTCCTTGTTTCATGGGGAGAGGCACCACATTTAGATAATACAAAAGGGTCTTTTAGTTTTCTTATTTTCTAAATATTCTCTGATTTATTTCATTGTAATCAGAGAATGTTTTCTGTATTCTTGGTACTATGGGATTTTCTAAAGGTTATCTTTGTACATTTATAATGGTCTTTTTTTGTGCAAGTTTCGTGGACATTTGAAGATTAGCTATATTCTCAATTGTCAGGTTAAGTGTTTGGTGTGTGTATTAGATTTACCTTATTAAGTTTAGATTCCCTATATCCTTTAGTGCACTGCTCTTTCTTTCTCCTCAGGCATCCTGTAATTTCTGCTCTATACAAGTTTCTGTATACTAATTGGTACATATAGTTATAACATTTTTTAGTGTTAATTATTTCTCTTGGCAAAATAAAGTGTCTTTGTCTTTAAAAGATTTTATTTTTTATTTATTTTTTATTTTCTTATTTTTTTTAAAGATTTTATTTATTTATTTGACAGAGAGAGACAGCCAGCAAGAGAGGGAACACAAGCAGGGGGAGTGGGAGAGGAAGAAGCAGGCTCATAGCAGAAGAGCCTGATGTGGGGCTTGATCCCAGAACACTGGGATCACACCCTGAACTGAAGGCAGACGCTTAACAACTGAGCCACCCAGGCACCCCTTTAAAACATTTTAAAACTTGAATTATACCTTGTCAAATAGTCAGATGACAACCCTTACTTTCTTATTGCTTACATTTACCTGGTGTACATTTATCTGGCCCTTGTTTTATTTTTATTTTTTTTATAATAATATTATGTTAGTCACCATACAGTACATCCCTGGTTTTTGATGTAAAGTTCAATGATTCATTAGTTGCGTATAACACCCAGTGCACCATGCAATAGGGTAGTAAGAAGGGCACGTATTAAATTACTTAGTTTTAGATGTATTTTCCGAATATAGCATAGAGCTGAATTTTTCTTTGTGAGCCAATCTAAATTGTTAAATTATTTTCTAGGTGAATTTGCTTGCATTTATTCTTACGACATGGTGACATACTACTCCTATGTCAGGCACATTATTTTATGGAAATCCTTATTTTTTTTGTCCCTGTTACCCTCACTCTTGATTGTGTCTTTGATCTGACAGTTTACATCCAGTCTGTTTGCTGGAGCTTCCTCTGACATGATTCAATAGGCCAGAGGTCATCTGGTTACTTCCTCAGAAAGAGCTCATGGAGCAAAAATCACTGCAGTCTTGCAAGTTTAACACTGTTTATTGCCTTTCTAGTTGAAGGACAGCTGGACTAAATCTAAAGTCTTTGGTTCACACTTTGTCCCTATCTTGTAGGTAGAATGGAATATCATTGCCTTCTGGCATTGGAAATTGCTGTGGAGAAGCCATGGGAATGACCAGAATTCCTTGAACCAGCATTGTATGCTGAGCTTTAGAAAGTCACCCCGTTTCCTCAGCTCAGAGTTCCATAGAGCACTCAGGAGATTCCTGGATCCTGGAATCAGGAGTTTTTTGCTCAAGTTACTTTTATGCTAAAAAATCAGTGGTATCCTGGCCCCTTATCTTGCTTCTGGGAAAAATGTCTCCACCCAGGGGACAGTTCAGTGTCTGCTTTGGGACCCATAGCTTCTAGGCTGTTCCACCTCTCAGCTCCTCCCTGTTCCCATTCTGCTTGTTCTGCTTGGCACTTCTGGGGTGTTAAGAGTCTACTCCCTTCTTCTGCAGCCCTTGAGGTCTGCCAGCAACATGGATCCTGTGCCTGCTAGCCAGGACAGTGGAGGAAGAGGGAGGAGGAAACAGTGATGTTGGGCACTTCATATCCATAGTGTCCCTCCTCCTCAAACTGGACTCTTGGTTGATGTTGATAATATAGAGGTTTTAAAATTAAGAGGAGAGAATGGATACGACTAAATAGTTGGGGGCAACTAAATAGTTTTGATTATAGTATTACTTTCTAGGAAAGAATGGTGGGACCACTGGGCATCTAGAAACAGCGTTCTGAGTGTGCTGCCTTGTATCTGACAGATCACACCTGCGACCTTCATCACAAAAAGTGAGGAAATGCATACCTACGATGCCACCTCCATGGATCCAGACATGAGGAGATGCCGGTGTCCTGGGGGTGAGGGTAAAAAGTCGATTTAGCAATCACCTTAGCAGTTTCCAAGGGTGTGGCTCTGAAAGGGGTATGCACTGCATTTCAGGGGTGGGACACCTTTGAGGGGGCAAACCACTCACTTGGCTGTATCTATAATTGACAGAAACTATGAAAATATCCAAAGGTAGAGCTTTAAGAACATTCAATGAAAGGGCTCACTGAGCTGGTGGACACCCTTTGCCAAGCCTCTTTTCTTCTTTCTGCCTGAGTCCCAGCCCAGACATCACAGGTGAAGCCCCAGCATGACAGTGATGTTGGTGATGTTGGTGCTCTAGCAGTTTTACAGAGAGAAACCAGAACTAAGGATGGAGGAGGAGAAAAGGAAAAGGAGCCCATATCTTTGGTGATATCATGGAGCTACCAAATAGCTCTTGACTGTATTCCTCCAGATGTTCAGCATGTGAGATAAAATTAATCCTCCAGGTTATATAAGCACTGCTATTTCAGGTTTCTATTACTAGAAGCCAAACTAAATTTCTAACACAAACACATATACAAACATAAAAACAAGATATGCTACAAATGCAGACATGCCAGAGCTTATACTATACATATATGAAAGAGGCAGATAAATAAAGGAACTTCTCATTACAAAAGCATCTCAAGAAGACCTAAGTCACATTGAGGCAAAAAGGAAGGCTGCTCTCTCTTAAGAGAGAAGTTGCTGTAAGCTCCTTTTAGACCTTCTCTGACCTCAGACCACCTTGGACGTCTCGTAAAGTGTTCGGGTACACAATCTGTATTGGAACTGTTGAACGTGCTGTCTTCCCCATTGGTCTAAAAGCTTCATATTCAATGCACAATGCCTGTCTCATATGAGGTGCCAGTGAATATCTGGTTAACAGATGAATAATAAAGGAATGAAAGAACTTTTATAGTGATGACAGGAAAAACAAGTTATGCAAATTAGATATTAACTTACAAGTTTGTCCATGCTGCAGCTACTGATGATGATGGTGAAAGTGATGTTAGTGACAGCAGTGACCAAAATCTCTTTGTTAGCCAAGCCTACTCTTGCTCCCACAGGTGTTGCTGTCACCTGGTGGTGGTGAAGGGCATGTTCACTGAAGATCCTAACTTTTCAACGATACAGGGTCTTTCTCCTGCCCTCTCCTCAGGCTCCTTGAATAAGATGCCCATGTTTGTGCATCTCTTCTCTTAATGCTGGACATTTAGACTGTTTCTGATTTTTCCTTAACTATAAAGTGCTGCTGTAGACCTGATTTCATGAGTGTCTTTGTGGGCATACACAAGTGTTCCACTAGTTAAGAAACCAAAATTTAAAATTGTTGAGATAGAGAGTATGGCATTTTTTTTGTTGGAATAGTTATGGAAAATTTGTCTGTGACATTCCCATTAATGACCCTCCCACCATGGTCTGTAGAGATAGCTCTTTCCAAAACTTGGTTAGTATTTAATATCATAAAACCATTGTTTCTATTATTTGCCAAATTGAAGGGCAAAAATGATATCAAACTATTTATTTAACTTGTAGTTCTCCAAATACCTAAGAGGGTTGGCATGTCATTTTACACATATTTGCTACATGATTTTCTCCTTTTGTAAAAGTCTTGCCCATACACTCATCCTGTTTTATCAGGATAATTTTTATCTTAATGAGTTATTTCTATATTCTGAATTTATTTCCTTGATTACAATGTGTCCTAGAAATATTTTCTCTTAATTTATTACTTATGTGTCAACCTTTTAAAAAATCTTATATTTGCTTTTATGGCACTATGAAACAGTTCTAATTATTAAAAATTCTTAACAAAATTTTTAAGATTTAGTTAATAAAGTTTTCTTTACTCTATTTTTCAAGAATATCCTGTCAATTCAAGCTAGGCGTTAAAGTTAGAGGAAAAAAATAAAACACATCAGGATTTGAAACAATAAAATATGACTTGCATTACTCTAGGTGATCTGATTGTGTACATAGAAAAATAAAGCAAAAACATAGATAGACTATTAAGATAGAATTTATTAAGCTTCCATTTATAAAATGAATATATAAAAATCAATCAATAGGTAAGAAAAGTTGAAGGAGCTGAGATGCCCATCAAAAGATGACTGGATTAAGAAGATGTGGTCCGGGGGGAGGAGTTAAGATGGCGGAGGAGTAGGGGACCCCTTTTTCAGCTGGTCCCCCGAGTCGAGCTGGATAGGTACCAGACCAGCCTAAACAACCACAGAACCAGCCTGAGACGCAGGAAGATGCATCTGGATCTCTACAAATGAACATCTCCAGCGCTGAGTATTGAGGTATGAAGCGGGGAGCCGTGAAACCGCACAGACATATCGGAAGATAAATGGAAGGGGGAAGGAACCACCGCGCTTTGGCGCCGGGAAGCGGTAGCCACCTGCACGGGGGAACGGGCGGACTCGGGGACGGCACCCGCGAAACAGCAGACTGAGACCCTGAGCCGGGAGCGCGTGCCACCAGGCTTCTCACGGAACTCCAGAATCCCGGTGTGCTCACCAGAAATAGGCTGAGACCGGGAGCTCCGGGAGCGCGAGGGGGCAACTGGCGGCTGGCGGCTGGCGGCATTAGAAACACAAAGGACAGAGACGCGCCGGCCCTAGAAGTGAGGGCTAGGACGCTGGGTGTGGGGCACACATCCCCGGATGCTGCAGGGTTGAGCAACACCAACAGTAACAGAGTTAAAGTGGCCAGAACATTAGTAGAGAACGGGCCGCAATCCCTCTGTTCTGTGACAGAGGCTGAGATTCGGCCACTGCTGCTCTGACTCTCAGAAGAGGCACAGCAAACCGCCAGGGAAAGCCGCCAGAGAACAAAAGCCTGGAAATACCGGCTTACAGAGTGCCTATCCCAATCCCCCCTCGCAGGGGACATGGAGACTCTACCCAAACAGGGTGGCCTGAGTATCTGCGCGGCAGGCCCCTCTCCCAGAACACAGAAGGCAGGCTGAAAAATCAAGAAGCCCACATCCCGGGGCGCCTGGGTGGCGCAGTCATGGAGCGCCTGTCTTCAGCTTAGGGCATGATCCCAGCGTTCCGGAAAGGAGTCCCTCATCGGGCTCCTCCGCTGGGAGCCTGCTTATTCCTCTCTCACTCACCTGCTTCTGTTCCCTCTCTCGCTGGTTGGCTGCCACATAAATAAATAAATAAAATCTTTAAAGAAGAAGCCCACATCCCTAAGATCCCTATAAAACAAGGGGCACAGCCTGGGACCCAGTCAATAATTTGGGCTCTGGACAACCCCGCAACCTCTCCTCATCAGAATGACAAGAAGGAGAAGCCCCCCCCCCCCAGCAAAGAAAAGACAGTGAGTCTGTGGCCTCTGCCACAGAAATAATGGATATGGATGTAACCAAAGTATCAGAAATGGAATTCAGAGTAACGATGGTCAAAATGATGAGTAGAATTGAAAAAACTATTAACGAAAAGGTTACTGAGAATATAGAATCCCTAAGGACAGAAATGAGAGCAAATCTGACAGAAATTAAAAATTCTATGAGCCAAATGCAGTCAAAACTAGAGGCTCTGATGGCCAGGGTCACCGAAGCAGAGGAAAGTATTAGTGAATTGGAGAATGGGTTAATAGAGAAAAAAACAAAAATAGAAGCTGGTCTTAAAAAAATCCAGGCCCACGATTGTAGGTTACGGGAGATTACTGACTCAATGAAACGATCCAATGTCAGAATCATCAGCATCCCCGAGGGGGTGGAGAAAAACAGAGGTCTAGAAGAGATATTTGAACAAATTGTAGCTGAAAATTTCCCTAATCTAGCAAGGGAAACAAACATTCATGCCCAAGAGGCAGAGAGGACCCCTCCCAAGCTCAACCACGACAAACCTACGCCACGTCACGTCATAGTGCAATTCGCAAATATTAGATGC
This sequence comes from Ursus americanus, assembly GCF_024610735.1. Taxonomy (NCBI): domain Eukaryota; kingdom Metazoa; phylum Chordata; class Mammalia; order Carnivora; family Ursidae; genus Ursus; species Ursus americanus. The sequence goes on along the minus strand of NC_142138.1, from coordinate 72,146,599 downwards.
AAGGATACAGTATTAAAAGTGGCCAAGCAAAGAAATTTCTCACGTACCAAGGCAAAGGCATCAGAATTACGTCAGACCTGTCTACACAGACCTGGAATGAGAGAAAAGGTTGGGGGGGAGCATTTTTAAAGCTCTTTCAGAGAAAAACATACAGCCAAGGATCTTTTATCCAGCAAGGCTGTCATTCAGAATTGATGGACAAATAAAGACATTCCAGACTCCCCAGTCATTAACCAATTTCATAACCACAAAACCAGCCCTACAGGAGATATTAAGGGGGGTTCTATAAAGGTAAAAATGCCCCAAGAGTGATACAGAACAGAAAGTCACAACCGATACAAACAAAGACTTTACTGGCAACATGGCATTATTAAAATCATATCTCTCAGTAATCAGTCTTAATGTAAATGGTTTGAACCATCCCATAAATGACACAGGGTTGCAGATTGGATAAAAAGAAATGACCCATCCATTTGCTGTCTACAAGAGACTCATTTCGAACCCAAAGATGCATTCAGACTGAGAGTAAGGGGATGGAGTACCATGTTTCACGCAAATGGACCTCAAAAGAAAGCTGGGGTAGCAATTCTCATATCAGATAGATTGGATTTTAAATTAGAGACTATAGTTGGAGACGCAGAAGGGCACTATATTATTCTTAAAGGAAGTATTCAACAAGTGGATAGGACAATTATAAATATATATGCCCCCAACAGGGGAGCAGCAGGATACACAAGCCAACTCTTAACCAGAATAAAGAGACATATAGATAAAAATACATTAATAGTAGGGGACCTCAACACTCCACTATCAGAAATAGAACACCCTGGCAAAGACTAAGCAAAGAATCAAAGGTGTTGAATGCCATACTTGACGAGTTGGACCTCATAGATATATACAGAACACTACACCCCAGAACCAAAGAATACTCATTCTATTCTAATGCCCATGGAACATTCTTAAGAATAGACCATGCTCTGGGTCACAAAACAGGTCTCAACCGATACCAAAAGATGGAAATTATCCCCTGCATATTCTCAGACCACAACGCTCTGAAATTGTAACTCAACCACAAGGAAAAATTTGGAAGAAACTCAAACACTTGGAGACTAAGACCCATCCTGCTCAGGAATGATTCAATAAACCAGGAAATCAAAAATCAACTTAAACAATTTATGGAGACCAACGAGAATGAAAACACAATGGTCCAAAACCTATGGGATACTGCAAAGGCAGTCCTAAGGGGGAAATACATAGCCATCCAAGGCTCACTCAAAAGAATAGAAAAATCTAAAATGCAGTTTTTATATTCTCACCTCAAGAAGCTGGAACAGCAACAGAGGAACAGGCCTAATCCACTCACGAGGAAGCAGTTGACCAAGATTACAGCAGAAATCAATGAATTAGAAACCAGAAGCACAGTAGAGCAAATCAACAGGACTAGAAGCTCGTTCGTTGAGAGAATCAATAAAATTGACAGACCACTGGCAAGACTTATCCAAGAGAAAAGAGAAAGGACCCAGATTATTAAAATTATGAATGAAAAAGGAGAGGTCATGACCAACACCAATGAAATTGGAAGGATTATTAGAAACTATTATCAACAGCTATATGTAAAAAAACTAAGCAATCTGGAAGAGATGGAGGCCTTCCTGGAAACCTATAAACTACCAAGACTGAAACAGGAAGAAACTGATTTCTTAAACAGGCCAATTAATTATGAAGAGATTGAGTCAGTGATAAACAACCTTCCAAATAACAAAACTCCAGGCCCAGACGGTTTTCCTGGGGAATTTTACCAAGCATTCAAAGAAGAAATAATACCTATTCTCCTAAAGCTATTTCAAAAAATTGAAACAGAAGGAAAGCTACCAAACTCATACTATGAGGCCAATATTACCTTGATCCCCAAACCAGGCAAAGACCCCATCAAAAAGGAGAATTACAGAGCGATTTCCCTAATGAATATGGACACCAAAATCCTCAACAAGATCCTTGCTAATAGAATCCAACAGTACATTAAAAGGATTATCCATCATGACCAAGTGGGATTCATACCTGGGATGCAAGCGTGGTTCAACATTTGCAAATCGATCAGCGTGATACATCATATCAACAAGAAAAGACTCAGGAACCATATGATCCTCTCAACTGATGAAGAAAAAGCATTTGACAAAATACAGCATCCTTTCCTGATTAAAACCCTTCAGAGTATAGGAATAGAGGGTACATTTCTCAATCTCATAAAAGCCATCTATGAAAAGTCTACTGCAAATATTATTCTCAATGGGGAAAAGCTGGAAGCCTTTCCCTTAAGATCAGGAACACGACAAGGATGCCCATTCTCGCCACTATTATTCAACATAGTACTAGAAGTCCTTGCAACAGCAATCAGACAACAAAAAGGGATAAAAGATATCCAAATCAGCAGGGAAGAAGTCAAAATGTCTCTCTTCGCAGATGACATGATACTTTATATGGGAAACCCAAAAGAATCCACTCCCAAACTATTAGAAGTTATAGAGCAATTCAGTAATGTGGCGGGATACAAAATCAATGCTCAGAAATCAGTTGCATTTCTATACACGAATAACGAGACTGAAGAAAGAGAAATTAGGGAATCTATCCCATTTACAATAGCACCAAAAACCATACATTACCTTGGAATTAACTTAACCAGAGACGTAAAGGGTCTATATTCTAGAAACTATAAATCACTCTTGAAAGACATTGAGGAAGACACAAAAAGATGGAAAACTATTCCAGGCTCATGGATCAGAAGAATTATCATAGTTAAAATGTCCATGCTACCCAGAGCAATCTACACTTTCAATGCTATCCCGATCAAAATACCGAGGACATTTTTCAAGGAACTGGAACAAATAGTCCTTAAATTTGTATGGAAACAGAAAAGGCCCTGAATCTCCAAGGAACTGTTGAAAACGAAAAACAAAGCTGGGGGCATCACAATGTTGGATTTCGAGCTGTACTACAAAGCTGTGATCACAAAGACAGCATGGTACTGGCCCAAAAACAGACACATAGACCAATGGAACAGAATAGAGAACCCAGAAATGGACCCTCGACTCTTTGGGCAACTAATATTTGATAAAGCAGGAAAAAACATCCAGTGGAAAAAAGACAGTCTATTCAATAAATGGTGCTGGGAAAATTGGACAGCTACATGCAAAAGAATGAAACTTGACCACTATCTCACACCATATACAAAAATAAACTCCAAATGGATGAAAGACCTCGATGTGAGACAGGAATCCATCAAAATTCTACAGGAAAACATAGGCAGCAACCTCTATGACATCGGCCAAAGCAACCTTTTTCATGACACATCCCCAAAGGCAAGAGAAACAAAAGATAAAATGAACTTATGGGACTTCATCAAGATAAAAAGCTTCTGCACAGCCAAGGAAACAGTCAAAAAAACTAAGAGGCAGCCCACGGAATGGGAAAAGATATTTGCGAATGACACTACAGATAAAAGATTAGTCTCCAAGATCTACAAAGACCTTCTCAAACCCAATACACGAGAAACAAATAAACAAATCAAAAAATGGGCAGAATATATGAACAGACACTTTTCCAATAAAGACATACAAATGGCTAACAGACACATGAAAAAATGTTCAAAATCATTAGCCATCAGGGAAATTCAAATCAAAACCATACTGAGATACCACCTTACGCCAGTTAGAATGGCAAAAATTTACAAGGCAAGAAACCACAATTGTTGGAGAGGATGTGGAGAAAGGGGATCCCTCCTACATTGTTGGTGAGAATGCAAGTTGGTACAGCCACTCTGGAAAACAGTGTGGAGGTCCCTTAAAAAGTTAAAAATTGAGCTACCCTATGATCCAGCCATTGCACTACTGGGTGTTTACCCCAAAGATACAGACGTAGTGAAGAGAAGGGCCATATGCACCCCAATGTTCATAGAAGCAATGTCCACAATAGCTAAATCGTGGAAGGAGCCGAGATGCCCTTCAACAGATGACTGGATTAAGAAGTTGTGGTGCATATATACAATGGAATATTATTCAGCTATCAGAAAGAAGGATTACACAACATTTGCTGCAACATGGATGGCACTGGAGGAGATAATGCTAAGTGAAATAAGTCAAGGAGAAAAAGACAACTATCATATGATTTCTCTCATCTATGGAACATAAGAACTAGGAAGATCGGTAGGGGAAGAAAGGGATAAAGAAAGGGGGGGTAATCAGAAGGGGGAATGAAACATGAGAGACTATGGACTATGAGAAACAAACTGAGGGCCTCAGAGGGGAGGGGCGTGGGGGAATGGGTTAGACCGGTGATGGGTAGTAAGGAGGGCACGTATTGCATGGTGCGCTGGGTGTTATACGCAAGTAATGAATCATTGAGCTTTACATCAGAAACTGGGGATGTACTGTATGGTGACTAACATAATATAATAAAAAATCATTAATTAAATAAAAATGAAAAAAAAAGATGTGGTCCATATATACGATGGAATATTACTCATCCAGCAAAAAGAATGATTTCTCAAAATTTGCTGCAACATGGACGGGACTGGAGGAGATAATGCTAAGCGAAATAAGTCAAGCAGAGAAAGACAATTATCATATGGTTTCACTCATTTATGGAACATAAGAAGTAGGAAGATCGGTAGGAGATGAAAGGGAAGAAGAAAGGGGGGTAAACAAAAGGAGAATGAACCATGAGAGACTATGGACTCTGGGAAATGAACTGAGGGCTTCAGAGGGGAGGGGGGTGGGGGATTGGGATAGGCCGGTGATGGGTAGTAAGGAGGGCATGTATTGCATGGTGCACTGGGTGTTATATGCAAGTAATGAATCATGGAACTTTACATCAAAAACTAGGGATGTACTCTATGGTGACTAACATAATACAATAAAAAAAATATTATTTAAAAAAAAGAAAAAGAAAGAAACAGTGATAACAGTGGTAAGAAATTTCACAGCCTGCTTTCTTTTTGCTTCTTTTTCCTAATATGTTTCATTCCTTCTGAGATGTAAATAGAAATGAAATAAAACCTTCTTTTCTATTTTTGAAAAAAAAATAAAGTTCCAATTATGTGTTTGTTAAAAATATAAAGTATTTTAAACTTTTTTTTTTTAATTTCAGAAAGAGAGAGTGCACAAGCATGGGTGCGGGGACGGAGGCCCGGGGTAGAGGGAGAAGCAGGCTTCCTGCTGAGCAGAAAGACCCATGCAGGGGCTTGATCCCAGGACTCTGGGATCATGACCTGAGCCAAAGGCAGACACATAACTCACTGAGATACCCAGGCACTCCCAAAATATAAAGTATTTTAAAAGAAATGTAACCTCTAAGTTTGAAAACTTGTAAGATACATTTTAATAAAATTTGAGAGACACTGAAGATTTAAGTACATAGAGAATTAGATCATGCTTATAGCCCAGTGGACTTAGTATTATGAAGATGCTCTTCCATACAAATCAAACTATGGATTCAATTAAATTCTATTTATAATTGTAACTTTTTTCCCACAGTTTTATTGAGATATAATTCACATACCATATTATTTGCCCATGGAAAGTGTACAATCCAATAATTTTAAGATACTCAGAGTTGTGAAACCAACATCACAATCTAATTTTATTTATTTTATTTTATTTTATTTTTTTTAAAGATTTTATTTATTTATTCGACAGCGATAGAGACAGCCAGCGAGAGAGGGAACACAAGCAGGGGGAGTGGGAGAGGAAGAAGCAGGCTCATAACGGAAGAGCCTGATGTGGGGCTCGATCCCATAACGCCGGGATCACGCCCTGAGCCGAAGGCAGACGCTTAACCGCTGTGCCACCCAGGCGCCCCCACAATCTAATTTTAAAACATTTTGTGAACCAGTATGGAGGTTCCTCAAAAAATTGAAAGCTTTTATGAAGATGTACATTTCCATTTGTCTTGGAAAGGTACCCAGGGATGGAATTGCTGGGTATGGTAACTATGTGTGACATTTTGGGGAACAATCAAATTGTTTCCCAAAGTGGTTGTACCACTTTACACACCAGCAATGTATGAGGGCTTCAGTTTCTTCCAACCTTGCAAAAACTTGCTATTTCTCTTTTCTTTTCTTTTGTTTTTAATAACCATCTTAACAGGTCTGAAGTGAAATCTCAGTATGGTTTTGACTTGTATTACTCTGATGAATAATTATGTTGAGCATGTTGAGCATGTCCATTTATATATCTTAGAGAAATGAAAATTCAGACCCTTTGTCCATTTTTAATTGGGTTATATGTCTTTTTAATTATTGAGTTGTAAGAGTTTTTGGTATGTTCTGTATACAAACTTTTTAAAAAAATTTTTTTATTATATTATGTCAGTCACCATACAGTGCTAGGTCATTCCTGACATTCCTGTCCTTGTCCCTGCATCTGGGAGGCCTGGGATCTCCCAGCATCACCCCTCTGCATCTGGCATAGAGATGTTATAGCTAGTCACAGCTTTCCTCGGGTTGAGTTACTGAGGAGCTGACCAGGGATTCCCAAGGAGCCAGTGCCTGGACAAAGACTCAGGGAGTGACTTCTGAAGAAACCAGAGATCCATATCTCAGCTTCCTTATGCAAGTGCTTGATTTCATCTGCCTCCCATCCCCCAGGGTGGTCTTTGAGCCCTCCTTCTTTGGCCAGGCTGGTTTCTGAGGCACTGAATCAGGAACCATGTTCTTCATGTGATGCACTCCTCCACACATCCATCAAACTCAGCCAGCCTCTCATTCCTAAGGGCTGGGTCACTGGAGAGCCTGCAGGTCCCTACTAACAAGATCATCAGATGCATTAAGGTGGTTTCCTCAGATCCCTTTTGTAGTGATGATGATTGTGACTAAACCTGTTCCTTTAGAAATCAAGGTGCTTACTATTTTACAAGGCAAAAAATAGTCTCTTATTATATGCATTTACTATAAGTAAATAGTCTCTTGAATTGGCATCAGGAGATCAGGGGTCAAATTTTAGCTCTGCTTTTTATGAGTTGGTGATCTCAAAGACTTTGTTTAAACAATATAAATCTTCAACTGTAAAATGGGCAGATTAGTATTTTCCTCACTGAATGTTTTGGGACCTTTAAAAAGGGTTTAGCACAGGGCACCTTGGGTGGCTTAGTTAAGTGGTTGCCTTTGGCTCAGGTCATGATTTCAGGGTCCTGGGATCAAGCCAAGGAAGCCACCTCAATAATGTCAATTTTTAAAAAACTGTATGCTGGATCCAGGCACTTTGCTTAGGTGGTATGTGAGATGGAGAGATGTAAAGTACTCATTTCCTATCCTCAGAAATTTTATTTCAAAATAAAAGCAAGCTATTAGAAAACTCTCCTGGGGATGCACATTCATGCATTCAGGGTTCTAAGAAACATAATTATTTCTAGTCAAGAGGGTAATGGGAATCAAATGGTTCATTTAACTTTGCTATTGAAAGGGAGGAGAGTAAGGAATCTGATACCGTTTTGGATTAGATTCATTATTCCATTAATTAATTCATCACACATTTACTGATGCCCTACAGTATAACATGAACTTGAAGAACAGTTTTTAAAAAGAGGGATAGCCCTTTCCTTTATATACATGCTGCCTGGAGGGTAAGAGTATAAGATCTTTAAATTTCTAGCAACAAAAAGATGCCCTATCTTCAATTTATTTATCTTCTAGTCTTAAATATAGTCCTCTACTCCTGAGTAAGAGTGAAAAAGTGTGGGGTGCCTGGGTAGCTCAATTGGTTGAGTATCTGTCTGACTCTTGGTTTTGGCTCAAGTCATGATCTCATGGGCCATGGAATTGAGCCCCAAGTCAGGCTCTATCTTCAGCAGAGAGTCTGATTGAGGATGTTCTCCCTCTGCCCCTCCCCCTGCTCTTGCTCTCTATCAAATAAATAAATAAATCTTTAAAAAAGAGAGTGAAAAAGTGTGGCATATGAACATAGCAATTAATCAAAAAAAAATAAAGAACCTATTTGATCACCTACAAGGTGTTTAGCACACATTTTGTGCAAACACTTCAGTTACTAGAGACAAATGACATGTTTGTTGTGGCCCCCAGGAGCCCACAATCCTGTGGACATTCTGAAGACCACTATGAAAAGCCATGTGCGTGCAATCCAATGAAGCTTAGGGGTAGGACTCTCCTGCATCACAATGTCACAGTGAGGTGGTTGGGACACCAGATTGTCTGACAATCCCTTCAGCAATGCCATTCTAGGTTTCCTCATTCTCATTGACAAAGATGATAGCAACCATGCAGGAAGAGAATGAGAAAGACTGTGTGTGTGTGTGTGTGTGTGTGTGTGCAGCATGTGCATGGATGTGTGTTGCAAGGCCTTGCATGAACACAGAAGCATGGGTAGGGGATTGATAGAAGACTACAAAGTTGAAAGGGGCCTTAAACCCTAGGAAACCAGTCTCAGGAAATAAAATATCCTGGTGTTTCCTTTTGTGATCCAATATGACCAACCACTGTTGGGGATCAGTCTCATGACCTTTGACACCAGTACACAAGAATTCTAGGTATTCTTGGGTCCACAGTCATTGTATCACCAGGGCGTGAAGACTCTGAATGGAGTCTTACTCCTTATTTCTTTTCCTGAGTGCTCTAACAAATGCCCATGGAATATTGATTAGATGAATGCTGGGATGAATCAAAAGTGAGAGAATGACCTGGAAATTATTTAAGATACTTCCTCTGAACCATATCCCCTTTGCCTAGAAAGTCACTGACCTATAGGTTGAACCCACCAAATGTTTTCCTAAACATGTAAAAAGTTTTGCTGTGATTTCAAATTTATCCTACCATAAAACTAACTCACTTCCAAAACATGCTCTTTCTTTGAGTCACCACCTCTCCAATCCATCAGACATGGGACCTTATCAATGTCCTTCATTCATCCCTGTCCTCTATCTTCCACAGGTAATCGGTTAATTATTTTAGAATTTCTTCCTGTAAAATGCACCTCTTAGTTTATTTCACTTCTCTACAACACCCCCTCCCCCCGCCAAAACATAACCACAGTCCTGGGCCATTGGTTCACCAAGCAGAGCTGGAGGTGAGAGTTTTATTTCCAGGCTCCTCAGAAGAATGTGTGCCACATAATGAGCGCAAGTGTTTATAATTAGCATAATCACATAGTGCTGAATTTTGTGGTGGAGACAGAGAAATGTGCCTTGGGGTGGTGGTAGCCAAGGGTTGAAATCAGACTGAGCATATCTTCACTGGCAAGGGCACGAAACAACCATGAAATGGTAACATGGATAATTAATGGAATTAATGAATATTGATGGATTTTACCCATTATTTACAAGCATAAGGAAAAAGAAGCACTTGTTCAGAAAAAGCAAAAGTATCTTTATTCTAGGTTTATATGTATGTTCTGCTGTTTACTTTACATTCAACTTGACTTAACTCATGTTGAGATATCCTGCCTGTCTACCCACTCCCTGCCAAGGGCCTGCCAACATGCCCATCCCTCTGGCCAGCTCTGGCCTCTTCTTAGCCCTGGGGGTAGTATGGATACAGGTCTGGCAGCAGCTACTACTTGAGCTCCCACAGGCACCACCAAGCCCACTGACATGAGCTGCAGAGCCGTGTCAGTGGTAATGACAGTCTGGAGACTCTGGCTACTGCCACAGCTCTGAGGCATTGCCCTCAGAGGGTCAGTTATAAGACCCAAAAGACCAAGAATTCATCTAGGCCCAGTGCTTCTTTTCTACCCTCCCCCACTCCTAGGTTGGCCCTCTGGGGACTAAGAGGGTTTACCAGATAGAATTTTCTACCGCGTCTATAGTCGGAAGTGCTCTCTAGTGGTTCTGGCATAAATGACAATTATTGTGTCACACAAATCCTAAACACAAGGCAAGATGCCACTGAAAAAGGAATCATTGGACTGGAAACCTGTGTATGGAAGTCTAGTTAGGACAGGGATTCTGCTTCCAGAATGGAGTGTGAGCGGCCCAGATCAGAGATCCTGGGAAAGAAAGGGCTCTGCTCCTTCTTAAGTCAGAATTCTCAGAGAGCAGACCCAAGACCACTCCCTGTGAGCCTTCCCCACCCTAGAGCAACCTAGGGCCCTCCCTTGGTGGGCCTATTTTATACTCTTTTATTTGAGGGGGGCTTGCTTTATTTGCCAACTTGTAAACATTAAGGACAATGGAAGTCTTAACCAACTCAAGAAACCTTGAAGCTGTAAAAGCAAAGAAAGACATATTTGATTACACAGAAAGTAAAAATATTTTTGTAACAAAACATATTGTAAATAAGGTCCATAAAATCTGATACATGAAAATTTTAAAAAGCTGTACAGACCAAAGTTAATATCCATGATAAATCAAAGTCTTGAACACTGGAAAGAAAATAAGACAACAGTATAATCATTTTGTAGAAGTGGCCGATAAACATACTTTAACAAACTCAAAATTACTACTGGTCAGGGACTTGAAAATTCAATTAATAGCGAGACTGCCAAACATAAGGAAGAGCAAGTGAGAATGACAGAGGGCAGAGGGCAACCTGCAATGGACAGTCAGAGCCCTGGCCAGTTACATGACTGTCACTCCTCTGTGGGCAGCAGTGAGTGTGAGGAGGGAACCAGGCATCTTAAGTAGTGGTCTACCCTCACGGGAACCTCTCTGCCCCTCTGTCATCCTCATGTGCCTCTTAGCTTGAATCTGCAGGGCATCAGTTCCTAGGCCTACTGTGCCCTGCTGCCTCTCCTCCCTAGACACCTGCCACCCCTCCCTCCCACAGCAAGCACTTCCCTGCCCTGATGTCTGTGAAACTGAGCCCAGAAGACAAATACTGAGGAGGAGCCCCATCTTTCCCTGGGGTCCGCCTACCCTTTTCTTGTTACTTTCAAAATTATACATTCATATCCCCACCACTCCTCATGTGGCACTCACGGGGTCCAGGTGCTGGCCAGGTGACAGGACCAGGTCCTGGGGAAGCAGATCAGATACTGGGAAGGGGGACCAGGGATCCCAGGCAGACAGTCAAAGCCTGGATCTGAACCAGACCCCGTCCTCAAAGGAGGTTCAAAGACCACGTACTGTATGTTGGGGGGAGGGTCTCAACAAGCCCCAACTACTCACCCTAACACAGGGCTGATCCCTGAAGTGGAGATTCGTTCCTCTTCCCAGATGCCCACAAGTGTACGCAGGTGAGCTGCCCAACCCTTCTCTCCTTGGGCACACACGGGGAGGGGGACACGTGCATAGCATGGTGGGAAAGACGGGGCTGCCGTTCCCCGGTGGACCCTCTGCAGCTCCAGCCTCCCTGTAGTCAGAGGACATCCACCCTGGAGCAGCTTTCCCCTCTCACTTCCCCAGCTCCTGCCCTGCATCCCGATGAACAGGCTTTGGAGCCTTGAAATGTGGGGACACAGGAGATCACAAAAGGAAGGGAACCACTAAGGGCTTTGTGAGTCAGAAGTCAGAACTTTATGGTAACATGGAAGGGAGATCAGTACCGGGCTGGGAGCATTTGGGTGGCCTGGTCACACACAGAGCTCTTCCCAGGAAACTGTGGGTCTCCCTGGTCCCTGTCAACCTCTGGATGGGGCAAGAGGAGGTGGGCAGAGGAAGAATCAGGCTGCTTACTCCTTGGTCATTCAGTTCTCCCAGTAGCTGCTCTATGAGGCAATGGCCATAGCGCCCAAGGGCTCATGCTCACAGCCCTGGGGCTCTGGTGCCGGCACCAGTGGAAGGGACTGGCCTGGGGTGGCTCAGGAGCAACTCCCAGAGCTGGGGCCCCAGCAGGAAGAGACTGGAGGGGGCACCGGGCTGGGCCCTGGGGTGAGCACTTTGGGGGGACACTTTGGTGGACATTTTGGGGGGCACTTGGGAGGGGGCTGGCACTGTTGCTACTTCTGCTGGCAGGCATATTGGTGGGAGCTCAGTCAACCTAAAAGATAAAAAGGAAACTCTAAATACTTCTTTTCAAATCAATAATGGGCAGAAGATATGAACAGACACTTTTCCAATGAAGACATACAAATGGCTAACAGACACATGAAAAAATGTTCAAAATCATTAGCTATCAGGGAAATTCAAATCAAAACCACCTTGAGATACCACCTTACACCAGTTAGAACGGCAAAAATGGACAAGGCAGGAAACAGCAAATGTTGGAGAGGATGTGGAGAAAGGGGATCCCTCTTACACTACTGGTGGTAATGCAAGTTGGTACACCCACTTTGGAAAGCAGTGCGGAGGTCCCTTAAAAACTTAAAAATTGAGCTACCCTACGACCCAGCAATTGCACTATTGGGTATTTACCCCAAAGATATAGACGTAGTGAAGAGAAGGGCCATGTGCACCCCAATATTCATAGCAGCATTGTCCACAATAGCTAAATCGTGGAAAGAGCTGAGATGCCCTTCAACAGATGACTGGATTAAGAAGACGTTGTCCATATATACAATGGAATATTACTCAGCCATGAGAAAGAACAGGTACCCAACATTTGCAGCAACATGGACGGGACTGGAGGAGATTATGCTAAGTGAAATAAGTCAAGCAGAGAAAGACAATTATCACATGGTTTCACTGGTTTATGGATCATAAGAAATAGCAGGGAGATCGGTAGGAGAAGGAAGGGAAGAATGAAGGGGGGGTAAACAGAAGGGGGAATGGGAAACAAACTGAGGGCTTCAGAGGGGAAGGGTTGGGGGATTGACATAGGCCAGTGATGGGTATTAAGGAGGGCATGTATTGCATTGTGCACTGGGTGTTATACACAAATAATGAATCATGGAACATTGCATCAAAAACTTGGGATGTACTGTATGGTGACTAATATAACAAAATAAAAATTATTAAAAAAAATAAAACAAATTAGAGGGAAAAAAATGAAAAGTGTCTGTTCATATCTTCTGCCCAGTTTTTTTTATTTGATTATTCATTTCCTGTGTATTGAGTTTGAGAAGTTCTTTGTAGATCTTGGATACCAATCTTTTACCTGTAGTGTCATTTGCAAATATTTTCTCCCATTCCGTGGGCTGCCTTTTAGTTTTTTTGACTATTTCCTTGGCTGTGCAGAAGCTTTTTATCTTGATGAAGTCCCACAAGTTCATTTTTTCTTTTGTTTCCCTCGCCTTTGGAGATGTGTCATGAAAAAGGTTGCTGTGGCCGATGTCAAAGTGGTTACAGCCTATGTTCTCCACTAGGTTTTTGATGGATTCCAGTCTCACATCGAGGTCTTTCATCCATTTGGAGTTTACCTTTGAGTACGGTGTGAGAGAGCGGTCAAGTTTCAGTCTTTTGCATGTAGCTGTCCAATTTTCCCAGCACCATTTATTGAAGAAACTGTCTTTCTTCCACTGGATGTTTTTTTCTGCTTTGTCAAAGATTAGTTGCCAAAGAGCCGAGGGTCCATATCTGGGGTCTCTATTCTGTTCCATTGGTCTATGTGTCTGCTTTTGTGCCAGTACCATGCTGTCTTTGTGATCACAGCTTTGTAGTATAGCTTGAAATCTGGCAACGTGATGGCCCCAGCTTTGATTTTCCTTTTCAACAATTCCTTGATGATTCAGGGCCTTTTCTGGTTCCACACAAATTGAAGGGCTGTTTGTTCCAGTTCTTTGAAAAACGTCATTGGTATTTTGATTGGGATGGCATTGAAAGTGTAGATTGCTCTGGGTAGCATAGACATTTTAACTTTGTTTATTCTTCCGATCCATGAGCATGGAATATTTTTCCATCTTTTTGTGTCTTCTTCAATGTCTTTCAAGAGTGCTCTGTAGTTTCTAGAATATAGATCCTTTGCATCTCTGGTTAAGTTAATTCCGAGATAATGTATGATTTTTGGTGCTATTGTAAATGGAATGGATTCCCTAATTTCTCTTTCTTCAGTCTCATTGTTCGTGTATAGAAATGCAACTGATTTCTGAGCGTTGATTTTGTATCCCGCCACATCACTGAATTGCTCTATAACTTCTTGTAGTTTGGGGGCGGATTCTTTTGGGTTTTCCATATAGAGTATCATGTCATCTGCGAAGAGAGACAGTTTGACTTCTTCTTTGCTGACTTGGATACCTTTTATCCCTTTTTGTAGTCTGATTGCTGTTGCAAGGACTTCTAGTACTATGTTGAATAATAGTGGCGAGAGTGGGCATCCTTGTCATGTTCCTGATCTTAAGGGAAAGGCTTTCAGCTTTTCCCAGTTGAGAATGATATTCACTCTAGGCTTTTCATAGATGGTTTTTATGAAATTGAGGAATGTACCCTCTATCCCTACACTCTGAAGGGTTTTAATCAGGAAAGAATGGTGTATTATGTCAAATGCTTTTTCTGCATTATTTGAGAGGATCATATGGTTCTTGACTCTTTTCTTGTTGATATGATTTATCACACTGTTTGATTTGCGAATGTTGAACCACCCTTGCATCGCAGGGATGAATCCAACTTGGTCATGATGGATAAACCTTTTAATGTAGTGCTGGATCCTATTAGCTACATTCCTGTTGAGATTTTGGTGTCCATATTCCTCAGGGATATTGGTCTGTAATTCTCCTTTTTGATGGGGTCTTTGCCTGGTTTGGGGATCAAGATAACACGGGCCTCATAGAATGAGTTTGGTAGTTTTACTTCTGTTTCTATTTTTTGAAAGAGCTTCAGGAGAATAGGTATTATTTCTTCTTTGAATGTTTCATGGAATTCCCCGGGGAATCCTTCAGGCCCTGGACTTTTGTTTTTGGGAGGATTTGATCACTACTTCAATCTCTTTGTAATTAATTGGTCTTTTTAAATAATCAATTTCTTCCTGTTTTAGTCTTGGTTGTTTATACATTTCCAGGAAAGCATCCATTTCTTCCAGGTTATTTAATTTATTGGCATAAAGATGTTGATAAATTTTCTAATGATCCTTCCTATTTCATTGCTGTTGGTCATGATCTCACCCCTTTCTTCATAATTTTATTAATTTGGGTTCTTTCTCTATTCTTTTTAATAAGTCTGGCCAGTGGCTTATTGATCTTATTTATTCTTTCAAAGAACCAGCTTCTAGTTCTGTTGATTTGCTCTACTGTGCTCCTGGCTTCTAATTCATTGATCTCTGCTCGAATCTTGATCAACTGCTTTCTCGTGCGTGGGTTAGACCTGTTCTTCTGTTCCATCCAGCTCCAGCTTCTTGAGGTGAGAATATAAAAACTGCATTTTAGATTTTTCTATACTTTTGAGTGACGCTCGGATGGCTATGTATTTTCCCCTTAGGACCGCCTTTACAGTGTTCCATAGGTTTTGGACCAATGTGTTTTCTTTCTCGTTGGTCTCTATAAATTGTTTAAATTGATTTTTAATTTCCTGGCTTATCCAATCATTCTGGAGTAGGATGGTTCTTAGTTTCCAAGTGTTTGATTTTCTTCCAAATTTTTCCTTGTGATTGAGTTCCAATTCCAAAGCACTGTGGTCTGAGAATATGCAGGGAATAATCTCAGTCTTTTGGTATCAGTTGAGACCTGTTTTGTGACCCAGTATATGGTCTACTCTGGAGAAAGTTCCATGTGCATTTGAAAAGAATGAGTATTCTCTTGTTCTGGGGTGTAGTGCTCTCTATATATCTATGAGGTCCATCTGGTCCAGTATGTCATTCAAAGCTCTTGTTTCTTTGTTGATTTTCTGCTTAGGTGATCTGTCTATTGCTGAGAGTGGAGTGTTAATTTCCCCTACTATTAATGTATTATTATCTATATGTCTCCTTATTCTGGTTAAAAGTTGACTTGTGTATCTTGCTGTTTCCCAGTTGGGGGCATAGATATTTATAATTGTCATATCTCTTTGTTGGATACATCCTTTAAGAATAATATAGTGTCCTTCTGTGTCTCTAACAAGTCTTTAGTTTAAAATCTAATCTGTCTGATATGAGAATTTGTACCCCAGTTTTCTTTTGAGGTCCATTCGCATGAAAAATGGTTTCCATCCCTTCACTTTCAGTCTGGATGTATCATTAGGTTGAGGATGAGTCACATGTAGACAGCAAATGGATGGGTCATGTCTTTTTATCCAATCTGCAACCCTGTCACATTTTATGGGAGCATTTAAGCCATTCACATTGAGAGTGATTATTGAGAGATATGATTTTAATGATGTCATGTTGCCTGTGAAGTCTTTGTGTGTATAGATTGTAAATTTCTGTTCTGTATCACTCTTGGGGCCTTTTTACTTTTATAGAAACTCCCTCAATATCTCATGTAGGGCTGGTTTAGTGGTTACAAATTCTTTCAGTTTCTGCCTATCCTGGAAGGTCCTTATCTCTCCATCAATTCTGAATGACAGCCTTGCTGGATAAAGGAATCTTGGCTGCATGTTCTTCTCAGATAGAGCTTTGAAAATATGCTGCCACCCCTTCCTAGCCTGCCATGTCTCTGTAGACAGGTCTGAGGTTATTCTGATATTTTTCCCTCTTTACATAAGTATTTTTTCCCCCTGGCTGCTTTCAATACTGTATGCTTGGATCTAATATTTGTGAATTGCACTATGACGTGGCGTGGTATAGGTCTGTTCTCATTGACCTTGGCAGGGGTCCTCTCTGCCTCTTGAACACAAATGCTTGCTTCCTTTGCCAGATTATGGAATTTCTCAGCTACAAATTGTTCAGATATCTCTTCTAGACCTCTCTCTTTCTCCACCCCTTCAGGGATGCCGATGATTCTGACATTGGAACGTTTCATTGAGTCAGTAATCTCCCGTAATCTACATTCTTGAGATTGGATTTTTTCGAACCAAGTTTCTGTTTTAACATTCTCTTCTACCATCCCATCCTCCAATTCATTAATTTGTTCTTCTGCCTCATTTACCCTGGCCATCAGAGCATCTAGTTTAGACTGCATTTGATTCATAGAATTTCAAATTCTGCCAGATTCGCTCTCATTTCCACCCTTAGAGATTCTATATTCTCATTAATGTTTTCGTTAATACTTCTTTCAAGCCTACACATCATCTTGACCATTGTTACTCTGAACTCCATTTCTGACAAATTAGTTATATCCATATCCATGAGTTCTGTGGCAGAGGCCACAGACTCATTATCTTTTCTTTGCTTGGGGGGTGATTTCTCCACCTCGTCATTCTGATGAGGAGAGGTTGCAGGGTTGTCCAGAGCCCAAATTATTGACCAGGACCCATGCAGTGTGCACTTGTTTTATAGGGACCTTAGGGATGTGGGCTTCTTGATTTTTCATCCAGCCTTCTGGGGGAGGGGCCTGTCACACTGATACTCAGGCAACCCTGTTTAGGTAGAGTCACCCTGTCCCCTGCAAGGGGGGATGGGGTTGGGCACAATGTGAGCTGGTATTTCCGGGCTTTTGTTCTCTGGCAGCTTTCCCTGGTGGTTTTCTTGCCTCTTATGAGAGTCAGAGCAGCAGTGGCCGCATCCTAGCCTCTGTCTCAGAACAGAGAGATCACTGTCCACTCTCCACTTTCTCTTGGCCACTTTAACTCTGTTCCTGTCGGTGCTGATAAAAACCCTGTAGCATCCTGGGTGGTGTGCCCCACAGCCGCTCTCCCAACCGTCACTTCCAGGGCCTGCATGTCTCTGTCCTTTGTGCTTCTAACACCACCAGCCGCCCTTGGTTCCCACGCGCTCCTGAGCTCCCTGTTTCAGGGTGGTTCGCGCATGCTCCGGAGCGCTGGTTGTCGGTTTGGTTGCGTGCACTCCCAAGCTCCCAGTTTTAGTCCAGTTCCAGTGAATGCTCCAGAGCTCCGGTTTTCAGTCTGGTCACATGTGCATTCCTGGGTTCAGGGTCTCAGTCTGCTCTCTCGCGGGGGTTGGGTCAGTGAGTCTGGCCCGCTCCCCAGTGCAAGTAGCGACTGCTTCCCGGTGCCAGAGCACGTTAACAGACACTTTTCCAATGAAGATATACAAATGGCTAACAGACATGAAAAAATGTTCAAAATCATTAGTCGTCAGGGAAATTCAAATCAAAACCACATTGAGATACCACCTTATGCCAGTTAGAATGGCAAAAATGGACAAGGCAGGAAACAACAAATGTTGGAGAGGATGTGGAGAAAAGGGAACCCTCTTACATTGTTGGTGGGAATGCAAGTTGGTACAGCCACTGTGGAAAACATTGTGTAGGTCCCTTATAAGTTAAAAATAGAGCTACCCTATGATCCAGCAATTGCACTACTGGGTATTTACCCCAAAGATACAGACGTAGTGAAGATAAGGGCCATATGCACCCCAATGTTCATAGCAGCATTGTCCACAATAGCTAAATTGTGGAAGGAGCTTAGATGCCCTTCAACAGATGACTGGATTAAGATGTTGTCCATATATACAATGGAATATTACTCAGCCATCAAAAAGAATGATTACCCAACATTTGTAGCAACATGGACAGGATTGTAGGAGATTATGCTAAGTGAAGTGAGCCAAGTAGAGAAAGACAATTATCATATGATTTCACTCACTTATGGAACATAAGAAATAGGAAGATAGGTGGGAGAGGGAAGGGAAGCATGAAGGGGGGGCAGTAAACAGAAGGGGGAATGAACCACAAGAGACTGTGGACTCTGGGAAACAAACTGAGGGCTTCAGAGGGGAGGGGGGTGGGCGATTGGGACAGGCCAGTGATGGGTATTAAGGAGGGCACATATTGCATGTTGCACTGGATGATATACTCAAGTAATGAATCATGGAACACTATATCAAAAACTAAGGATATACTGTATGGTGACTAACATAACATAATAAAAAATTATTATAAAAATAACAAATAAAGAAAAATAAAAATTAAAAATTAAAAAATGGGCAGAAGTTATGAACAGACACTTTTTCAATGAAGACATACAAATGGCTAACAGACATGAAAAAATGTTCAAAATCAGAAGATGTGGTCCATATATACAATGGAATATTTCTCAGCCATCAGAAAGAACGATTACCGAACATTTGCAGCAACATGGACGGGACTGGAGGAGATTATGCTAAGTAAAATAAGTCAAGCAGAGAAAGACAATTATCATATGGTTTCACTCATTTATGGATCATAAGAAATAGCAGGGAGATTGGTAGGAGAAGGAAGGGAAGAATGAAGGGGGGGGGTAAACAGAAGAGGGAATGAACCATGGGAGACTATGGACTCTGGGAAACAAACTGAGGGCTTCAGAGGGGAGGGGGTTGGGGGATTGGGCTAGGCCGGTGATGGGTATTAAGGAGGGCACATATTGCATGGAGCACTGCGTGTTATACGCAAATAATGAATCATGGAACACTCCATCAAAAACTAAGGATATACTCTATCGTGACTGACTATAACATAATAAAAATTTTAAAAAATAAATACATAAAAAAATAAAAATAAATCTCATTAAAAAAAGAAGTGTAATGAAACTGAAGAAAATGTAGTTCTCAGAGCATGTCTGGGGGACAGAACTTACATTATTGTAAGAAATGGGGAAGACGGTAAAATGGAGAATGTACTATTTGATCACAACATGTGGTCATATATTGCCTTACAAATAGAATAAATCTAGTTAACTGCAGGACTTTCTTTTTCTTAATTGTAAAACACCCTTTTCCCTATACTTGCCTCTAACACAGAACTCATTGTCTTTTCTCAATCTGTGTTGCAGAAATAATTACACAACATCAGACTGAAATGGACCAAATAATGAGTTAGACCAGATGTCTACATGTCTTGGTCCAGCCTGACACATTACCTGTTGTTTAAGAGCATAGCCTCTGGGCCAACGTTTCATTGGTTTGAATCCCAGTCCTGCGACTTACTAACTATGCAGTCTTCTCTAAGCCTCAGTTCCCTCATCCTTGAAATGGGGATAATAATAGTGTCTTCCTTGAAGAGTTGTCACGAGTAAAAAGGGTTAATATATGTAACATGCTAACAGTGCCTGTCCCAGAATGAAGCCTGTGTAAGTGTTAGCTATTCTGCTGCTGTTAGCTGTTGTTGCTGCCACTGGCTTGTTGTTAAGAGTCTGGGTTGCCAAAGGACCGGGACCAGGAGGCTGGGTCAACATCCTGCTTCCATGTGACTCACTCAGCAACCAGGCCTACTAAGGATACCATAGCTGGTGCCACTACTCTTGTCTTCCCTGCTTGCTGGGCCAAGAACAGGTGAGCGGTGAAGGTAAATTGTTAGGATACCTGCAATCTCCAAGTACCAACCAGAGTCTCCTTTCATTCCTTTCCTTCCTCAGCTTAATCCTTCAGGCACCAAGGGTTCATGACTCAAGAGAATGTGAGAAAAGCAGGTTCAAGCATCAGCAGGGAGACAAAGACAAGTCTCCTTAGTGCTACTCTTGGAAGAATCTATGAGGGAAAATTTCTAGACTCAGATTGGACAACGATCCTGGTAACAGAGTGGCTCCACATATGATGTGGCTGTGTGCTCCCTCTGTCCCCACTGCCACCAGCCACAGCCTCTGTTTATCCCCTGATCTGGTTGGGAGGCCCCCTGCCTGTGGTCTTACCCCAACAAAGAAAGCTTCCATGCTGCAAGAGTAATTATTTAAGTTTCTTTTTCAATCAACTTCAAAACTATAAAGATTATTTGTGTTCTAAATAAATAACTTTAAATTATACGAAAACATGGAAAATAGATTAACCATCTTCACATATCCCATGACTCAGATAATGCCAATGACATCCCCACTCTGGTCCCAGAGAGCACCTTGCATTCAGCTGTTCCTGGCCCACATTCATACTATCCATTTGTGGACTCTGAAAGGAAAATTGGTAGCCAAAAAGCTGAAAGGCTGAATCCCTGTAAGCTCAGAGCTTGCCAAGAAGAAAGGGGCACTGGTAAACACCAGGCTTCAGCTTGATCCCCAAGGACTAACAGCAGAAGTAAAGGCAAACTGGAAACATATTAACCCTCACAATACTGACCCCCGGTATCAGTAACCTTGATAAATGTACACTTTAATTCTGAGAGTTGCTTACCATTTTCTGTGTGTACTACCATGTTGTCTGTGAATAATGGCCAAGATGAAACTTAGGCAGTTTTTTTTCTGACTATAAGCCCCTAACCTCCCTTTTCTTAGAGCCATTACTTAAGAAAACTTGCAATTATGAATTATTTATCCACCCCTGTGAGGTGTAAATCTCCTCCCAGCCTCTTGCCAGTTTTGCAACTTAGGAATGCCTTTTGCAAGGACCTAGGAGCCACTTCAAAATATGATCATCAAGAAAGATAGAACCCCTATCTCCCAGTCTCTGCGAGAGGGGAGGAACCTAACCTCGATAAGCATCGATTAGCAAATACAGGCGGCTGATCATGCTGACCATCCTCTGCAGCAAAGTCTTTCAGCGCTTTTCCACTAACTCACCCCACGACCACAAACTCCTCCTGTCTTCCATTTTAGCAGACTTGAGTTCAGTCTCTGCCCTTACTGCAATAGCCTTGGATGAAGTCTACCTGCCTTAGCTCCTTCTGGTGTAATTTGTCTTTGACAATATGGCAGTTTTAATTTATTTGTTATTATTACTTTTTGCCTTGTTGCACTGGCTTATGGCTATGATCTCCAGTAGAGTGTCAAAAAAAATTCCTGATCTCAGAAAGAAAGAGTTCAACATTTGTAGGTAGTTTTTATTAGATTAAAAAAAAAAACTTCATTTCTATTTTTAATTAGCAGGATTTTTTAAATAGTGAATAGTTGTTGAATATTATAAAATATGTTTTCTATGTCTGTTGGTAAAGTATTATTTTCCTTTATTTTGTAGATATAGTGAATTACATCGATTGATTTTTAAATGTAAAACCAACATTTCACCCAAAAATGAACCTAACTGGGCATGGCATATTACAATTTTTTAAAGATTTATTTTTTTAAAGAGAGAGAGAGAGAAAAGGGGCAGAGGGAGAGGAAGAGAAGCAGACTCCACACTCAGCACACAGCCCAATGAGGGGCTCAGTCTCACAACCCTGATATCATGATCTGACATGAAATCAAGAGCTGGACGCTTAACCAATTGAGCCACCCAGGCGCCCCTACAACATATATATATACACATGTATATCTCTCTCTCTATATGTGTGTGTGTATCTCTCTCTCTCTCTCTCTCTCTCTCTCTCTATATATATATATATATATATATATATATCTAGATATATATAGATATAGATATACAGATCTATCTATCTATATATATATCTGTGTTAAATGTACTTTTTTTTAAGGATTTTTAAGATTTTTGCATCTATGCTTATGAGAAACATTGGCTTGAGGTTTTCCTTTCCTTGATGTTGTCGCCAGACATTTGTATCATTGCTAAATGTTAGCTTCACACAATGTGTTGAAAGTCTTTCATCTGAAATATTGTGTGCAAAGGTGATATTATTTTTTCCTTAAATATTTGATAAAATTCACCTAACGAGTCATCTATATCTGGAAACTTTTTTCTGGAAAGAATTTTAGTATTATAGATTCTATTTCTTTAATATATTTATGACTGTATTTTCTATTTATTATTATATTTGGAGAGGTTATATTTTTCTAGAAATCTGTCCATTTCACCTGAACTTTAAAATGTTTTAAAAATAAAAATTTTCATGGTATCTACCCATTATCTTTATAAGGTTTGTAAAATCCATATAGTGATGTCTTGTTTTCATTTTTAATATTGAAAATTTTACAAAAGTAAGATTTGTCTTTCTTGATCAGTCTTGCCAAAGTCCATTGGTTTTATTAATCTTTGCAAAGAATTGCCTATTAGTTTATTGATTTTATCTATTTCACATTTGTTTGCTCATAACTTGATTTCTTTCATTTTTCTTCATTCTATTTTTTGAGTTTAATTTTCTCTTCTGTTCCAATTTCTTGAGATAAATATTGAAAACATCTATTTTTTTCTTCTGCATTGCCTTTCTTTTTTGACTTTTTTACTCAGAATATTTCCTGCCTTCTCTTCTAATACCTATATTTATGTCTCTAAATTATTCTCTAATCAAAGATTTAGCTATTTTTCACAAAGTTTTTGTCTTATTTTGATTATTATAATTCAAAATATCTAATTTATCTTGTGCTTTCTTTTTGACTCATGAGTTATGTAGAAGTAATTGCTTAATTTCAAAACACTTAGGGATTTTCCACTTATCTTTCCTTCTGTTATTGATTTCTAGCTTAAATCCACTGTGGGAATATGTATAAATACACACACACATATACACCACTAAAAGATTTCAATGCTTTGTAATGTTTGAGACTCTTTTTTGATCCAAAATTTGGTCAATTTTGGTAAATGTTCCAAGTACACTTGAAGAAGAACATGAGTTCTGTCATTGTTGGATGTTGTGTCCATATACGTCCAAAATATCAAATTAGTTCATTGTGTTTTTCCTATCTTCTCGGTCCTCACTGAATAATTTGATGAAACCACCAGTGATTAATTTTAGGAAGCTATTCAATTCTAGTTAATGTTATACAATGATTACAATGTACTGAGAATTGGAGAAGTATTCCACAAAATTCTTAGACTTGATGAGCCCCAGGATTCTTATAGAACCTTATTGAGGGAGAGACCCAACCAAAGGACTAAGCTAAGATTTTCTGCTAACCCTGATTAGGGGGCTAAGCCACATTTAATTCCATTTAGAAAAAAAATAAAGCTATGATATTTCTCATTCCCAAATGTTTTAGAATAAATACACATATAATTTCATATATTTTATTTTAGCTCCAGTTGGTTTTGAGTGAACAAATTTATGTTTACAAATGACAGTTTTGCCATATAACTTATATTGACTCCAAACTGCAATGATTTCTGAAGTACCTGATATTTCTTATGCATTATGGACCGTGTTCACAACTTTTCTCCAATTGGAAATTGTTTCTGTAATAAATGACTCTTTTCCATAACTGTGTTTCTGTTGCTAGAAATAATTTGCGTGAGGAAGGGAAGTAACGCTGATTTGCTGGACAAATCTTAAATAACCCTAACAGAGCAAAGTCAGTCTAAAATATGTAAGCTCAGGTCCACCTGTTCATATTGATATTTCCCTAGGACCTTAGGTAAGATGAAGACTTACCTTGGGGGGACTCTTCTTTGACCCCTGAGAGCTCCAAATAATCACCCATGGACACAAAGCAGCACCTCTTCAGAGTCTCTGATCTATACACATATTTTGGATCCCATCTCACTGCCTTATTTATTTTAACATTATTAAGGACTTCTATTCCATAATACCAGTTTGACCCCCATTTTGCTGACAAGGGAACTGAGGCACAGAGAAGTTAAGTGATCTGCCAAAAGTCAGTTGCAAAAGCTCATAGGGATTCACTCCATGTTTGCCCTGCATCCCACCCAGCTCTTGGCCACATCTTTCATCTTTGCTCCTCTTCTCCCCAGTGCCATTATCTGCAATCGGCTCAACCACTACTGACATAAATGGCAGATCCTTGATGTTCTCAGGAGTTTGATTCCATCCCATAGACATCTTCACATGATTTAAAGAACACTCAGTGATTGGTCAGTGAAACTTGGACTTTTTCTCTAACACTTATTTTCTCATCAAATATAACCCCTAAGATGTCTTTCCAAGGGAACTGAACAAAGGACTAGAATAGTATTGTGTTTATGTGACAGAATCCTGAAGAAGTGGTGGCTGGACATTTCCAGGCAGCCACTCTTTTTCTGATCAGATATGCTATTACTGCTCTGCTCCTTTCCCAGTGTCCTAAATTAGACTTCAGTCTCCTTACACTCTGTCTGCTGCTGGGAACCCATGAATATCCCCCATGAATACTCCAGATGCTGCTTCCTGGCTCCATGCCTGTGGCCAGAACAGGATCTCCCCTGTTAGATCCCACATTCTATCCTGGGCACAGGCTCAGGAGAAAGCTCTTCCAAGGTAAAGAAAGCATCTTCAGCCCTGAGGTCAAAATACCTGCTGAGACTCAAGTGCCATGTGACCATGATGGAAATACAGGAAAGAGAAACAGGGCAGAGCAATGAGCAGGGTAGGAGTACTTTGCTCTCAGAAGCTGAGACATGGGGCAAAAGGACAAGGGAATTTCATAGGAACTCCAACCCCTAGACAAAACCTTTGGCCTCTCTGACTCTCCCTTTCTGGTCTCCAACTTCTCATTGAATGTGTTCCTAGACATGGTTCCTGTCTCTCAGATTTTTTAGTTTAATTTAGCAAAGGCTAATTAAACACATTTGTGTGATCAGCTCTCAGTCCATCATTGCTTAGGAATTCAAAGGTGATAACACATGTCCCCTGATCCTAAGTTTTTCCTAGTTCAGCAGAGTTTTGAAAACCATTTTATAATACAAACACACACACATGTGCATGTGCACACACGCACACACACACACACACACACAACTGCGCATGGGTTTGAGGATTGAATAGCTCTGAGTAACTGTTCCAGTGAAGTTACTGGGGCATTGGATAACACAGAAATAGCCTTGGTGATGTCATCCATGTTCTTCTCACTCTGTGTGACAGAGGCATTTGTAACAGAACAGCAGATGGGCTAGTGTACGTGTGTATATGTGGATAATGTGTATGGATATGTGTGCTCAGAGAGGGAAATGAAGAGTCTCTAGTACATGCATCCCATAATGTCTGGGGATACTCACAGTTGTACCATAAGCTGAGAACTACTGAGAACATTGTGCTATTAATAATGTGGACACATCCTCCATGAATTTTGACATCAGTGGTTTATAATTTTAGATATTTTTGTGCTGTCTCACCACTTCCAGCTAGCTGGAAACCCCATGACAAAAGAAACATCATAGGTACTATCTACTGACTCCTTCATACAAGGGACTCAATAGGTTCTTGGTGAACAGGGTGAAGGAAGGAAGGAAGGAAGGAAGGAAGGAAGGAAGGAAGGCTGACAAAGTGAGAGAGGAACAGGGAAAGGAGAAAGAAAATAATCAGAATGTGTTTTAGAAGTTCCTCTCCAGGTCTCTTTTGACTAGAAAGTCACCAGGTTCCTGGCTCATCTCTCCAAACATCCTGGGCATACATCCACTTCAAAGTCCTACTTTGATCTCAGGCTCAAAATTCTGTAAAAAGAGCTCTCCACCTTTCTTCCTGCTCTCAGTCATGATAATTCTGTTCCCTTAGCTGTCAGACTGGGCACTGATGGCACCATACTTGATTAACTCACATTCTTCATCTTGCACAGGCAATGAGTCACTAAGTTTTATATATACTTCCTACAAAGTCTCTTAATCCACTCTGCTCTCTCAGCCCCAGTTGTCACCAACTGATCTCCCTTCCTCCTGCCCTCTTTCAAACAGGTTCAAGGTGAGGGTGTGACCAGATGTTTCCTAAGAAAGGATAAACACACTGAGACCTAGAGCCCCCAAATCTCTAACCCAATGATTGTTTTCTTTGGGGATCCCCAGCCTAAGGAAAGGATGTGTCTTGATGAACTTTCTCTCATCCACAGGCATTGGAAAGGCCCCTTGGGAGCCCTCACAGAGCCACCTTGGAAGGGATGAGTGAGAAGGTAGGAGAATGCCAAGAATGGCCATCATCCTCTCTGCTTGTGTAAAAGCCTCCACCTGCTCCTCTGAGAGCCACACCACATCTCAGAGCTCAGATCTCTCAGGAAAGGTGCCCTTGTCACAAGATCTTCCTCTGATCTGACCACAGGAAGGACATCTTATCAGAAACCAGGTAAGCCATTCTGTGACAGGCACAAGCCTAGGAAGAAGAGGTGGGAATGAAGGAGTAAGGAAAAAGGGAAGAGGACGGGCAATAGAGAGAAGTTTAGCCAGAGAAGGCATGAGCCTTGGAATGATAGACTTGAAGGCCAAGGTAAAGTGACACTTAGCCCAGCCACTCCTCAACATCTAATGGATGAGTTTCTACAAGTAGCTGGCTGAAGCTATATAGATCTATGGAGAGATAGATAGATAGATGATTGATAGATAGATTATGATAGATAGATAGATGATAGATAGATAGATGATAGATAGATAGATAGATAGATAGATAGATAGATAGATGATAGATAGATGATAGATAGATAGATGATAGATAGATAGATAGATAGATAGATAGATAGATAGATAGATGATAGATAGATAGATAGATAGATGATAGATAATAGATGATTGATAGATAGATAGATGATAGATAGATAGATAGATATAGATAGATAGATGATAGATATAAATACACACACACACACACATATATATATACCTATCTATATTTACCTAGAGAAGGGATCTTCTTAAAGAATGTACCCTGGGTAGAGTTTTCTTTCTGATTCTTGTTTATTTTAATCTATATATTGCCCACATATGTGATTAAATTTCATAAGAAAAAAAACCTGAATGCTATTTGATTCATCTGAATTAGTTCTGCTAAGATATGCTGCCAGCGAAACTGTTGGCTGTATCAAACACTTCCTAAGGGCTCCACACCTAAGCAGTTTCCCAAGTGCCCTTCAAATGCCTTCTGTGCAGCATCTTCCTGCCATGGCTTCAGCTCTGGGTATGGCTTCTGCTTGAGTGGACCTAGGCCCTGCAATCCTATCATAGCCAGCAGAGATCCTACTTCCATGGCAGTGCAGTGGTCAGTAGCTGAGCGCTCTGGCTGCTGCCACAGGTCCAGGGACTATTGCTAATCTAGGGCCCAAGGACTCAGAGGAACAGCATTAGGTGAACCAGAAGTCCAAGAGGTAAGTAACTTTCCTGGCCTGAAGCTCCTCCCCAACCTATTCTCCTCAACCTGTTGGGACTGAGAAGATTGCATTGCATCCAGGGAAGGTATCTGCTTCTCCCCCAAAAACTCATCTAGTCTGATCTTCCAAAATGTATCATTTTCTCCATACCTTGGAAATGCTCACTCCCTGTTTCCCAGACCCCATTCAGAGGTTGCATCTGAATATGTGAAATTACAAAACTTATTTTTCTGGGTACCCCCTACCCACCCACTGTGTTTAGGGGTACTTCCCACACTTTCACCCTTCCAGAAATGGCACTGCATTTACTAAGTATGGGAGCTGGTTGAAGACCAGAAAAACTTGAAAATCTGACCCTCCTTCATTCATTGCTGTCCTATAGGAATTGAGAGGGTAGGGAGAAGGGGAGCATTTGGTAATGCAAAGATTTCACGGGTAGATATATGTTCAGCATTTCCCAAACTTCTTAATAAACACATGTGCATGTGCATGCACACACACACACACACACACACACACACACACACACGTACTGATTTAACAGCACTAATTCTTGGGAGATGTGACCTGGTTAAACAATGAAGCATTCATTCTTCAATGTGGAAGAGGACCCCAGAAATGCATTTGATATAAAAATGAAAGGTCTGAGTTCAGTGCTGCACAAACAAGAAATGTTTTTACTTTTTCTGAAATGCTTCCTCCTCCTGTGCTAAAATGAATCATCCTTTCCAGTCACTGGAAGCCCTTTTGGACTCATTACTTGCCTTTCCATTCACCTGTAAGTATAAGTATTTTTTAAAAAGCCCAAAGCCCAGCCCAGTCCAATTTAATGCATTTTTTAAATTTTTTCGTTTTTTTAATTTAAATTCAATTAGCCAACATATAGTACATCATTAGTTTCAGATGTAGAGTTCAAGAATTCATTAGTTGTGTATAACACCCAGTGCTCATCACATCACATACCCTTCTTAATGCCCATCACCCAATTATCCCATTACCCCATTCGCCTCCCCTCCAGGAACTCTCAGTTTGTTTCCTATAGTTAAGAGTCTCTCGTGGTTTTTCTCTCTCTCTGATGACTTCCCATTCACTATTCCCTCCCTTACCCAATGATCCTCTGTGCTGTTTCTTATATTCCACATATGAGTTGAAATCATGATAATTACCCTTTCTGATTGACTTATTTCCCTCAACATAACACCCTCCAGATCTATCCACGTCAATGTAAATTGTAAGTATTCATCCTTTCTGATGGCTGAGTAATATTTAATTGTGTGTGTGTATATATACCACAACTTCTTTATCCACTCATCTGTCAATGGACATCTAGGCTTATTCCACAGTTTGACTATTGTGGACATTGCTGCTATGAACATTGAGGTGCAGGTGTCCCATCGGATCACTGCATTCATATCTTTAGAGTAAATGCCTAGTAGTGCAATTGCTGGGTTATAGGGTAGCTCTACATTTAACTTCTTGAGGAACTTCCATACTGTTTTCCAGAGTGGCTGTACCAACTTGCATTCTCACCAACAATGTAAGAGGGTTCCTTTTCTCCACAACCTCACCAACATTTGTTGTTTCCTGTCTTGTTAATTTTAGCCCTTCTGACTGGTGTGAGGTGGTATTTCATTGTGGTTTTGATTTGTATTTCCCTGATGCCCAGTGATGTGGAGCATTTTTTCATGTGTTTGTTGCCCATTCGTATGTCTTCTTTGGTGAAATGTCTGTTCATGTCTTCCACCCATTTCTTGACTGAATTATTTGATTTTTGGGTGTTGAGTTTGAGAAGCTCTTTATAGAACTTGGATGCTAGCCCTTTATCTGATATGTCATTTGCAAATATCTTCTCCCATTCCGTGGGCTGCCTTTTAGTTTTGTAGACTGTTTCTTTTGCTGTGCAGAAGTTTTTATCTTGATGATGTCCCAATAGTTCATTTATGCTTTTGTTTCCCTTGCCTTTAGAGACGTGTCTACCAAGAATTTGCTGCAGCCGAGGTCAAAGAGTTGCTGCCTGTGTTCTCCTCTAGGATTTTGATGGATTCCTGTCTCACATTTAGGTCTTTCATTCATTTTGAGTTTATCTTTGGGTATGGTGTAAGAGAATGGTCTGCATGTGGCTGTCCAATTTTCCAACACCGTTTGTTGAAGAGACTGTCCTTTTTCCATTGGATATTCTTTACTGCTTTGCCAGAGATAGTTAACCATGGAGTTGAGGGTCAATTTCTGGAGTCTCTACTCTGTTCCATTGATATATGTGTCTGTTTTTGCGCCAGTACCATACTGTCTTCATGATCACAGCTTTGTAATATAGCTTGAAGTCTGGCATGTGATGCTTCCAGGTTTCGTTTTCTTTTTCAACATTCTTTTGGCTATTTGGGGTCTTTTCTGGTTCCATACAAATTTTAGGATTGTATGTTCCAGCACTGTGAAAAATGTCGATGGTATTTTGATAGGGATTGCACTGAAAGTGTAGATTGGTCTGGGCAGCATAAACATTTTAACAATGTTTATTCTCTCAATCCATGAACATGGACTGTTTTTCCATCTCTTTGTGTCTGCCTCAATTTCTTTCATAAATGTTCTGTAGTTCCTAGAGTATAGCTCTTTCACCTCTTTGGTTAACTTTATTCCTAGGTATCTTATGTTTATTGGTGCTACTCTAAATGGAATTGATTCCTTAATTTCTCTTTCTTCAGTTACATTGTTAGTGTATAGAATTGCCACTGATTTCTGCACATTGATTTTGTGTCCTGCCATGTTGCTGAATTGCTGTATGAGTTCTAACAATTTTGGAGTAGAGTCTTTGGGTTTTCCACGTAAAGTACCATGTGATCTGTGAAAAGTAAGAATTAGACTTCTTCTTTGCTGATTTAGATACCTTTTATTTCTTTGTATTGTCTGATCACTGAGGCTAGGATTTCTAGTACTGTGTTGAACAACAGTGGTGAGAGTGGGCATCACTGTTGTGTTCCTGACCTTAGGGGAAAATATCTCAGTTTTTCCCCATTGAGAATGACATTTGCTGTGGGCTTTTTGTAGATGGCCTTTATGATATTGAGGTATGTTCTATCTATCCCTACACTGTAGAGAGTTTTAATCAAGAAAGGATGCTGGACTTTGTCAAATACTTTTTTCTGCACCTATTGAGAGTATCATATGGCTCTTGTCCTTTCTTTTATTAATGTGATGTATCACGTTGATTGATTTGAGAATGTTGAACCATCCTTGCATCCTAGGAATAAATCTCACCTGGTAGTGGTGAATAATCCTTTTAATGTACTGTTGGATCTTACTGGTTAGTATCTTGGTGAGAATTTGTGCATCCATGTTCATCAGGAATATTAGTTTGTACTTCTCCTTTTTGACGGGGTCTTTGTCTGGTTTTGGAATGAAGGTAATGCTGGCTTCATAGAACAAGTTTGGAAATTTTCCACCTTTTTAAAATTTTTTGTAATAGCTTCAGAAGCATAGGTATTAATTCTTTTTAAATGTTTAGTAGAATTTCTCTGGAAAGCCATCTGGCCCTGGACTCTTGTTTTTTGGGAGATTTTTTGATACTGCTACAATTTCCTTGCTGGTTTTGGATCTATTCAGGTTTCTATTCTTCCTGTTTCAGTTTGGCGTTTATAAGTTTCCGGGAATGCATCCATTTCTTCCAGATTGACTAATTTGTTGGCATATTGTTGCTCATACTATGTGCTTAAAATTGTTTGTATTTCCTTGGTATTGGTCATGATCTCTCCCCTTTCATACATGATTTTATTTGGGTCCTTTCTCAAGGGGTTTATCAATCTTATTAATTCTTCCAAACAACAAGTTTCTAGTTTCATTGATCTGCTCTACTGTTCTCCTAGTTTCTATTTCATTGATTTCTGCCCTAATCTTTATCATTTCTCTTCTCCTGCTTAGTTGGCTTTATTTGTTATTTCTCTAGCTTCTTTAGGTGTAAGACTACGTTGT